>NC_134183.1:22820036-23124219 GCF_964188355.1 Buteo buteo
AAAGAGAGACTCATTACTTCCTTTAGTATTTAATTTTGTGTTTTCCCTGTATGTCCATTCTCTCTGTTGTTCATGTGTTGGGGATATTAATCTTTCAGCTGCCATTTGTTCATTTTTTTCCATTCAAGCTGCTGACCACTCTCCATGATTCATTTTCAGTTCAATGCGAGTTCTGGGGGATGGTATAAAGAAGCCTCCCATTCATAGGAGAAGGTACAAAGCCAACTAATGTGACTAACTGTTTTGTGTTTGAATGTCTACTAACTCCATACTGTCATGTTAGTAAACCTGTATTACCTCTCGAAGCGTTGGCATTAGAGCCATGCATCCCGCTTGGCTGCTTTCCCTCTCCAGTCTGACACCAGGTCAGTTTTTCTGACCCACAGAGCATATGCTCAAGCCATTGGGAGAAATCTCAGATGTAATTTTGTTGGCTTTTGCCATGTGTAAGATTTGGAGTTGTGTTAAAATAATTGTTTACCTGTGAGCATGTGTGTAATTTGGATTTAAAGCACATCAGAGACTCCTTGCAAGACTTGCAGGAGGGGTACCTGGGGAGGGGATGCATCAAACACAATCTCAGGTTGGAGAATACTCTGCAGATCTGCAGCTGACTGAATTAAATGGCTTTAATTTTTCTCTTTTGCCATTTTTTTAATAACCATCTTCCTACAAAATGGAAAATAAGTTGTATTTTTTCCTTTACTTCCATCTGTGTTTTTCTTCCATATAGTAAACTTTCAGTTCCTCATCCATCATGCAGATATGCATTTTCATTCACGTAACCTTTGCGTTGTCTATTAACATATAAAATAAGACACTTTTTTGACACAGCAGACATGTGGACTGTCCATACTTACACATTTTTAGGCTAAAAAAAGAGAAGTTTAGCCTCTCCCCTTCAGTGGTTCAACCTCTTCTCATCTCCCACAGCTGCTGCCTCACCTCCTGTGGCAGGTTAACTCAGGATTTCACTTCCCTTGAAATGGATGGGGTAATGTGTGTGTCTAAACAAACTACCACATTACCACATGTGGAAAAAATGTTACCATGATGTTACTACCCAAAAAAAAAAAAATCACTGTGCCTTACCATGCATCAGCATAAATGAAGCCATATAAGCAGTGCTGTACTGTTCAGGAGAGGGCTCTTAAAAAAGAATTTTTTAAAAAATGGCACAAGAAAGAACATGGTTTTTTACTTCTATGAAGCCACTTAATTTGCATCACTGTGCTCTGAAGTAAGAATTGCAGTACTTATCCTCTCAGCTCATGCAAATGAACATCTTTTTACCAGTTGTCTGTTAAGGCTTCTCTGTAGGGGCTGTGTTAGTATTTATAGTCACAATATTCTGAAACACCGAGCTTACACAAAGAATAAAGAAAATGTCTCAAATAGGCAACCTGAAATACCTAGTCATATCTGAAATGTGTGGTAATTCTTTCATAGGCATTCCCTCTTTTTTTCTTCTTTTTTTTTCTGGCTTCCCAACCATTTTGGTACTATCCTCTCTAAACCCCAGTTGCAGAGCAACAGCCTGAAACCAATTCCAACAGTTTATGCTCTCCCACAAGGCTGATGTATATAATATAGCTCATCCCTCTTCCCCAGGTTGCCTTCTGTAAAGGGGTTTTGCATGCTTTGCATTGATCTTGTTCAGTTTTTATGGTCTTGCCAACAGATTGTGGGTGGCTCCCCAGCAGGATTGTAATTCTGTAAGACTGCTTTCCACAGCCCTTGCCAAAAAGGTCTTTTTCTTTCTCTGAGACCTTCCACCACTTCCAGGCTTCCTTCTACATATATGCATAGCTCCTTCCCTTCCCTCCACTCTTCTGCTTCCCTTCCCTGCAGTTTTAGCATTTGGGATTGTCACTATGACATGGCAATGGTCAGGAATAGAGGCATCTTTAAAGTGCGCTATCTAGTGTAAGTGTTGCATCATTTCTTTAACGAGGAAAATCCTCTCTTTTTCAATTGAAAAGTGATCACACAAGAATTACTGACTTCTGCAAACAAGTCAACATAAGCAGAGCTCTAAGGGTCCACCAAGCCCAGTAGTCTTGGGGCCACAAGTAGATGGCTGGGGGAAGCAAGGAGAGGCGGAAAGCTTGTATGATACCTTCCTTGGGATACTTTATCAGTGTCCATCTAGTTTCTGCTGGGCAGGTTTTACCGACCTGCTGGGAGGCTGAACCCAAGTCTGAGGGTGCAGGCTGAGGTGTATGATGGAGATGGGTTTACTGTGGCCAGGACTTGTTTTTTTTATGATCTCAAGCAAGTATTTAGTCCCTCCATCCCTCACAAATACTTATATTTCCCACAACGGTTTAGTTGGATGTTGATGATGAAGTAATTGAAAATGCTGGCATGTTATGGGAAGGTATGTCTTCATGAAGAATGCTCATGGTACTGTGCTGAGAGCTACTGGTGAAGCACACCTGGAGCTTTGGGGTGCAAAGCACAGGTACTTCAGGTGTATCCTCACCCAATTAACATCCTTAATAAAACAGGTGGCAATTATCTGAACTCCACCATTGAACACCAACCATCAAACCCTTCCTGAATGTTTCCAGTGTTGCACTGTGTGTGGAAACTATACGAGGACTTGGCACGAGATGATGCAGTCAGTGGCTTTAAACCTTCCTCTGTGCCCTCTGAGACTTCTGGCACTCACAAATCCTGGCCCAGGGATGCTTAGACTTGTTCTGCCCTTTTTGTAGGCTCCTTGCCTGGAGCAGACTGTGCTCTGGCCATGTCCTCTGCTTGTGTGGATCGCAGGCCAGGGGCTGGGAGCAGGACTTGTGCAGTCCTGCTCTGGCAGATCTGTGCTGATGCAAAATTCCCTTCAGACAATGTATGTTTCCTGGACAGCTTTTCCCAGGATTTAAAGATCCTTTATATGTCATAACTGACAAGATTGATTTCTTTGTGTCTCCAAAACCTGCAACTGGGCCATGAGCTGATAGAGAAAAAATATCAAAAGCAGTATTTAAAATAGCAACCAAAATATTTGCATTCTGTATTTGCCTTTGCATTCTCTATTTGCATTTCTTACATCTTTCATGATGCAACTTGGGATTGTTTTGGGGTATGGGAGCTGAAAGGTTTTCTAGTCAAAGTACTATTTGAAGGACTCTTGATTTAATCACAAGTTAATAGTAAGACAAGCCTGGTTTTTTCTTCCAGCCTCTTTCACTGATTTCCTGTGCAGCATTTAAGAATGTAACTCTTTCCTTATTTTTCCCAAGTGTAGCCTGAGGCTATTCATACTTGTACAGAGGGGACTTAAACAATTAAATATCTGTAAGGGATTCTTTCTCTGATTTGGGGATGAGAAGTACCAGAAAAATACTAATCTTTACTAACACAACGGCTGTTTGTGATTACTTATGCAAAATTGGCTTTGGTGTATTTCAGTCTTGTTTTCCCAAAAAAATTCTCTCCTCACAAGGAGCAGGTTCACCAGTACATTGTATACTCGCCGATGGGATCAGTTTGGGGGAAGCATGGGCTGTCCTGCTGCTACCTGTTTGGTGGTAACCTCGGTCACTTGGGGCACTCTGGTGTGTTCTAGCAGACAGAAATATATAGTAGCTACTGCATTATTTCCGAGTTGGTTGGGTTTTGTTGGGGTTTTTTTAAGATATGCAAGAGTGAGAGTCTGTTAACATTCCCCTGTTCCATAACAACCCAATAATCGCAGCCCTTTTCCTTTCTTTGCCTCTCTTGATATTCCTAGTTTGAGCTGGTGTCCCTCTGGTGTACAGTTCATTACCATGGGTCCTGACTTTACTTGTAGAAGGTATGGTATAAATAAATGTGCAGCAGAAAAGGAGCACTGCAAACACCCTGTTGTCAGCTTTTTGTGCATCGCCTTTTCCACTGCTGCTCTGGCTGAAGCGTGCACGTGTTTGTTTGCTTTGTCTGCTTTTTCAGCCGTTAGTCTTTGGAATGGGTCTTCTGAACTGGGGTGCAGGTGAAGGTGGTGGCTGCTTTTCATTGGCCTCGAGCATCAAAGAAGCTGCACTGTTGGTTTGAGCTGCTCTATTCCGTGATGACTTTAAGGCGTGTTTTTTCCACAGCAACAATCATAATGATAATTGTGATGGCCAAAGAATCAAAACAAGAGTTAATGTGATTCAGTGCCACTTTGTTATGGACGGATCTCATAAAGGATTTAAGTTCATACAGACTTGCTCTTTGCAGATTGAAAGATCTAGTTTTTTCTTCAAAGAGACTAACCATGTAAAACTTTATGTGAAAAACCAATCTAATAGCCACAGATGAAAATTTCTCAGGCACTTAAAGCTCGCATCTTCAGTTGAAAGTCCCAGAGTTGAGATTGATGCTTGGAGGTCAGGTCTTTACCTGATACTGCCTGGAAGCCAGTCTCCCAGATTTCATAGCTTTCCTCTGGCAGTTATTGCTGTTTGAGGGTAGAGCTGTTAAATTCTTTTTGTGTTGACTAGATATTTAGAAAGAAGTTAATCTGTCTTTCCTGTTACAGATTTAATTACCTTCAGTCTGTATACCCCGACCAACAAAATACAGACTAATGTCACCCACTGATAACTATTTTATGGGCTAATATTTGCAGTTTTGAGCTGTTTGTGTCACAACAAACTACATGATTTTTTTTCTGTACTATGTAACATCATTGTTATCACCTTGGGATGCAAGCAAAAAAATATTCTTCTGCCCTAAATAATCAGGGTGAAATGGGACTAATTCCTCTCTGCAGGTGTTTTAGAATAAAGTTTATAATGCCTGCTATTGATACACATTGTTGAGTCAAAATCTTCCTAAAGCAGATTAAATTGTAAATGCCTCAGCCAGTCTTCTTTCTCGTTAATTACAATGAAAAAAGTCTTAAAAAATTTACTAAATCTTCTTATTCAAGGTTTACAGCAATTATTTTTTTAAGATGCATATTTATCAGCTGCTTAATGCTTCTAAAGGAATGAAGAACATTAATCACTTACTATGCAAGTCTACCTGAATTTAAAGCTCTTCTGGTTGTTTAAATAATCTGTACAGTCTATAGTGTGTTTTCTCTTTCATTTGTTTATATGTCAGCTTGTTGGCCACTTAGATATCATGAGTAGCCTCAGGTTGGGATATATATACAGGGTAGGCCTTGCTTCAAATTAGCAGGACTTTGAGAGCATCAAATCAAACATTAGCCACAGAGTTGTGCTGGTGTACTGGGAGGTGAATCTGTAAAGCTTGCACATTAATCTGAACTGGCATTCCAGTGGGTTTATTGATGCTTGGGCACAAGGAGCAGGAGAGTCAGAAGCAGACTACTAGGGCCAAAATATATCAGATGAAAATAGTCACATGTGAAAGAGGGGGGGTTGTGCAGGTGAGAAGAGAGTGTATTGGCCTCTTTCTGTAGAGGTCACTTGTCTATCAGCAACTGTCTCTACAGAGATTGGCCAAACCTTTTATTACTACCAATACTGCAAGCAAAAGTTTGGTATTTTATTTAGCTTTGAATGATTGTCTGGCTCTGTTGGACAAGACCTAGCTTCCTCACTACATGATAAAATAGGATTGATTAGCTGATGGAGACAACATTTATTGAATTGAAAAAAAAAAAACAGAGAGAAAAGGGAAAAAAAGAAACCAGCTTTGGCAGAAAGAAGGACGTTATCAGTGCCAAAGCTTTGTGCAGTGGCAAGTGCTAAACAGAATCAGGGGATGTGTCTGCAGAGATGAATGTTACAGGCAGCCCAGAGCTGATTTTGTGGCTGCTGGGAGGAGTGTTAGTCCAGGACAGGCAGCACTGTGCTGTACAAGGTAGTTTCATTTGAGTGGCTTTATTCCAATGGAGAGCCAAATAAAAAGCTAGCAAAGAGAATATGTGGAAATATCAAAATCTTTAGAAGGGGTATTTCTAGATTTTCCTGTGCACCACTCAAGAAGAAGGAAAAAAAAAAAAAAAACCAAAAAAACCCAAAAAAGCAGTAGGAGAGGCTATTGACCAGGAGTTTGGTTGTTCAAGCAACTACTGTGTCTCATTAGAGGCACAAAGGTGCTACTATTTATTCTGAAGAAAATAGAAATCCCTCCACTTCTGTCTGCACTTGGTCATTGAGAAGTGACATGCTGAGGAGTAACATCAGCATTTCCCTGCACAGTTCAGTTAGCCACTGCCTTGTGTTTTATGCTTGAAGGTGCTATGTGCTGAAAGACATTGGTCTCTAAGAGTTTGTCAGCACCTAACCTCCATGGTTTCTCTTCAGTTACAGCCTAGAAGGCCTTGCTGGAGACTCTGGTGAGAACAAGAAGCCTTCTACAAACTTGGAGGCTTCTTCTCTGAGCTCCAAAGACCTCAGACGGACTCCGCTTGCCAGCAATCAGTGCGGGTCCCTGGTCTTGCTCACTGAAGAACTTGAGCAAGGAGAAATCAGAGACTACGATCACCAGGTAAAGCTGTCCCACTGTTATTATGTGATGTCTATGTGTAGAAAATGCTACATCAATGTTTTGGAAGTCATTTTCCAAAGTGACAGTCTCACTGTGAAAGCTTCCACCCTATATATATAATATTAAAATCTTCCATCTTTAACACAGAGGAATTTCCACTGTGTTAAATTTGCTACTTAGTTTTTTGGGGCAACATGGTTGATGGGCGAAGTCTTAGGGTGAGAACAAGAAACTTTCCAGTTTTCTTCCACTGATTGCATGAGTAATCATGGAAAAGTTATTAACTTTTTAGCATGGATATAGTGATACTATCAATCACGGGTGTTGTAAGGCTTCTGCAATTAATGCTTATGCCTCCTTTTGTGGTCCTGAAATATACGCAAGTACCAAGTAGTAATTTATCTGCTAAAGTTTTCAGGTTTATTTTCATATCGTAGGAGGAGAATAAAGATTATTTTTCTTTCATAGGTGTAACCAGAATTAAAAGGCCCATTATTACAAGCAACAGTTAAGCAAAATGTTAATTGCAAATTAAGAAAATTTAGAGTGATCACTCTGGAGCGGAATTCTATGATAGCTATTAAGGACAGATGGGCCACAATATTATGGGAATCTCTGCTTACTTTTATTAAAGAAGCAATTATAGTCTTAAATAATATAAATACCATGGATTTTTCTGAGTCTGAAGTTTCAGCCATAGTGTTTTGTGGGTTCATGTCAGAATCATTAGCCAGCCAGTCTGTTTACCTCATAGACTCACTGCTATACTTATCTGGCCTGTAGAACTGTTATGTCAAGACTCTCAGGTCTTCTTTCGCTTTGAGGAATGGCATTTTTGGGGAACGCACTGCTAAGCATCAGATTTTTTACCATGTTGAACCAGTCTAGTTATGCTGAGAAGTTGGAAGCACAGCAGTAATTCAGTGGCCATCAGACAGTTAACAATATCTGTCTTGTAATATCTTGCAAGAAAATCAAGCAGCCAGAGTCTCTCTGTTGCATAATTAGTTGTCTTACACTTAAAAAACAAACAAAATGTTATATTTCACTTGTGTGACACTGATTAAATTTTTCATGGTCCTTGCATTTCTCACCTCTTACCTTCTACTGGGATCATTTAAATTTTCCACTGTTTGAAAGTGAGAATTTCAGTAAATGTGAACACTGAACTGTGATCTGAAGTTGGGATGGTGCTGTCGTTCTTGACATATTTGCTCAGTGTGGTTCTGTTCTGTTCTGCAGATGCATCAAACATCACAGCCGCAAGGATTTAATTTCTGTTCTTCTGCTGTTTCATCTCCACTGACCAAATCTATGTCTCTAATGTCAATTAGTAAACCAGTGCTGGACAGTGAGTAACACAGTTTTCCCTTATTCATTCTGTCATCTGTATTATTAAGTATATCTTGCTACCTTCCCAAGGCAATATTTGCTAGTACCTGCTCTTGCTTCCTATATTATGTGAAATATATGTTTCACTGCTGCGTGGGATTGTGGGTGGAAAGGCAGAACTTGTTCAGTTTAGATCCATGTTTTGTTCTTCCCGGTGTATCCCTAGTATTTTGAGTTCTGTTGGGTTTCTTTTGTTTGTTAGACTACTGGTACAAAAACTGTGATTTACTGAGTTTGTTATTTAAAAAAGCAAAAAAGTTTGAATTTTACATCCTTTCAGAATTTACTCCTTTGATGTCATGTAAATTCCACTTGAGATCTTAATTTCCTACTTGTAGATTTTTTGAAAATTGATATATGAGACATATGAGAAGCCATGTCTTGGTCTCCTTGTGGGAGTTTGTTGCTATCTATTTTGAGTTAAATGTTTTGGGGCAGTAGGGTGTAATTTATTGCATCTCATTCCAGAAGAAGATAATAAAGATGATTAGGTGAAATTTTTCAGTTTAGCTTAATTGAAGCAATAACAAGCACTTAATTTTGCAATTTCACTGAATTGATTCTTTCAGCTGAAAAAGTTGTTCAAAAGGCTGCAGCTGGATGTGCTTAGGAAGGGCCATGTTACATGTTTTCATTTTATTAATTGCCAGCCAGAAACCATATTGACATTTTAGATCACAAATTGTCAATTAGTGATGGTCTCTGATCTTTTCCTCTTTATTAACCTGCTGATTCCTTGTAAAGCTGAACAAGGGAAAGGTGCTTTTAAGAAGGGTGTCTTATTCATTTAGGAGGCTTGCTGGAGGAAGCTCACAGAGATTATGCTTTGTAGGAGATGTTTTTCAATTCTTTGCCATCGTTCTTCCATGACTGATAGGCATGTGTCCCCCAGCAACAGTAACCGAAACATGGGCAGATCTGTCCCGGGGAAGGGCCAGCTCCTCTTCTGTGCAGTGGTGCACCCTCTTTCCTCCTTGGGCTGAAGGCCACCATTTTATTTTTTTTTTTAAGCAGTCAATTTATTGACATTGCATCCCATTGCTAACTGAACACCGTAACTAACTCAGCTAGCTCCCAGAAAATGCACTGTCGGTGGCTGAGAGGGCCTGGCCAGCTGAGGCTCGTCTCCTTCTCCCCTGAGACTTTCCTTCAGGCCTACAGCAGGGGGGTTACGACAGCGGAGGATTTGTGCCACCGTCTTGGAACTGGACAACCTGCTGCCTTTCCACTCCCACTCTTCTCTTTCTTATGACCCACGTTAAAAATGCCATCGAGGCCTGAGCTGGTGGCAGACAGGTTTGATTTATCCCATCTCCTTCTAGAGTCAGCCTAGCCATGATGGTCTCGTTGAGAGAGAAGGACAAGAGAACATGTAGTAAGCTTTCCAGAGGGGCTGTGGAAGAAATAGCAGGGTTAGTCTTCTGCTTTGAGGCGGATGTCTGTGAGTTTTGGATCCTGAGGTTAAAAATTACTAATGCTTCTGTGGGCTTTATGTTCACAGTAGTTAATTTGTGATACCTGAGAAGGGCCTCATTTTTATAGGAAGGTGGTTTCTGAAAATCGATACATTTGAGGAGGTTGATGTGAGCACCCAAAATGATTACTCACCTTTAAAATTTAGGTCACAGATTCTCTTCCCAATTCTGACACTTTCCTGACTTTGGAAACTTCAGTAAATCACTTCATTCTTCCTCAGTTACTTTGAAAGAGGAATAGTGTTACTTGAGTTGTGACCATAAGTACATGTGAAGCAACTTAGTGCCTTTTACAAGGTCTCAGTGCATAAATTGCCTTGTATCACCTAGGTTTAACGTTTGTTTTATCGCAGCAGAATATGTCAGAGTTATGCAAGAATAAATCCTTGATTTCATGGAGGTGAATTGTAGGAAAACTTGTAATTCCTCACTCCGCTTGCATAATTTTGTGATACATGTTTAAAAAAAAAATCCCTGATTCCTGCAAATGTGTCTGAATGGCAAGAAAGCAACATGTTCTGCACCAAAGCTTCAAAAACTAAATCTAAATGAATAAGCGTATGGAGGGCTTTCTCTTATTTTTCCCATTTATTGTCATATGTACAGAGGCAGGAGCAATTTCCAAGACTGAGTTTCTAGCCCACACTCCATCTGATGTGTCAGATGTTCCAGGAGCTGCTGTGGCCATTCACAACTGTTAATCCTTCAGCATTTTATAGAGGGAGGTCACAAGAGCTGTTGGCTGGAGTGCTCGGAAGACTGCTTTCAGCTTTGGAATAGCAAATTTCCAGTGTGGAGCATTGTTATAAAGCCAGGAACTGCTATAAATAAAACCACTGAAATGAAAGTTGAATTGAACTGTGCTGGAGGAGGTGGTTCTATTTACAGTAAAGTATTATTGTTCATCTTGACTCTTAGTCTAAATAGGCAGAGACTACAGAAGAAAGCAAGCAGTGTTGCCTAGTCATGTTCTTCAGGTCTGGGACACTAGAACAACTCCTTTGAAAGGCAGTCTAAACAAAATTAATGCATGAATCTTGCTAAGAATTCTTCAGTTTCAGTGCCTTTCATTAGGTCCCTCTAGGGTTGTTCTGCTTACGTTGGAAAAGCGTGCATATAATTTTAGTTAAATCGCCTCTAGGCAATTGGCATTTATACCTTATGGTTGAAGGAAAATTTCAGGGGAGTTTGCTTTGCATTGCTTGCATTGCATTGGATATTCCTCGGATAGTATTTTTATATTCTGAATTCAGTTTGGGGTTATGGTATCAACAATACAAAAATTTATTTTTGTAGGTGGCTGAAAGGACATGTTTTATTCAAAGGGAGTAATAATTGCTACTTTTTTCTCTTGGAAGTTTAATACTGATAAAGTCTGTAGCCTCTTCCCTTTCGTGCAAGCAAATTGATTTATCTGTGCCATAGAATGACTTAAAAGTGTCTGAATATATGTGCTGAAGATGTTTAATGTAGATGCTTAATGTAGGACCCTTAGGTCAGGTCTGTTCCAGGCGCAGAGTTTCCCCAGCCCTCTCCCAGTCATCTCTCCCAAGGACACACTGATGACCATGTGAGTGATGGGTATCCAGCAACCTGACATGGGTCAGGTCACAGCTCAGAGGTTTCTACCTGTGCTTGTATGATGAGAAGATTTGGGAAATATAGCCCTTGGGCATCTCCATAAGAGGCTGTGTAGCAATTTCAATTAAGAGTGGCTAGCTGGCTCCTACATCTCTTTTCAGAGAGGATTGTACTTATAAAGAATTGTTGCAAAACTGCTGCTATGCAAGAGCTGCTTTTAAAATAAATTATGGGAGATTTGAAGTCACAGACTGATTGCTGAGTTTGGCACTGTGTTTGGTAGACATCTTCCAGACAAAGACAGAAGAGGATGCAGAGGGGCTTTTCTCATGTTCAGGCAGTTTCTTTAAAACAAGGACTGTGAGTTTTAGAAGAAGGCAGGAGAAGAGATGCTTTTTTTTCCTGTTTTATTTTGGAAGAAAAGAAAGGAAATTCAGGTGTCTCCTTTTTAAAGCTGGAAACTTTGAAGGGCATAACATTATCAAAACGTTTGGGTTTTTTTGGAGATAGAAGTGGCAAGAACCTCCTCATGTAGATAAAGTCAACACTTCAGATAAAGTATCCTTGCTAATATCCGGCAGCTTTGCTGTGTCATTTAACTGCAAAAAGCACTGTTAAACAAATACCTTGAGTTGTTCTAGTTTGATTCCCCAGCAGTTATTTCAGTGAAGCGGATGCCCTTTGTCCGGAGATGCATTATGTTGTTGGTATTCTGTTTGGGAAGATAACTGTTCACATGTGAGTCTTCATTAAGAGGTCCTATAAAAAGATGCCAGCAAAATAAGGAAAGCCTTGAACCTTGAGTTATGCGTGCAGTGAGACCTGCATCCTCTGAAACCTGCATCCTCTGGAATTTGCACGTTCTCAATTCTTTGTTTCTTGTGCCTTTTCTGAAGCCAGCTGCTTTGCAGACATTTCCTTTGCTTTGGTTTTAGTTTGCTTTGGCTGCTTTCCTCTCCTTTTTATTATTAAATGCATTTTCAAGCATGCTCTAATCTCTGCTGTTAACCCACTTCTCAGCCCAGGGCCGGACTCGACCATCGAGACGAATCTCCTTCTCCTTCAGCATCTCTCCACTCATTCCTAAGTCTAAAACTCTTTTTTCTATTGGCTCTTCTTCCAGTGATGAGGAGGAGGAGTTGGATAGTAAGTAATCATTTTCTGTGCGTTGCAGCCATTATGGGTGGAAACAAAGGGAAATCTGGTTTTCTGCTTTAGACCTTGAAGTTTCACCTTGCAAACATTGAACTAACCTTTCCATTGCGTGATGTCTAACAGCATTATCTTAGTCCTGTATCTGAATACTAACTAATGGCAGAATAAAAACATTATAATCCCAAGAGTCTTGTACATCAGCACCATCACATCTCATCTAGTTAGTTTTGGTCTGTATCCACGTGGCAAATACCATCATGTGCCGCTCTGACCAGTGATATAGTCATTACCTTTTTATTAAAACCAAGATACTTCTCTTGAGATTGTTGCAGTGCATTGCCTTGAGGTTGTTGCAGTGCATGGAGTTTACAGAAGAGATAGATCGTTGCCCTTCATAGGTAAGAGTGAGTACATTGCTCAGTGGAAGTAGAAGAGGAGAGAAGCCCTGATACTAAATTCTGAAAATCTTGGTTGCAACTTCATGGTTCCCCTACTAAGCAAAAGGCATACATTGCAGCCAAACACCTTAAATCATTAAGGTGTCCGTATCTAGGTCCTGATATCAGAATAGTTTTTTTGGGAAACAGGCAAGTGTTACATGGTAGGGTTTTTTTCCTCCTGCAAAGTCTATTGCTAAAAGAAACCCAACCAAGGCAGAAGATTGAATTAAAGTAATTTAGACTCCTCTTGTTTTTTTAAATAGGCTTATCAAAGATAATTGAAAATGTTTCCTATTTCTTAAGCAGGTTTTATTAGACTGTTGAAATAAACCAGAACAGATAATTCTCTATCTAAAGAGAAAATTCAGAGCAGCTGCATCAGTTGGTTCAAATCAAAGGTTTGCAAGGAAACTAGCCTACATCCCTCTTGTCTGTACTGGGATGGGTGAAATTGCTTTCTAGTCCAACAGATTTTGGTTGCTTCCTGAATTTAAAAAATCTCCACACCATCTATGTTGTAGGTATCTAAATTCTCCTCCTTTCCATTCCCAGTCTTCACTGTGGGTTTGTCCCTTCATGCAAGAAAGTCCTGTGCTCTTCCCAGGTGTGTTACTACCCACTTCCATACTGAAGCTCCTTCCTCCTTCCCCTTTGCTCAGTCCTTCTCTTCTGCCTCTAACAAAACTCACAATTCATGGTCCTCACAAAGTGAACAGCAAACATGCAGCTGTGCATTGATGTCACGCTCCCACAGTAAAAAGTACTCTTAGCTAAACTTCTTGCTGGATTTGGTTGTTTTATTGTGTTTTTGGTCATTTGGGGATTTGTTTATTTTTGTTTGTTTGTTTTAAGTATCCAACTAGTTAAGTAATTCCTAATAGCCAGCTTAGGGTATAGCAATTTGGGGGGGGTATTTCTGTTAGCCAGTGTTTATCTTCTCTCCCTCAACAATGCTACTGTTAACGATGAGCATTTAAAATAATGTCAGATATTGTCTCAAACAAAAAGGTTGCTTTCTTTACATGTGTTTTATTCCCTCATATTTGAGAGTACTGTGGTGACTTTATATAAAGGTTGGTTTAGCCACAGCTAGTCATAAGACTGCTTTGGCAATGGGCATTTTTCACGTAGTAGTCCCAGACCAGTTTGTTTATTTTTTCACGTCTTCAGGGTTCATTTCTCATAAGAGGATGGATGTGTTAGCATTGAGATTGCACTTGCATTTCAGTTACTGCTCCTCAACCTCTTCATGCCTGTTTTTCTCTAGAGTGTGGAAAATTAGTTGCAGTTTGTTTGATATCATGATATATTTAAGACGTGGAATTCAGGTGGCCAGACAAGCCAGTCTGTACATTTTAGAAAATTATTATGAAGCCTTTGGATTTCTTAACCCACAGAAGTTTAATTACTGCCAGCATTAAGATGTTGAAAACTGGTTTCTTTTGTTTGCAACATCCTAGTCCAGTTGCTGCTTTCTGCATAATGGAGCTTGATGAATTATTTCAAGTCTAGCTACCATATGAAATAATTTTGGTGGGTGATGCTTAAAAGGTGTTCAGATAAGTACACCAAAATTTGGCTGCTAGCCCAGATTCATTGGACATAGATAGCAGTCCTGGCCTTTGAACAAAACTAACTTTTTTGTTGGTTGTGAAGTCAATTTTAGCATTTCAGTTTTGAACCTGGTCATGATAAGAAACACAAAAATTATGGAAATAAACCTTCCTTCCCCTCTTCTACCTCAAAAAAACCCTTGAAGGTGAGAAAATGTGTACATTTCTATGCTTATCTTCATGGGCTTTATAGCTTGCAGCACTGTTGATCATATGATGTTATATTGTAACCTAAAACATGAATTCATAAATAGGCTTTCACTTTGATTTTTGTCTGGATCCATTTTGCCTGCCAGTGTCAAGAATCCCCCATTTTTAAGATAAAACACTCTTGCAGAAAAGATAAATAGTACATAATTCAAAATTCCCATGCAATGTACTTTCTCAAGGTGCTGAAAAAGTCACAAATATGAAATTATTACAGCTCTTGATTCAGCGTTCATTCATACTTCTTACGTTAACTGTAAAGAAACAAAAAGGTTTGTGAAATACTTAGATTCATTCAAATTGATGAATCTATTAAAAAAAGGAAAGACTAAGGAGGCTTAACCCATGTTAAAAGCAGACTAGAGCTAAAACATGAACCAGAGTCACTGGAGCATTAACCAGGGATTTGAGAGTCTGTAAACTGCTTGTGTAGATGCTTAGGTAGTGGATAATATATAAAAATGCAGCACAGTCAGGAAGTTGAATAGTGGACTTCATTTGATATATGTTACAGTATTACTAACTTCGATGTATTTCAGATAGATCATTAATTAGATGAAAAATTTTGCAAGGGAGATATTAACAGCGATCTCCAAGCAGGGATTAGGTAATGGGGTATGCCTGTATTTTAGTTTCTCAATATGAAGAAATGATATTTCTGTCTCAGGCTATATTGACACTGGAATCAGCGGTTAGGAAAATGTGTATTTTAGAATCATAAGGCATAATACTGTATGCACAGTTTTTCCTAATGCACTTACTGCTTTTGGATAGAGGACCATCTTTGCCTCTGATGTCAAGTGCCTCTTTTGCATTCACCCTTAGCTTTAACATGTTAACAGGATTTGAAGCCAAAGTACTGTTAAGCTTACAGTGTATATGCAGAAGATGATCAGTCACGCTGCTTCTTGAACTTCAGATAGGACTGCAGACAGTGATTGTAGTGAGGGTTTTTTGGAGTCCTGACAAGCCCAGTTACTCTGGAGAGCACCCTCTCTCCTCTGGATCATTTCATCCTGATTTTTCAGTCGTCTTCGATGGTTCTGGTAAATGGTGTCAGCTACCTAATCTGCTCCAAATGTATTGTGCAAGCAGGTTTCTTGTGGTATAAAGAGAATTTGTGTCATTGGCAGGGCTTCAGCTTCATGTTGAAAGTCAGACTTTCCTCAAGCACAGTGTTTTGTGACTGAGCCCTAGGCTGGTAATGTTCCGTGGAAAATGGAATAAGGCTTCCCTTGTTTCCCTTACTCTTCATGAAGTGCTTCAGGATTTTGACGGGAAAATGAACTATAATTTTATCAAGCAGAAGAGTTTGATACATGAAACCCGGATGTGTTGTACAATAGATTCTTTCTAGTGGTGTGTAAATAAATGCATTGTAGCAGAATGATTCTTATTTATACCTATTGTCATTGAATTGGCAGTTCTGATTCAGATACCCTGATTTACCAGCAAATTTAACACATGCACATCCTTTGCCTAATAGCTGAAGAATGATAAAAATACTAAGCAGGCTTTCACCTCAGCATCTAATTTGAGAGCACCTAAGGATGCAGGGAACAGGCTTTATCCTGAGCACATGAAATCTATTCTAAACACTGACTTCTGGAAAACATTTCCCCTTCCTCTTGAACCGTCCAAATATGCAAACTATGTTTTTAAAATCAGCGGGCTAAGATTGCAGTCTAACATGTCATCCTCCCCACCCCTCTGATCTTTTCCAGGTACGCAGGCGTTCAGCGGCCCCACGGGTTCCTCAGTTCAGAGGTACAGTATTCTGGGGGTATCACGTCTCTTCTGGTGGGACTCCTGCAGTGGGCTCTGGTTTGGGCATCCAAAAGCCTTGCTGGCAACAGTGCACTTCAGCTGAAATCACAAGTTGTCAGGCTTGGGAAAATCAGCCCCGTGTGTCTAAAGGCTGAAGAATATTTTAGATCACAGAATATGAAAGCCTGTTCTAGGTCTTCTCTCTAACCAGGCTTTGTGTTTATTCATAGCGAATAACATAACAGCTTATCTGTTATCGAACATATCAGTTTACCCTGAGTTGTATTTTACACTAAAAGTAGTAGTTCCTCCCTTTTAATTATGTCTATATTTCTATAATGAAGGCCAAAACGATCATGTTGTTGTACGTTACTTTTCATCCTTGCAAGCTGTAGAGAGGAGATAATCTTTCCGGTGGGTGCTGTCTTTAAAAGCGCTTTCCTGGAGGAAGGATGTTTGTGGCACTGAAGGAGCTGGGCTTTGGCTTTATTTTGTGGCTGGGAGGCTCTTCACCTCTGCTTGCTGCTGTTTTGTCCTCTTTTATTTCATTTGTCTTTTTGTTGTTCTGCTTTTGGTTTGCGTTGTACTTCCTATTGACAGACTGTGTCCTTTCCTTTAATGTAATCATACTTTCCTCCCTAATTTCTTATTCTCCCATAGAAGCTGAAGAAGTCATAAGCTTGTGCATGTACAGGATGGCAGAAAATAACTGGTGTCCCAGAAATGCCTAAATTAATACAAATAACAATTGCTGTTCATTACTTTGTATTGGTATTCTCATTTCTCAGGGGAGGCTTTGCAGACAGTGTGGTTTCTGTTAAAGACACTGCCTTTTCGGAGTTCATTAGATGTCTTTCTCTGGAAGGAGATTTCTCTTTAAAGGATGCATGCATGTCTATCCCTTTCTGTCTGAAATATCAATGATTAAATGCCAAGACTGACTGTAGCTGCAATGTGGGCTGTGTAAATGGGCAGATGCTGCGAGCTGGTTAGTGGTTATTTGGCCACGGGAGCAGCAGAGGGTGCTATGGCATGGCTTGAGAATGGAGACTGTTTAAAAACAGTTAAAAGGATTCCTAGAAATACATGACAAACTACTGGATTAGCGTTTTGTCTTCACTTTGCCTTCTCTGGTATAACACCATAAAGCGACCCGTGACTCTATTGGATAATAAATGGATTTGTCCTTTAAAAAAGAATCTATCCAATTAATACATGCTTTGGGAGAAAAAGAAAAATAAAAGCAACCTTTTTTTTTATTATTTTTTTTATTTTAGCATCTCTGAAGAGAGCAGCAGTGTCCCTGCTGGTAAAAGTGTAACAAAAGTCAGTCGAACCTTCAGCTACCTCAGGAATAAAATGTCCAGCAGCAAGAAGAGCAAAGTAAGTGCTTCTTGTGATTTATACGTCCGTGAAATACCCATAAGAAGCAGCAAGGAATTCCGTATTTCAGTGTGTTTCCATAGGGTGGTATTTATGTCTTTGCCTGACTTTCTTTTCTTTTTTTCTTCCTTTCTTCCTTTTGCGAGGGGAGGATTGTCTGTGGGGTAATGGGGAATTAGCTACATGACAAATCTTAGCACCCCAAAATTGAAA
Source organism: Buteo buteo (assembly GCF_964188355.1). Taxonomy (NCBI): domain Eukaryota; kingdom Metazoa; phylum Chordata; class Aves; order Accipitriformes; family Accipitridae; genus Buteo; species Buteo buteo. Next base: position 22,837,695 of record NC_134183.1, read on the forward strand.
TGCATCTGAGGTGAGTTTTCCTGTGCAATGTTTTTGCCTCTTTTCCCCATAGAATGAAGCTTCATTTATTATAGAGAATAGATTGTGCTCTGGCATGAGTTATGGCTTTGCAGTGATTGATGGGTCAAATTTTTACAGAACCTGAGAGGTGTTTAATAAAATGAAGACAGTAGCTCTTAAGAAGGGACTGGCTGCTGAAGGCTGTATTGTGTTTCCCTTTTATTTTTACCTTTGCCACAAAGTTCCCGTGCACTGCTGGAGAAGTTGCTCAAACTGTGACCTTTAGTGATGTCCAGTATTTATATTATCCCTTTTTCCCCATCCTTGAAACCCTAGGATTTAATTTGATGAAGGTTAAATGCTGCTCAGCACAGCTGAATTTCCTGGGAACAGCATTGGTTACAGAAATAATTACATTAATGCTAAGTACTTCACACAAATGGGCTGTTGTTGCCTCAGATTGTCCCCTGAAGATTAATGTATGTTTGGTTTTTTTGGCTTGGTTGGATTTTTCACTTGAACGTCACCTCGGTTTATCATGTCTAACAGAAGCTAAGAGCACCTTACCTCACAGTCGCCAGTGTGTATTATATAGTTAGGTCATGTGTAGCTAATATGTTGGTAAATACTATTGGAAGGCCCCTGAGATACGTAATTACATATTCTGATGAGTGTCTGAATAGCAAACAGGAAACAAAATGTGGCATAATAAGCATTGTGCCTATCGCCGAATAAGGCTGAGCTGAAGCATACAGATTATGGGAGCGGCCATGTTACACCTGCACAAACAAACTTCATTTTAGCCTTTCCCAACATAAGCACTTGATGTTTCAGCCTGAGTGTTCCTCTAACATAGCTGGGTTTGTGTGCTTTCATGGTCCAATGCACATTTTGATACATGTTTTTTAAAGATTGCATCACCTTCACAATGAGGTACCAGCTGTAGTGAAATCAGTCATCGTAACGCACAGTTCCTCTTTATGGATCTGCGTTTAAAGATGCAAGATGCAAGTACCAGAGTCTCAGAGCTGCTGCTGAGCAGCTTTAAGACAATGTGGTTACTTGCAGCAAAGTACAATGTCAAAAAAAAAAACAAAAAACAAAAAAAAAAACCCAAAAACCTGTTTACGTAGAAACCTCTGTGCAAACCACTAGCAAGAAGTTGTGGAGCATGTTGCACAGCCTGTGAGCAAGACTAGAAATTCATTAACTGGTTCTTGCACTTCAGGTGTATAATCTCTAAAGCAAGAATGGGAAAGAGAGAGAGATTGAGATCTGGTTGGGACAGAAGTCTATAAGGAAATATAACAGAAGTGCTTTGAGATATTTGCTCTGCTTTTGTTAAATAAGTGCAGTTTGATTTCACTAATTTCATGATTGTGTCCGAAACTGTTGATAAAGAATTGCTGCAAATTCCCAACAATAATACACACTACAAGAATTGCAGCTCGTATCAGTTCTGATATTTTTACTAAGTGAAAAGCCATAATATTCAAATTACAATTTCTTCTCTGCTCATGGTGGAATGTTTGCATTACATACATTTTTAGGGCTTCCGCTGTACATGTAAATAATTTGACCTAAAAGTTCTTGGGAACACTGATTTCTCAGAAGCATTATGGCTGATGAAAACCTGTAAGAGTTAATAAGAAAAACAACAAACCTTGAAAGGGGAAGTTCGACAGGAAGTGTTGATTTCTGCTGCTGTCTGGGCTGTCAGGAGGGAGAGAGGCTTCACTTCTTTCCAACTAGATACTACTTTTCTCCAAACCTTCAGAAATGCACCATTTTCTAAGATGAACCGTAAAATAAAGCACATCTGAGCCTACTAATGGCAATGGCTCTTTTTGAAAACGATGTCAACAGTTATGTAAAAAAAAACCCCTAAAAATAAAGGGTGTTTGGAGTATTAACTGGAGGGGATACTGATAGAAGTTTGTGTGAATTTACCCATGTCTGGCATGTACTTTGTGTTATTTGGGGATTAGTCAGTGAATCTCTTGAAATCAGCAGCATGCATTGGTTCACATTTGAACTAAAACATGCTATATCTCTGGCAGTTGGAAAAAAAACATACTCATTTTCTTCATTTTGGTAGCGAGTTTCTGGGAAGTGACGACAAAAAAATTAACATGAGTAATTTCTCTTTTTCCTTGACTTGCGCAGTTATTAGGCAGTGCTATACCACCAACAGTGTTTCAGTGTCTATAGTAAGAGTTGTAAGTGTTTGAAAGGACTAGGAGACAGGGAATATTTCTGACCTGTAGAGCAGGAGAAGCGCAAACACGTGAAACCTTTCTGTCTGGGAAATCTTCTGCAGCACTTTGTTTACTGAATTACTACCTAGCAACACTAAGGTATGTTAAAATTCATTTCTTCTGTATCCCAAACATCTCAGAGGGTTTGATTTACCACCCTCTGCTTTTAAAATGGGTGGTCACGTATTGACTTGTGACTTCTAAAATATTAATCCCATCCTTTCCTGCCTGTGGGGGGGTTTTTTTGTATTTTTTTTTTTTTAGCGGTGTAAGCTAGGGTAGGGCAAGATGAAAGCAATAGCAAAGTAACGAAAATCATCTTCAAGGAAGTTAGCAGCAATCAACCCGCCCTCCCCCTTTTGCTCAACTCCTCTCTGACTGCCATCCCCCGGGCCGGCTGTGTTGGCAGCTCTTGGCCGTCGCGATGGGCTAATGCTGGTGGGGAGTAGCTCCTGCCCCTGGGGGAAGGATGTCGATAAAATGGAATAAATTTGCCGAAGTACCTCAAATAACAGTGAAGCTAGTAGGACTTAAGCATTGGGAGGTAAGAGCTTCATGGTTATTTCAGAGCAGAATCTGCTGCTGCAGCAGCGCACAGTCTGTTATTTTGGGACATATGATCAAGTTGCGGTACCCATCTTGACTCTTAGTGCGTGTCGGTGCAGGTTCAGCTGTGAAGCTGTGCTTCAAGTCTCACCAGCAACTCAGTGCAGGAAAATGGTTTTGTTTTTACAATCCTTTTCTAAAAAAAAGTTCCAGTAACTGTCACAGAAAAAAAAAAATCTCATTTTGAGACCTTGTATTTCAGTGGTATGGCTGGCATTCCGGTTATGAAGCTTGCTGTTTCCTCCTTGAAAGCGGTGCACCCGTTTCCTGTTTTTCCTGGGGTCATTTAGCTTTAATTAAAATGTTTTTTTTACAGTGATTTTTATGAAGACAGGGTATTATTCCAGACTTTAGAAATACTGGGCTTTGCAGTAAACACCAGGTACATTTAAAGTATAGAACAGTAAGTCTCCTTCCAGCATGTTAAGCGTGAGAGTTGAAAGATCTTCCTTGAGCATAGGGTGATCTTTTCTCCTGGAGCTTCACAAGTCAATAAGCAACAGAACAAAACTCCAGGCATCCACTTGGTACGATTGGCCAAGGACTAAACTGCAGAGTTTTAGTTCTTGAATCCTGCCAGGCTGGGCATGGTTAAAGATGGGCAGGTCAGCGGGTGGAGAACAGGACTGTGGAGGTTTATGTGGGGTGGCATCCGAGCTGATGGCTCAAAGGAGGCGGAAATGTGCCGCAAAGCAGACTCTTCCTGGCAGGTTTTCTGCTTCAGACGGGATTATTCCATACGGTAATGCTCCTGGTTTTGCTTATTTGCAGAACAAAATAGCGTTTGGGGCTAGTAAATAGACTTTCTGTTTGTGAGGCTTTGCAGGGAGAGATTCCAATGCTGGCATTTTGCCTGGGTTGTGTTGGGAGAGGGGAGACCTTAGGCTGAGTTACTAATTATTTGAGTGTGTCATCAAAGGCTCAAAAGTTTCCCTGCCAGTGACTGCAGAGCTCAATACCTCCTTTAACCGCTTCATGGCAGTTGCTCAGTTGGGCTGCTCTGCAGCTTTCTGATATTTAGGCTGTGACAATACTTAGTAAAGGGCACATGTCATATAAATAACAAAATGCAAAGATAAGCCTACAGAAGTCTTTACAATTTCTAGTTAAGCTTCTCTTTCAGATGCCATGAAATCTGCAGTAACAGTTAAAATACAGATCTGGAGCTGAATTGTATGGTAAACATTTTGTAGGGTAGTGCATAGAAAGACAAGGAGTCACTGTAATTCAAATTTGGAGGGTTTTTTATGGAGTTTCCTTTAAAAATTGTTTGGGAGAATTCCAAATCCATGAAAGGCTGCAGGGAAAAATGTTTCAAATTTTTGTATTTAGCATTTTCTATCTCAGGTAGCAATAGACAGGTAAGCAAAAACTCTGCTAAAAGTTGGAGAAGCCGGCTGTGCTTGTCATCTTTCTAAAGCTGAGTAGTCCAGAGGTTGAACCATGGCTTCACGAGATAATCTTTTATGGTGTTGCTGTTGTTCCTCAGCCTTTCTGTGGTGCCGTATTTTGAGAGTTTGTGAAAGATCCATTTCCCCACAAAGCTTCACATAGTTACTTGAGGTTGCATGAAACCGTTGAAAAAGTCGCTAGTAAGAAGCAAAAGAGGTGGAAATATTCTGGCAGTGATGCTGTACAGGCACTGAGGAAGAGCTTGTGCTCTCCATTAAAAATGCAGTTGCAAAGCACAAGTCATATGGGTTGGCCTTAAAAATTAACTGTTGAAAGTTTGATACACATTAAACGAGGTGTTTGTATTTAACACAATTCATTGAAAGTGCTGAAGAGCCCAGAAGAAGAAAAGAGTTAAGTCATTAAACCAAGCAACTATAAAACAAAGGTGGAAGAAAACAGCTGCCTTCAGAACAGACTCAGTTTTGTCTCCACTGGTGAGGTAGCACTGCGAGTCAATAGTATGTTAATACACATCCATGGGGGCTGTAAGCTGATGTGCAGATACATAACTATTGTTAAGGTGGGCGTTGATCAATATCATCATAGTGCCAAAGGCAAACACTGAAGAATTTGTAACTAGAGAATAGACCTCTGCGAAGTAACGAGGCATTTGTTCATTTTCTCTCGACAGGAAAAAGAGAAAGATAAAGAGAAGACTAAAGAGAAGGACAAAGATTCCAAGGAGAAGGAAAAAGATAAGAAGCTGTTAAATGGACATCTCTTCACTGCAACCGCCGTTGTAGCCCAAGCAACCTGTTACCACTGTATGAAACCTTTCAATAAGGATTCGTACTACTGTGCAAGTAAGTCGGGTTTTTTTCCCCCCTTCCTTTTGGTTTTCATTAAATCTGACATGGGAAATGCAAACCTTATGCTTTATTTTCCTCTTGCTTAAGGATGTGGAGTGGGAGGGAGACTTTGGAGATAGTGATTCATGGAGCAGCGTGTTGCCTTATGGAAGCTGGACTGAAATGAGTCGTGTCTGCAAGGAGGTGTCCTGCAACCTCCTTCCTAGCCTGTGCTCGGACATCTCAGCATCCCATGGGGTTTTCTGCCCTGCTTGTTGGCATGTATCACTTAGCTGGAGTACTTTAGTTATTTCAGCTGCATGTTATGGCTTGGGTCTGAGGTGCTTTGTTAAGATGGATGGAGGACAGGGAAAGCTGGCTTGGATCATGGCTTTATTTCCATTGGGGAAAAAAATGTCTCACCCATGTGTAGTGATCTCTTTAGTTCTCTGAAACACTGCTTTGGTGAGCCCTCAGTGAGAACAGCATGATATAAAAAGGAAATACAAACCCTCTTCTCTCTTTATATGTGAAATTGCATCACAGGTCAAATGGCAACTACCTGTGTGGATGTGAACTACGTGCAATACAATGCAGGCAGTACAGGAACCACAGCAGAGGGTTTCTGTGAGACTGGTGATTTTGTTCTCTTTTCTTATCAGGTGGTTTCTGAAGCCTGTAGCTTGTTAAGGTCAGCAGTGTTTGTGTGGTCGAGACCAGAATGGTAGCTGGTTTACACAGCAACCCAAAGCTACAGAATAGACAGTCTTTTCCCCACTGCAGTTCAGGGCGTTCTGTTCCTCACTATTGGTGATATTTTTTACTCCACTAGCTTAGAGATGAGTTGAAGCGTGTACGGGAATTGCTCCCAGGCTTGAGCAGGAGGCTCTGTCTCTGTTCCTTCTGGTAGATGAGCAGCATATAAAACATCTCCAGTGAGCAGGGGAAGGAGCAGCCAGCTGAATCCCGAATGGCAGTTTTGAGTTTCCTGGAAGAGAAGAGATTTCAGCAAAGTTGTTTGCCCGAGACACGCTCTGTGTCAGCCTGATAGGAAATGGAAAATATCAACAATTACAAGCTCTCAAATGCATTCTTTCCCTTTCCCCACTCAACTTTCTTAACAGCTTCTGAAGCCACTTAGAAAATCAAATATATCTCAATTTAACTCTCTATATTCTAATGAGTTAAAATAATCCAACAATGTCATATGTTTTAGCATGGACCTTTTTTCCTTATTTTACAAGGTACACTAGAAAATTACTGTAAGTTTTCTGCATTGGCCAGAAAATGAATGCCACAAGGAAAGTTTGGTCAGGGCCCAGGTTGTAAGCTCACATCTGAGAGTGGTCCTTTCTCCCATCACATCTTAAAATCAGCCATCAAATGCCTTGGAAATGACTGATAACCAGTAGCAAAGGCTCTATTGTTCCTGTGCTGTCATAGACTACTTTTTTCCTACAGAAATGGCAGTGCTTTACTGCTACCTTCACTGCTCCGTCTCACCTATGGATGACCTTTTCTTAATGCCTTTTAAAGTGCTGGATCATTTTAAATCAATGTCTCAGCTTTTCGGTGATGCTCCCAGCTTCCTGAAACAGCTAGTCAATGCTGAAAGATTTAGCATGCTCTAAAACAAATGGGCAAGCAAAAAATCCTTATTTTTAATAGCTTTCTGCCTGGTCTTTTTTATTTTTTATGATCAGTGATGCAGAAAATAAGCTTTTGGGGGTTTTAATTATTCATACTAGTGATACAGAGGAGTTGGAGGAACTTCCTGATGAAGAGTTGAATCGGAGGAATCAAGTCCCTGAAACCAGATTTTCGATCTAAAAAGTCAAAATGCTCTATTGCTAAATGGTACATACTAAAGAGCTGCCTCTAGGCTTTCAAGGCTTAAGCGTGAATTTAATGGTTCTGAATTGTCTCACTGCCTCTTTTCATGCACCAGAAGCAGGTTCTGTCCCTCTTCCTTGTTTGATCTGAAAAATGATACTGCTTGTGGGTTTTTGCAAGAACATGCAGGCTTCTTTCTTCTGTCTTTCTTGCACAGGAAATTGTGCGACATCAACAGAATAGCAACGCCTATGGCCTTATCATTACCTCTCTCAAAATATCAGAAGAATTACTGGCTTTTACTAAGTAGGCCCAAGTGTAAGAAATTTTAGGAATGTGAGCATATTTTGTCATTCTGGGCATGGAATTTTTTTCTTCCTTGTCTCTTCTAGAAATAATTCAGAACTGTACGCTTACAGTGTAACGTACTCTTAAAATATAATTCATGATTTTTGTTAATATGTGTTTAATTGGTTGGGTTTTTTACTTTTGACAGACTGCAATGCAATTGTTCACAAAGGCTGTAAGGAGAGTTTTGCTTCTTGTGCAAAGGTCAAAATGAAGGTAAGAGATTTCATCTACTCTACTGAATAAACACAAAAGTTAAAATAATTTAGCATACAGATATATAACGTCTTCTACCATATGTCCCAATGTTTCCAGCTTGTTGGAAAGAATTTCAGCCCCTGTGCTATATAGTGAATAACTTCTCTGGGCTATCCTGAAATTCCCCAGAGCCACATATAGTTGTCCCTGGGACTCTGTGAGTGCTCCAGGTCAGTGCCACAGGGTGTTCGTTGGCAGCAAATTCCCTGCATCGTTCCCTGCAGTACACAGGCACCTTATGGTGAGATGATCTGTCCTGTGCTTTGATTAAAAAAAAAAAAAAAACCACACTTCACTGGCAAAATTCAGGGATTTCCAGCACCCTTAAATGCTATATCTCTTAATTCTCAAATGCTGCATCCTGTAATGCAGCATCATGTGTATATATAATGCATAATGAAAACTATTAAATATGTATGTTGTTCATATGAGGAATGCACAGAATTCATGCTTGCCCCAAATGTGAGGAACCTCTTCTGCAGTATAGTTCTCCAAGCTAGTTAATGTTTATACAATTATGATTTTCAGTTCTCTTCAGTATCATCAGCACTTCTCATCTCATTTTCCTATTTGCAGCACATTTCTCTATCTGTTTATTTTGCCCCTTTCATTGATTGCAACTAGGGGTGGGGGGGTGCGTGCATGCATGCATATATAGAGAGAGAGAGAGAGATAAAAGAAAAGTAGACATACAGCCAAGAACTGATCTGTTCTGAGAGGATTCAGAAAAAACATAGCTTTTTTATTTTAGTTATGTGGCACAGCCTGATGGGAGAAGGGAGGAAGAAATTACAGTGAATTTCATTTTTCTTTCAGCCACAGAGAGGGATGCTGCAGGCACATGATACCTCTTCATTACCCACAGTAACCATGAGAAACAAAAGTAAGAAAACTTCCTTTCCCTCTGCTTTGGTGATGGTCTGTATCTGCTGTTATTAACTGTTCTGACAACTAATATTTGATATTGTGAAAGATAAGCATTTATCAAAGCAGGGATGAGAGCATCTTCTGTGCGTGATAAGCAATGCTTGGGTGGTGACGACTCTAGAAAGAAAAGGAAGTGATTTTAGAGCCTGGTTTCTTTAAGTCATCATCATCACAGTTAACAGTGCAGTTGCATGAGCTGGCTTTTCTCTGACAACTTCAGAAGTTGTACTGAAATTGTGCAGAGTTCATCCACTTCTGCAGTGTCCATGCAGCTTTAAGCAAATGTAAAGTAATCTCAGATTTAGAATAACTACTTGTCTGCTGTAGCTTGCTGAAGGCCTACAGCTGGTAAGTCCACAAAATCTGGAAGATGCAGCAGGTGTCTGTGGGTGTGTGATATTGGAAAGAATCCAACTGTGAGTATTATATTAACAGAAATTGTTAAGATTACAAGTGGAAAAAATGCTTGTTTGAAATACTTTTTTTTTTTTTTTTTAAATTATATAGTCTTATGCTTCAAGGTAGTGAAAACAGAAAGTTTAATTTGGAATAGGAGCAATAGTGACAAACTTTTCCTGGCTGCGCCGAGACATACGCTGCACTGCAGAGCTACCCAGTGTGACCAAGGGCAAAGAATAGGAGTGTAATAGCCCACATGGGTTTTGTAGTGCCATGATTTGATAAGCTTATTTAGTGATAGCTTGGAGATCACTATATGGAATCACAGTGTATGATACAGATGTACCCACTGTGGTATTTATGATGAAATTCAGAGGTATAAACTCCAGAAAGCAGAAATGCATCTGAAGAAGAAAAAATCTGGAATTAATATGAAAAGGTTAGTTAAAGGTAAGTGATAGTATAATGGATTAGCATTTCTCTGTGGTACGTACTGATAGAGAAACCTATCTCAAAAAGTTAGACCAGAATCAGTATATAATTACAGGCCCAGGGAAATTAAAAAGCAACATAATAGATTGCTACATGTGCATATTTATCAAATAAAGTTAAATTCAGTTTCCCAAGTGTATTTTTCTGGACTTACAGATCCCACCTAGATCTTTTCAGTGTAGTGCAATGCAATCAGTTCTGCACAGGGGTTGATGTTCTTTCCTTCGTATGACTGTTTCTAACAGCTGAGATCTCCTGGTGATGACTCTAGAAAGAAAAGGAAGTGATTTTAGAGCCTGGTTTCTTTAAGTCATCATCATCGCAGTTAACAGTGCAGTTGGATGAGCTGGCTTTTCTCTGACACTTCCCTTGCAGGTTCACAACCGAAGGAGCGCCCTCGCTCTGCAATACTTGCTCCTGATGAAAACACTGTAACCTCAATATTCAATAACAGGAGATCACAACAGACTACAGCACTTTCAAAAAGTGTCTCAATACAGAACATTGCAGGGTAAGGTTTCTCCCTGTGCGCGTGAGTATGTGCGTATTATCTGACGCTGCAAGCATAGAGAAATTCAGATCTCATTAAAAATAAATTCATGTACCTATGATTTGTGTTAAAGGTACAAAAGAGGATCACAAAACCAGAAATACCCATATTTTATATGATACCTTAGTTGTCTTCTGCACAATCAGATTGTGTGGGTTAGTTTAGTCATGGCATGTGTTCAGAGGCATCGGAGTTATCCTGGTTGTATTCCAGGCCACTTCACAGAGGTGCTCTGGGCTCCAGGAGGAAAATCCCTTGCCTTGGGCTGGGTACTGAGGAAGCACACATTTGCAGCTCAGGTATAGTATTAACTTTTGTGTCCACAACAATAGGGTGGAGGCACAGAGCTGCAGGCTTCATGGTGTTTTAGGACTGCATTATAGATAATTCATTACAAAAAATCATAGAAGAAAATCTAATTTATGGCTCCTACACTACCTGCATATAAAGCAGTTCTACACACAGGGCAACAGCATGGATTGGCATGTTCTGGACAGTTTGTATGCCCTGGCTATTCGTGGTGAAATTTATTTCAGTCCATTTTTCTGCTCTTTCTCAGAGCTAGCGATAAAGACTCTTGGATAGCCTTTTGTGTTGCATTTTTGCACTGCTTGCACTAAGGACAATGAGGATGGGAAGCAACTGTAAAATGGAAAGTAATGAAATGGAGTTATCCAAATCATAAAACCTCAGGTGTGATTCTTTATAGAAGAAGCACCATCACTCAGAACTGTAGGTCTTGCACCTTGCTGAGCTCCAATGGGTAGTTGTCAGACAACAATTAATAAAAGTACATTTCTGTACATAACTGCAATTCTTGCTTTGGTTTTCAATTCATACTTAAAATGCATTTCTTCTGTGTATTTGAAAGTACATTTGGCTGCTTTTTTTATGTCATAAACAGTATTCTGTGTTCTGGTCTTCTGCAGAGTTGGGAATGATGACAGCTTAATACACACTTGGAAATTCCTGTCACAGTCAACAGACTCCTTACATAAAATCAGCCGGGTGAATGAATCCATGGAGTCACTGGTTGACGAAGGTAAGAGATCTCCGTGGCATTTATAGCAAAAGGAAGGTCTCAGTGTTGCCTTCCAGAAACAGAAAGTCCATTTTGGCATTTCAGCAAGTCTTTTCCTTTCTAATAGACAATTAAAATGCATTTACTTTGATCTTAGAATATTAGTATGATAAACTAAAAGCCTCAGATAGTAATTTCTGTAGCTTGTTGAGTCGTGGGAAACCATTTAGAAGGTTTCAGTTACAGTTGAGTTACTTGGAATTTAGCTCAGGGACAAACATTTTCTCTTTCATTCTGCACCTCTGGCCCATTTATACAGCCACAGATTTTGCACTCTGTCACCTTTTTCATGCTGATGTCTTGTGTTTTGTATTTTTCCCAGAGTGGGGAAGGAAGAAACATATTGTTTAGTTTTGCGGGTTTGAAAGTGAAGTCAGTTAAAATCATTTCTTAAGTTTAAATTTTTTTTTATATATGGTGCTTTTTAAGGATATCATCAGTATTTTTACATCTTAGCCAATATTTACCTGAAAAGAGCAGAATGGTCTTAATTTATTAAGGACTAAACAAGGGCATGCTCATGGTGACAAGAGAAAATTTCCCAGTTCCTGCACAAATGAGGAACGTTTCTTAAAGATGCATATGTGTGTCTGTAACGTATGTAGTGTTCACTTCTGCCTGCATCAATTCTGGCTTTCTAAGCTTGAAAACACAGACTTCACGTAGGTCTAAGCTCCCTCGATTCAGTGGTGTAAATGAAGGAAGACCAACTGGGTGTTGTGGGTTTTTATTTGTCTTTGATACTGCTTCATTGCAGATAAAGAATCTATTGTCTTTTATCTGAGCTAGAATTTGGTCTATGTGAAAATGGTGAATTAGTTTTGTGCAACTAGCAAATAACCTTTAAAAGCACTTTTCATAACCTGGTCCTTACGTGGTATAATTCCATATGACCATTTTTGTGTCAATAAAGGAGTTTGTGTGTGATGTTTGTGGTATGACAGAGAAAGCCTAAACCTAAATGAATAGACAGGAATCTCAAATGAGACAAGTTACCCACTTCTTAATGGCACTTACATTGCTTTGTGAAGGTGCGGACATGAACGAAGGACAGCTGATGGGAGACCTGGAATTAGATTCCAAGCAGCTGGAGGCAGAGTCCTGGAGCCAAGTAGTGGACAGCAAGTTCCTACAGCAGCAAAACAAAGATGTTGTCAAACGGCAAGATGTCATTTACGGTGAGATACCTGCATCTTAATTTTTCACTCGTTATAGATAGCTTCTTGATATACTCACATGCATGGATTTAGGAAGCTTTAGGTCAGTGAATAGGAACACTGACTTGATTTTCTCAGAAACCAAAGTTTCACCCTTGAAGTTCTTAGAAATGTTGTGTATTTTGTGAAAGCTTTCTTTCTGCATTTCACATATCTGGAAGCCATCAAAAAAAAACCAGCCTCTCCTCATTTGCCTGCTGATGACATTTAAACTCCATTACAGCAGAGCAGCTAGCTAGGAAGTCTTCTCCTGCTGGATGCAAGAGCCATCCTGTATGGCAAAAGCGCACTGTGTTGAGGCTGGCAGTGAGGTGTTAGGAAGGAGCAGATAACAGTGCTGAAGGTTCAGACCTTAGCAGCACTGTCTAAAGCTCTTTATTGTGGGACTCCTCTGCCCCCCTGTTTCTCCCACATGTGAAACTATTGAGTGATGTTTCAATACCTGACATGGAATTTTCTGAAGCCACTTAAGAGAAACCCAGTTGTGGAAGAGCTTGCTAATGGCAGTTTTTCCTTATACTGTACACCTACGTACTCTAGTGACCTTGGTTTTGACCTTATTCTCGTCCTATACAGAGCTAATGCAGACAGAAATGCATCATGTCCGCACTCTGAAGATCATGAATGATGTGTACAGTGCAGGGATGTTAAAGGAACTGCAGTATGATCAACAAGTCGTAGACAAGATCTTTCCCTGCCTGGAAAACTTACTGCACATCCACAGTCACTTCTTCCAGCGGATTCTGGAAAGGAAGAAGGAGTCATTGGCAGACAAAAGTGAAAAGAACTTTGTTATCAAGAGGATAGGTGACATCCTAGTGAATCAAGTAAGCGCTGGAAAATGCTTGCACTTCTGAGAGCACAGCTGGAAACCAGGCATTCTTTCTTCCCTCCTGTTTATTCCTGTTAGATAATCGCAGTTGATGGCACCTTTATCTTCACACATGTAAAAATCTCCACCTCTGCTTTTTGAAGCACTTTTTGCTCTTTCAGAGGAAGGTCTAATGATGAAAATGAATTTAGTTTATTTTGTGGGAAAGAGAAGCATTCCCTGACAGGCACAGAATGGTTTGACCATCGCCTGGAGGGTAGGCAGTAGCCCACAGCAAAATATGCCCAATGTGTTTCTTGGCTGAGTTACTGACCTGCTGTTTAACTTTGGGTGGGTTATTTTACTTTCCTTTATCTGTGCTTTCTCCTTTCTTCTTTTTGTCTGTCTTGATGGTTTTTTTTGTTGGCTTTTAAGCCCTGTGAGTAGAATCCCAAGTTTTGCAGTTAGTGTGAACTCAGCGAAGTCCCAAACTCAGCTCTTTACTTTCTAGAGATCTACTTGCTTGATTTAGGATGTTTTGGACTAATTTGGTTTCATCAAGTTCTTTTGAGAGACTGGCAGGCATTGCTGGGATATCGCAGCAGGAGCTCAGTGCAAATTGGACCTCTGTGTCTCATGTGTTGCAGTTCTCCGGTGAGAGTGCTGAGCGAATGAAGAAAACATACGGCAAATTCTGCGGGCATCACAATGAGGCAGTAAATAACTTCAAAGATCTGTACTCAAAGGACAAGCGGTTTCAGGCATTTGTCAAGGTAGGAACAGGTAGAACAGACATAGTTGATGGGAAAAGTATGTCCTTTCTGCACTCTGATGAGCATTTTGCTACAGAAATGGAATTTTCATCTTTGTTCCTTAGAAAAAAATGAGCAGCTCCCTGGTGAGACGTCTTGGGATTTCTGAATGTATCTTGTTGGTAACACAGAGAATCACAAAGTACCCAGTCCTTTTACAAAGGATACTGCAGTACACCAAAGGTAGGGACCAGCTCTATTCTAAATGTGTATTTGTTCCTCCAGTGTAAATTTCTTGGATCCTTTTCAGCTGAAGCAGAGTTTCTTAGAATAGACCAACTAATCCAGTTGTCATTGTCTCACACCATTGTTAACAAGATAACTCAGTTTCATATCTCCATTTAGGATTAGTCGGGTGCCTTGATTTAGTTGTTGTAAGTCTGTCTGTAGCTAATTATGGAGCAAGAAGCTTAGACCTCAAAATCTCCCAGCTTGCTTTCTTTCGTAATGGCTGAAATATGTGGTTAATTTGTGCCTTTCATCTATACTGTCTCATATACAAAGTATATTGGAATAGTCTCCAACCTCAACCGTAAACGTGAAAGGTTTTGTGAAACTCTCCTTAAGGGGGAAAAATGCAGCCTGTCTCATGAAAGCATTCAGAAGTTTTAATGCGGGAATTTGAGAGGGAGAAGAGGAAGGAAGGAAGTAAAATCAGGAAGTTAGAGTCCACAAGGATGAAGTGAAATCGAGGTGTTTCTCTTTCTGTTCAAAGAAAATGAAGTGGAACATGAAGACTTGACTCAGTCATTAAACCTCGTTAAAGATGTGATTGCTGCAGTCAATAGCAAAGTCAGCAATTACGAAAAGAAAATGCGTCTTGGTGAGATTTACAACCGGACGGATAGCAAGTCCATCATGAGGATGAAAAGCGGCCAGATGTTTGCAAGAGAGGACTTGAGGCATCGCAAGCTCATCCGAGATGGGCCTGTTTCACTAAAAAATGCAGCTGGCCGGTTAAAAGGTAAGACTATCCTGCCTTCTGCCAGGGGAGGATACAGCTCACCCTTTCTGGATGTAGGATTAGTCCTCAGATTGGTGTGTTTAGCCTTTATTTATTCTTTGGCTTTGAGAGATTTTGACAGCAGCTTTCCCTGTGCTGTAGGCTCGCTTCCCATTGCGGCATTTCCAGTTCCTCATGTTGTTTCTGGGGTGATAGATAGCTGCTTTTCCTCCTGGTGACTGCATGCCTGCTGAAGGCTTGGGCTGCAGTGACACCTCGGTCCATCAGCCACAAAGCGGAGTTGCTGGGGGATTCTTTGGGCCAGGAGAACGCAATGGGGTTGCAGCTGTCCAGAGAAGCGAGTCAGATCTCCATGCCATGATGAGCATGTGCAGCAGTTCCAGGAAGCATGCTTGCTACATCCAAAACCCAACCTCAGCTGCCCAGTGGTTCTCCCCACCAGCAGCACTGCCTTTTCTTTGCTCTAAGGTCTGCAGTCTGCAGTAGGGCTGCTCAGGCTCAGCATTACCATCCCAGTTTCAATGGGAATCCAGAGAGGTGTTCTAGGCATTTGTTGCTGTTGTAGTTTAACCCCAGCTGGTAACTAAGCACGACGCTCTCACTCATTCCTCTCCCTCCCAGTGGGTTGGGGAGGAGAATTGGGGAAAAAAATAAAACTCATGGCTTGAGATAACAACAGTTTAATAATTGAAATAAAATAAAATATAATAATAATAATGAAAAGGGAGATCAAAAGAGAGAGAAATAAAACCCAAGAAAGACAAGTGATGCACAATGCAATTGCTCACCACCCGCTGACCGATGCCCAGCCAGTCTCCAAGTAACGATCGGCCCCTCCAGGCCAACTCCCCCCAGTTTATATACTGAGCACAACATCCTGTGGTATGGAATATCCCTTTGGCTAGTTCGGATCAGCTGTCCTGGCCATGGTCCCTCCCAGCTTCTTGTGCACCTCCTCACTGTCAGAGCACGGGAAACTGAAAAGTCCTTGACTTAGGATAAGCACTACTTAACAACTAAAATGTCAGTGTGTTATCAACATTATTCTCATACTAAATCCAAAACACAGCACTGTACCAGGAAGAAAATTAACTCTATCCCAGTCAAAACAAGGACAGTTGCTCTTGAACCTCTTGAGCTGCTGATGCAAACTGTTCAGGAGAGGCTCTGGTGTCCCTG
This sequence comes from Buteo buteo, assembly GCF_964188355.1. Taxonomy (NCBI): domain Eukaryota; kingdom Metazoa; phylum Chordata; class Aves; order Accipitriformes; family Accipitridae; genus Buteo; species Buteo buteo. The sequence continues at coordinate 22,853,673 of NC_134183.1, forward strand.
CAGCTGCCTTTTGTTTCGTCAGTGTTTTCTTGAATTGCTTTTTGTTTGTTATCAGGTGGAAGTAGTTTTTCTAAGGTGCTGTGCTCTGCTGGGCACTGAAGTTCTCTACTGAATTAAACACTAAATCTCCCAAGGAAGCCTTCAGCTGGGACCATGGTAGCAGTGAGAGCAGGCAGGACTGTGTCTCAGGCTTGGCAGGAAGGCTGGGCTTTCCTTCTCTCACTCCAGCATCGGCTGATTAAACCATGGGCATGAATGGGGACTGATAGCCTGGTGCTGTGCTGTGCAGGGAGGCAGTGATAACATGAAACTCTGTATTGGTTATGATTTGAGGTTTTGGAAACAGGAAGTTTACAGATGGTTTCTAGGCACCTGAGATTACTGTTGACTTTAGATGGCGGATTAAGCAAGTTATGCTGCTGTTGTAAAATCTTGTGATAAGTACAGGTTGCATTTGCATTTCTAACTCACAGAAATGCATAAACATATCTCTGTCTATAGTGCAAGCTCCCAGCGAAAGTAGGTCCTGCACAGAGCCCAGGGAAAAAGTAGCTAGTTCATACATTCAGGCTAACTTTTCTTAGAGGGTTTCAGCATTTCCCTCTTGCAAAGTGCACAGACAATAAGAGAAGAATGGAGTCAAATGCTGAATTTTGAAAACCTTACAGAGCTTGGAGTTCATTTTGCAGCTTTGACTAAAGTTTGGTGGTTCTTTTATCTGGAACAGATCCTGTCTTCCTAAAACAGAATGGAAGGAATTACCCACAAGATGATTTAACTTTTTGGTTTGCTTCCTCTCTGTCACAAGATTTCCCAAGTACACTACACACAAACTTTTTGTACTGAGGGCTCTGGGTGGGGCATTATACTTGGTAGTTGCTGTGCAACTTTATGATATGTCATTAGGAGACTTGGAACATGTACTTGGGGAAAAGGCCGTATTCTGATTTAAAATCCTCTGTTGGTTTGATGTTGTGCTTCCTTCTCCCACGAAAGAAAGACAGGTCCTGCATGTCACGCAGGCTCTGTTGGCTCCCCTTGGAGTCTGCAAGAGTTGTGTTTGTCTGCGAGTAGAATTAGTCGTGGCTCCTGAAGTCAGTATTTCCTGGGAAAGAAACTGCAGCTGACAAATATTGTTATTGCATGATAATTTACACTCCGCAAACCACTCATCAAGAGAACCATAAACCCCAAAACTTCCTGTGCAGATATTTCGCTTGAGGGCTACAATATTGTTTGAGAAAACAGCGCTTCTATTCAGTAAGCATCTCTAGCTTTCGCTGTTACGCCCATGTCCTAACTGTTAGAAAGCATGTGGCTGGAGAGGAGCATCCCTGCTCTGACAGGTGAGAGAAAATCCTGCAGGTTTCCCAGGTGCTGTTGTGTTCTGCTTGTCGCAAAGTCAGTTCAGGTGTAACCTGACCTTGCATCTCCAGGAGCTGCCCCTGCTCCTTCTGCTAACTGGCAGGTTGACCCTGCTTCCAGGATTGGCAAAAACAGCCCTACTGCTGCCCAGCACTGGTGTTATTAAAAGAAATCTGTTTTGGGGTGGGTCATGTGGTTATACTGCACTGGTATGCTTTTTCGTTTGCAGAAGTCCAGGCTGTTCTTCTCTCTGACATGCTCGTATTCCTTCAGGAGAAGGACCAGAAGTATGTCTTTGCCTCACTGGTAAGGCTTCAACATTTTCTATTCCTTCCTTTTCTATGCAAGAGACCCTTGATGTATGTTGTGTAGTGAAGCCAGCCATTGCCTGCTAAACAACTTAATTTTTTCGCTTATAACATTTTTGTTTGCTGAGCAGACTCCATTCTTTTTGATAGGAAAACATTTCTTCATGCCCCACCTCCCCTTTCTGCAGTGCCTTGGCACAGCTGATAATTGGCCTTGAAAACTTGCCTGTCACTTGATATACTTACTGCTTTTCAGTTTCTGCAATTCCAAGCAGTATTTGGGGTGGGAGGGGGCAATGGGATAATGCAAACATTGTAAAAATGAATCTTAGCAGAAGGAAATGTCCCAGTATGTTCTGAGCTACTGTGGGGGGCAGAGGGGTGAAATGCCACTGCAGTAAATTCAACAGAACAGCTTGAAAATAAATGTCAGAGGAAATATATTTGTAATGCACAAGACCAAAAACATTAGCTTTTGAAGGCAGGCCTCATAAAAGGGCTAGGCACACTGACCTTTTAAAGAAAATCTAGTACCTAATTGAGTCTGTTGGGGCTGTACCTTGCAGGCATGGTCTAGACTGGCTAAACCTTGTGACCTTTCCACTCTTTGAACATTTTGAAAGGTGATAATTTGTTATTCCAGTTCTACCAACGATCTGCACAGACTCAATGCCTTACACAGTGGGAGCTGATTTGCACACAAATCCTGATAGTGAACCACTACCAAATCACCCCAGTTGTGGCATCCTGTAAAATGCACTAAGGGTCTGACTTGTATTCACATGACACAACAGCAAAGGGATGTTTTAACCAAGCAGGCTGATTAGACAGAGATCATAGCACACAGTGAACATCATCTTACAACTCTTCTCCATCACAGGATTCAGCTATGAGCTGCTGAGAACAGCAGGGGTTTTGTGGGATTTGAAAACAAGATGTTACTCCATCTGAGGGAGGGATTGTGAAGATAATGTGTGTGAAGCAGGCGCTAGCAAGCTGCACTAAGTTTAAGGAGCTGTGATATTAATGACAGAGGGCGTGTGAGCAGGATGAGATGAGATTAAAGGTCTGCTGGAGTTAGAGCAAAATATGGTAGAGTTTGCAAAAGTACAAAAACAATTTTAAATTCATTTTTAGTTGAAATGGAACAAGGTGAAATTGCTTTTCCTACAGAACTGATGGAGGAAAGCAAGTGCTTCCCTGTTCTTTGAACCCATTAAAATGATTTATTTTTTTAATTAGCCAAGAGGTTCAGAAAATGTTTACAACCTGCGAGAAATAGCAATATGATTGTTGGGACCTTTTCCGTGCTAGTTTGCATCTGGGAGCTAGTACTGTTCACCCTCCTCACCCTTTTCTTTCCATCTGAAGGACCAGAAATCCACTGTGATCTCTCTGAAGAAGTTGATCGTACGAGAAGTGGCTCATGAAGAGAAGGGTTTGTTTCTGATCAGTATGGGTGTAAAAGATCCCGAAATGGTGGAAGTCCATGCTAGCTCCAAAGAAGAGCGTAATGGCTGGATACAGATCATTCAAGACACAATGAACACCATGTAAGCTACCAAGCTGTTCTTGCAAGGCAGGTTGATGCGCATGGTCATGTTCTGGTAGTAACTGAGACTTGTCTTTTGTCCAGGGATAAGGATGAAGATGAAGGAGTCCCGTGTGAGTCTGAGTTTGAAAAGAAAGTGTCGGATGCCAGAGTGAGAGGACTGAAAGGTAAAATCCTGCCTGGGACAGAGCTGAGGAGCGGCTTTTGAAAAATTTACAGGAATTGTGTTGGGTTTTGTGGTTGAACTATGACTTTTTTCAAAGGAATGCGAATCCTGCATCCAGCAAATAATTGCAATCCTTGTTTGCACCTCACCTTGCTTGCGTTATTTTTTTTCTGAGCCTGCTGAGTGCAGTTGCTGTGCAGGATTGCACAGGGCATGGTTGTATTGTCAGGTTCCACTAGATGGGGCCAATATCTCAGGTATCGCTCAGTTTCCTTGCTGAAGCTTTTATTATCTGTCTTCATCTCTGTTTTCTGTTCACTCCCACAGAACAACTTCAGCAGAAGGATAAGCAGATTCTCCTCTTGCTGGAGGAGAAGGCTAAGATCTTCCGGGACATGGCAGACAGTTCTGTGCAGGAGGACATGCCAGGCTCCAGGCTGCTCTTCAGAGCAAACACAGAAGAGGCACCAAAAGGAGAGGCCATTATGAAAACTGCAATAAATGAAGGTGAGCAAGTCAGGGTGACACGTTAATTACACTTACCAACGGACCCACCTTCAGTGAAGCCATCAGTCCTCAAGCACCAGTTTTGCAGGGGAAGTTTTCTCTGTCAGAATAACAGGATAGATAAGGAGATATTGCTACTCATGGTATTGTCTCAGGGATAGGTAACAAGAATCAGGAAAGGAAGCAGATATTGATGGCTGTTGAAAGAGGGCAGAAAAGAAGTCAGCACAGAGAACAACCATGCATTGAATCTTCACTGGGGTCAGGAGCAGCACAGGATTTATCCTTGGCTTAAATTTGGACCATCCAGGCTTTTGCTGTGCTTCAGTCTCAGCAAGGTGTGAGAGCGGGGCGCGGATTCCAGCAGGCGCTTGTGGTGCCTGCAAGGGACAAGCAAGTCTGTTGACAAAGGCAAGGGTGGATGGAAACTCAGGCAACTTTCTGGTGTGATTTTTGAAGAGGCTAAGTAATTATTAAATGCTGTTGTTGGAGCACACCAGGGTTGCCTGGAGGAAGAGAGGGAAGTGTAAGCCTGTGCAGAGCTCCAGGAATTGGAGTTAATGGTCAGGCAGACTTGAGTTTTTGTAGGGGGAACGCGTACTGTTCATGTCATTGTCATAGAAACATGGTTTCATAATACAGCAAAGCATGTGAATTTCTGACCTGAGCTCAAACAGGGATGAAAAGAGCTCAGAAGCCTGAGGTGGTCTTTAACAGAGATATCATTGCTTTTTATCAGTTGAACTGCTGCAAGACCTGGTGAACAGAAGCCTGGGCACTGCCCTCGGACAGCAGGTCAGCAGCACTGCCATGGAACCAGAAGGAGGAGTTGGCCCCATTTCTCTTCCTAGAAGGGCAGAAACTTTTGGAGGATTTGACAGTCATCAGATGAACGCCTCCAAGTGTGAGTAGCTACATGTGTCCACATCAGCATTTGTTAATAATATATGTCGTCCTCTTGCTTCAGAAGGACTCCAGCAGCTGGTGACTTGGGTTTCCCAACTCCTCACCAACTATAGCTGATAAATTAAATAGCAGATTAGGAAAAAAGCCTATGTACAGGTGGAATGATGATAGCTGAGAACCTGTGACTACATGAGGATTAAACATCTGAACTCCTCACTCCTTTCTCTCTGTGCTCTCTCTGCATCATCCTTACTCCTTTACTTATGTGCCTCATGAAAGCATTTGGCTTCTTAATAAATTAGTTTCTTCATGTTATTATTGTAATATCTGCAGCTCTGTTCTTCGTTCTTCAGTTGTCTTCCAGTAGGAGCTTGGTGCTGTTGCATTTGTGAATGGATGAGGATATTGCTGAATCAAGCACCTTCTCCCCAGCTCTGCTCTCTATGCATTTGTGTTCTACATACAACTGCATGTGTTATTCCTGCAATTAAGTCTCTCCCAAAGAAATGTGTGAATATTTATTTCAGCTGCATAGTTGGCTGCTTCCCAATGCTCTCTTTCTTTGCTCTAGTCATCAGAAACTTCCCTGTCCTCAAATTCCTTTCTATGTGGTCTCATTCGTACTCCCAATACAGCTAGTTTTGCTGTGCTAGTGTCTGTCTCCACATTGGGATCGTTGGACCTCGTCTGACCTTCTGCATTAAAGGAGCAGTGTTAGCTGCAGACAGTCAGACATGAGAAGTATGTAGAGGTTTTCCCAGCTCTACTGGAAAGCTGCAAAGCCCTCCACAGGCCTTGTCATCATAATGACAAATATATTCACACTGGAGGGGTTTGTTTAGGGTTGGGCCTCTCTCTGTTGTAGTGATGAATGGGACAACTTCAGGCTGTGCATTGCCCAGCTCTAGGTTTTCTGTAGAAATGTCATCTTTTGAATTAGATTGTAATTCAATAGTTGTAGGGTCTTGGGAGAACTTGGGAAAAGAATGCGGGGCCGGTTTGTTCAGCTGGAGGCCGGGAGGCATGAAACCTGGCTTTCATCTCCAGTTCTTCTGTTCACAACCTGTGGAACCTTGGGCAAGGCTTATAACCTGACTCCCCTTCGTTCTCCCCTCCAGCAAAGCAGAAGGGAGGTGTTTCCTCCTGCAAAGAGGTGGAAGGTCCCAGGATGTGGTGCAGGAGAGAAGGTCTGTTAGGAGGACTTGAGGGTCAACCTTTAATAGCAAAGCCTGCCTGGGGGGTGGTGGGAGCAGAGGGCCTTTGCACTAGGTACGGTGTCCTTCATCTTGCTGCAGATACAGGTGTATGTAAAGTTATTCATCGTTAAAAGAGCGGCAGTAGGGAGGTTACCACTGCAGGTGTGGGTTTTCCCCATGGGCTGCATCTCAGCTGGCAAGGGGAGTGCAAGAGTCTTGGCAAGAGCTAGAGGACCGAAGAGCTGTGCGACTCCTTTGCCGCCCGCGAGCGGAAGGGCAGCGCAGGTGGAGGGGTGCAGCCGTCTTGGCACAACGGGTCAGTTCAGTCCTGCTCAAGAGCACTGATATGAGCCATCCAGGGGGAAGTTAGAAAGAGAAGTCCAGTGTCCATTTGAAGATACAGGTTTCTGATAACTAAGGTTAAGGATAAATTGTCAGCATAATATTACACAGGGTATTGCGCAGCAGTATCTGACCCAGCTGTAAATTGCACTTGCACAAGAGAGGCATTGAAACCATACCTGCAATAATATAGCCTAATATGATACTGTTATTGTTCTCCATCTGCTCTTATTCTCTCTCATGTCTTCTTAGCAAGTATTCTTTGGTGGTAGACAGCAGTGCGGGGGCTAGACAGAGCACCAATTAATAGGAGTGCGCTGAATTTATCAGCATGTTGTCTGAAACCAAAGTCAATCCTAATCTGAATTCACATCCACTTTTTCTGGTGGTACTGACATGTTCTGTGTACATAGGGAGCAAATGCTTTTAAAGTGTGAAGAGCTGTGTGTCCCCTTTTGTGAAACATCTGAGTTTCCTGTATTAAATTTCTCAGACATTAGCAAGTTAATCTATGGCTTAAAATGTTGAATAACCAGTGTCAATGCTGGCTTCTTCCTTTAGGTGGAGCGAAAGATGAAGGCGATGATGCTCAGGACCTTCGGAGAACAGAGTCAGACAGCATTTTAAAGAAGGTATCACTTGGTTTATCTCTCTGCTGCCACTGAGTTCAGATTTCAAGAAAGTGACAATTCTAGTCTTGAAAAATGCCTGAATTTTTTGACAATTAGGTGTATCCTAATAAGTTAAAAATAAAATTGGAATTATGCAGCCAAAAACACTTTGCTGTAGCTAAAATCCTGACCTGAAAACCCTTGCAAATCAGTAGTATTTCTTTGTGGCACAGCTAACCTGCCATCTGTCTGCATATCAGCTAAAGCATGTGTTTAATTATGCATTGTTATTGAAATGATAAGGTCAACTATAATCTTGCACCTATTCTTACTGTGGATCAATCCATCTTATAAATACAAAATGATACCTAATCAACATTTTATTTTATATGATTTTAACTTACCTAAAAAACATGCATGAATTCTCTCAGAATGGAAGATGGAGGGGGGTTTAATGTGTCTGTCATTAGTTCAGCTTCAGAACACATTTGCTGTGATTTCTCATTTGTCCTCATATTAAATCTGTGATCTTTTCATAGGGTGGAAATGCTAATCTGATGTTCATGTTGAAAAGGAATAACGAGGTAAGAATTGATTCCGTTGCTCAGCTGTTTCCTTCATTTAAGTGGCAAGTGAATTTGGCTCAATAGGTGATAATGTAGAAGAAAATACATTTTATTTGCTGAAGTGCATGTAGACTTTTAAATACATTAAGCTGAACCCACTGTGTCATTTATTTGTTTAACCTTGGATGCTCAGGCAGGGAATTCACTGATTGTCATCTGCTTGCCAGCGGGATGATATGTGCTGATTATAGGCAGCAAGGGTTAATTACCACTAGGATGCACAGGGCTGTATTTATTGTGCATCTGCAGACAGAGGGAGTTTAATTTTATGTTGCAGGTGCAATGAATTGGGGCAATTAGATTTCTATTCTCCCTTTGATACACATTCATAACTCCCAATTAGCATTAATGGCAAAATGAGAAGCAGTTCTCTTAATACTGGCTATCACACCACTGTTGCAAATACTGCAGTGGTTTTTATTCTTCTTAAAAGTAATTGTAGGATATGGGAGACTCAGAGGAATTTTTAGCTAGGCTAAAAATACATTTAGGGATAGGGTATCACTTCAAAGTAACTTGCTCTGTATTGCTGCATGATGTGTTTGCATTTACCTGTATTTTCAGAGAGCCTCCATGAAACATGCCTGCTGTATTGCAGTTTTTCTGTCTAATGACAGTGGGACTTGTATGGGTCAGCCAGGGGTGGAAGAGTACAAATAGTCCACATTCATTTTGAGATTTCTTCTTTTTTCACCCACTGAAGTTCTTTCCCTGAAATTTTATAGTGAACTGCTGCGTTTCATCCCAATTACTCTGCTTGTTCTTGAGCAAGCTGATGCTGTGGGAAATTGTTTGCAGGGACAGCTTGGGAGTTCCCATGAGGTCTGTGCCATTCGGTGCTTCTGCAGACATTTCCTCCACTACCACACTGATGGCGAGGAAAGTGAGGAATATGATGCCAGGCACCTTTGAGAGGTGTCCAAGGGATGTATTTGTGTACTGGGGGATGACGCAGTCATTTCAAGTGAAAAGCAAGAAAAACGAAGGTGTAGAGGGATGGCCGTACAGCTTGTCAGACCCACCGGTGGGTCACAGTGGAAAAGGAGGGTGCTTTAAGTGTACCCTGGCACCCAGTGAGATCTAATAGCAATGCTTTTGTTTTCTCGCAGCAGGTCCTCCAAACCATTACCAGCCTCCATAAGCTGCTCAGTGCTTTGCAGGTAGGCTTGGCCATTCATCCTACTTTTGCATGCTGCTTGCCTGAACTCTGCATCCTGCCAGCCAGTAACAGCCCCTCGTGCTTCGCCCCCTCATCTCCCCTTCCCCTTTGCCTGTCACATCCCTGCAAGGCTGAATACCCCACGGCCGGCTTGCAGGCAGCATGCTGGCAGGTCATAGCAAGGAGCTGCTGCCTAACTGAACCAGCACTCACCTGAATTTGGGAAGCTGCTGGGGAAGATGCTCTGCCAGCATCCTCTGGTAGCCCAGCCATAAGGCAGCAGTGGTGAGCTGTGAATTTGATGGGAGAAGAAAGGGTTCGATTTTGATACAGCACTCTGAGGTTTTCAGGCATGGAGCCTCTCTCCGTGGAGAGGGCGCTGCAGTGATTTTTGTCCCCTCTCTCCTAGGGCGTTGTGCTGCAGCAGGACACCTACATCGAGGACCAGAAGCTGGCTCTGAGTGAGAGGGCTCTGACCCGAAGCTTCTTCCGGCCGACCTCACTGCTGGAGCAGGAGAAGCAGCGCAACCTGGAGAAGCAGCGCCAGGAGTTGGCCAACCTGAAGAAGCAGCAGACACAGCACCAGGAGGAGAGGCGGAGGAGAGAGAAGGAGTGGGAAGTCCGTGAGAAGGAGCTGGCGGAACAGGAGGCCCACCTGGCCCAGCGAGAGGAGCAGGTCCAGAGAGGTTGGCAGGATCTTGAGCGGGAGCGAGAGGAGCTGCAGGTGAAGAAGGCTTCCTACCAGCTCGACCTGGAGAGGCTTCGCGCAGCGCAGAAGCAGCTGGAGAGGGAGAAGGTGCAGTTCAAGCAAGACGTTGAGCGATTAGCTCAAATGCGGCAGGAGCCTGACCACAACCAGGTAAATGATGCCAACGGCTGGGCTGCTGGGGAAGCTGTGCCCTGCAGGGAGCTCCTGGCTGGCTTCTGGGCCAACTGCATGCCAGCAGTGATAGACTGACGCCAGCCCAGCCTTAGATGTGCGGGGCCTGGTATACAAAACTGGCTCTTTCCTTGCACATGATGTCCTGGGCTACATTTCTTGCACCTCCAGAGCTGCTGAGGCATTGCCAGTGTTGATGCAACATTGGGTATTCAGAATGCCTGGCCAGTCCTGAGCAGTAGGTGATTACAAAAGCCTGAGCTCTGCCTGCTTTTCTGTGCATTGTGTTGGTGGATGGCAGAACAGAGGTGGCTGGCTTGCAGAGAAGGTGCCCTAGGCAATCCCAGGAGGTCGATACTGCCTTTGATGTTGGCCTTCACCCCATGGGGGCTGAGCTCTGGGGAACGGTCAGGCAGATGAGACATCCTTCTTGGAAACAGCCTGAGCGTTGTGGGTTACCTGCAGCCTCCAGCTGTCATGAAAGCCACTTGCGAGGCTAATAACTGCAGGGGAAGGCTGTTTGTGTGCTTAAATCCATGTCCAAAAGCATTCTGGATATCTAGCAAAGAGATGGGCATCGTCTCTGTCCTAAAGAGACTGGGCACCCGCAGTCTGGTCATGGCTCAGTGAGCAAAAGCCCCTGGCTCTGCTGCAAGAGACTTCAGGTGTCTTGCTGCCCACAACCAGAAAGAAAAGCCCACACACAGATCCTGCTCTGTGCATTTTTCAGCAAGCTGGGGTTTATTTTTTTATAACTGTGCAGCAGTCTGGCTGAGGAGAGCAAGCATCCGTTGGCAAAACATGGGCTGAATTTGATCCTAAAGCCTGTTGTTGATCGTTTGTTTGTTTGTTTGTAACTCACTAATTCTGAATGTACTTTGCTTAGAGCTGTAGCAAAATTAGTTTATAAATGTTGGATTGTGGAATGGAAATGATTTTGGGTGCCTGAATGGACTAATTGCAGAGCTCAGCAGTGAGGTCTGAAAAGCAAATCATCAAAGGAGGGCTTGCTCCCTCCCACCCTGGTTCCTGATCAGGCCAGAAGTTTTCTGAGCACACAGTGAAGCTGTTCCAGCATTGAGCACACATAGACAGGCAAGGGGCATGGATGCTATGGGAGAGGCTGAGAGGTAAAATAACTGTGGGGCCTGGGGGGATTAGGAGAAGGAAGCACCTTTCTGAGGCAGGTATCTTTCTGACATTTCAGAGCTATTAATAGAGGGTTCAGTAAGGCTTTGTTGAGCTGTTGTTTTGATCTTCCTTTTGAATGTGCGGGCTCAATTACATCCTGAGACAGCCGTTAGGAAAAAAAAAAATCAGGAAAAATGGTTTTGCTTTCATCTTTTGCTTGGGAAGTCTTCCTTTGACACATGCCGCTCCAGTGCTGTGTGCTGGCGTTCCCCTGCCGGAGAGGCACGCTTCTCCTTGGCCTTCTGCCACCATCTGTGTGCGCAAACGATGCAGGGTGAGTCTTGGTATTGAGATCTTAGAGAATGTTTGCCCTTGGCTTGTTGATACATAGCATAGTACATGTAGGAGCAAAAGATACTGGAGTGTTACTCTTTATATGCCTCATTTCTTTGTCTTAAACAGAGGGCTGCTTCTCTCATTGTTTTGCCTAGATGGGGACCACTTTGTAGCTGGTGAACGGACTGGATGTTCACAAGAGCAACCTCTGTCTCTGAGTGGTGTGGGACACACCTTTCCTATCCAGGTTCTCTGCTAGCCTCTTTCATGCCCCAATGAAGCACTTTTCCTTTCCTTTATAGGTTTCAAATCTACATGAGAAACTTGGAAGAGTCCCCTCCCAATCCAGCATTGATGACTCCTCCAAGCAGAAGAGCCCTTCCCTTCCTAAACAAGGGCACTTTGATGCAGAACTGTCTGTCTCCCCTAAAAGGAACAGTCTTTCAAGGACACACAAAGAGAAAAGCACTTTCCATTTGCTTAGCACAACAAACCAGACTAACAAGGCAGCTGAGGAACAGCCCCAGATGCCTACCCGTCTCTTCAGTTTAGCCAAACCAAAGGAGAAGAAGGAAAAGAAGAAAAAGGGCAGGGGACATCGCTCCCAACAGTCTGGTGAGTGTCAGGGGAGGTCATAGGTGTGTTTCCAGGGTCGGTGAGCTGGCTTTTCCCTCCAGCCAGCGAACTTGTGGAAGCCGTGAAATCTAGCCTTGAATGTGGATGGTAACACAGGGATGGAGAAGATCAGCTGTCATGAGTGGAGTTGCCAGCCTGAAGTGATCTTCTGTGGGCTTTTCTGCCTGTTCTGCAGCCCCTGGGGTTGTCAGAGGGACACACTCTGCTCCCTGCTCCTTCCCTTCCCCATCCCATCCTGAGCAGCCTCTACAGGCTGGATTCTCCCTTTATTTTTCAGCTTGCTCTCCTTCGAAGAGGAAAATGCCCTGCTTCAGTGTATGTGCTTTCAGGAGCTGCTGCTGGGATGCTCCTGGCTGTTGCAACCCTTGCGGCATTGCTGTCTGCTTCAATCCTGTTGTAGTTTGGAAGTGATACCTGCAACCCTTCTGATGGCCTCTCCCTTCCCCTCAAGCCAGTCTATGTTGTCTCTTGATCTGAAAAAAACCAAAAAAACAAAAAAAAAACCAAAAAAACCAAAACAAAACATGCAGGTTTTTTTCTCTGGTAATTTTGCCTCCCCTTAGGACTCAGTTCTGCACCTCAAACCTCTGACCCACATGAAATTTGAGCTCATGCCCTCAGAGGACTGGCTTATCCATATTAACTCACTGATGTTTTCCAATCTGTGGACAGGAAAGCTCAGCAATTATGAGATGTAATTTCATGGTAGCTCGTCAGGGAACTGGACATCTTTTAAGGTGCCCAGTGGATTGGGCAGACAGCGGGGTTTCCATGTGTGTGGAGTCCTGCTCTGCCTGCTGTATTCCTGTATTCCCATAGTTATTCCCACCTGTTTTTTTGTGCTGCAGATTCTCACTCGTCAGAAGCACCTCCAGAGGGTGAGGAGATCTTCTGCTGAGCACAGACGGTTCCATTGGTCACTCGGCATTGGTACAGTAGACATCTCCCTGCCCGCTCCACAGCACGCTGCTGGTGCCTGCGTCTGACAAGCATCTGGAGGTTTTAAATAAAACATGTTATGAAGTCTGTTAAGTGGTGAGAAAGGGCCTCTCTCCTGTGGTTTTGCGTGAGTTCTCACCACAGAGGCTGACTGCACAGCAAATAGTACCGTCTCTCTGTGCAAACCTTGGGTTAAATCGATTGGGATAGATGTTTTCTGTCTCTTCTTACTGCTAAAGGATGAGAGAACATAGCCTTAAGGGGTCTGTGCCTTCAAATTCCCCTTTTCTGGGGAACATAACCAAAACCAAGCATTTAGCAAAAGATTAGGACTCTACAAATGGTGCGTACACACTGGCATATATAGATATACTGTATATATACATATATGTATCTATGTATCCACTGGGATATGCTTACAGTCTGTCCAGCCACGCTTAGCTCGGCCCATGGGGATAGATGATACCTGATGACTTTCAGGGAGCGTGTAGATATTAAATATCTTGCCCTTACTGCTCCGATTGTAACACCATTGACTTTCACGCCCCTTTTGTGCTCATGGTATATGGACTGTTCGGTTTCAGAAAGATACATTACACCAGGAAGCAGTAATATCGTTCAAAACAAAAATTCAGAGGAAAAAAAAAATTAAAGTAATTCTGAAAGATTTCCATAGGACAGAGGATTTAAATGTCCAACTGTTTCCAGAATCAAGCAGAACGTCTTTGGGTATGTTTAAAATGGTGCAGAAAAGAGAAATCTGGTAGGCTTGCAAGACAACCCCAGGGAGCCAGAACAAATAGTATTCAAGTGGGAACAACTCTAAGCAACATTTTTTTTTATGCAATCTCTTTGAGCTCCGGTTCACTCCTTCCCATCCCCTAAGTTAAGATTTTTATTTTTTCTTTTCGCCAGAATATAGTTCTCCAGTTACATTTGGCATCCCTTCATTACAAGCCTGATGACTTACTGGAGAGATGGCTGAAAATCTGCTTTTAGGGACCTTTGTTCTTTTATTTGTATTTTTCTTCCCCTACTTCATGTGTTAACATTGGGCTTCTGTTTCTCTGGATTTTGTCAGCTTCCCTTGCTTGTTTCTAAGGCAGAATGAGACAACAGCAATTTCAGAGCACTTCAGTGAGATACTGCAGGTCAGGGGACTGAGTGATGTGAGCAGAGCAAACTCCAAAGAGGTGGCTCCTGGTTGCTATGCCTATACAATACTGTGCACTTATTAACCGTTTCTGGGGAGATAATACATTCTCATGGACAAAAGCACTGTGGGAGAGCTCCAGACATCCAGTGTGGCAGGTCTGTTTCCATTGCCGTGGGCTCTAGGGTGAAAGTGTCCGTTTGTCCCTGTGTTGCCATCAGCAGAAGGGGAAGGTCTGAGGGTGGCTCTCGCTGTGCTGACTGTGAGGTGTTTGTACAGCTGTTGAATATACGGATGTGTTCAGCAGGGGAAGAGAAATGCAGCAAGCCAAACTTTTTTCCAAAATTATTGTTCCTCCAGACCCTCTCAGGGGAATTGCCTGAGCAGATTTGTAAATGGTTAGGAGACGCTAGCAGCTTTAAAATAGCTCAAGGGTTTGCTCAGAGTATGAAACTGTCGAGTGCATTTCCTTTCCTACCAGTTTTTCTTTAAAAAAAAAAAAAAAAAAAAAAAAAAAAATCTCTTCTTGCACTATTGCTTGATTTTAATTTGCTCTCTGGCTTCTCACAAGCTAGTAACCCGCAGCAGTTTTCAGAGTTGGGTGCTGATCAGTATCAGCAGCATTGATGGTGAGGTGGATACTTAGACTGGTCTGTCTTGGTCAGTGCAGGAATCCTAAACCGCCTGCTTGCTTTTGAAGCTCTCTAAACTATTAAGACTCAAAACAAAAAAAAAAAAAAATGAAGAAAGGAAAAAGGTTTGAGATTTATTTTTATTTTGCTTTTTTTAATATTATTTGGTGCTTGTTCTTAATTGCAAGCAGGGCTTGCAAAAGATATTTATCTTTCTGTTTATTTGAAAGAGTTCTTTTTTTAAAAGAAGTTTACTTGATTTTATTTTTTTATTTCATTTTACTTTTTGTTTTGCTTTTGTTTAGGGGTTTGAGGGGTGTTTTGGTTTTTTTCTTTCCCTTTTTTTGTTTTTGTTTTGTTTTTTTTGTTACCAAGAGATTGGTAAACCAAATGTTCTTATCTCCCTGGTTCCTACAGAACCAGGGTTTGGGCAGTGCTGCTTAGCAGCCCATGCCATGCCCAGAGTTACACAATTTCAACTGAGAGCTTTCTTTAAGGCAAAGCATCTTTGGGCCAAAAAAAGTCTGGAAAAAGCAGCAATGACTTCAGACAAGACTCCTCCTATCAGTTTCCTTGTTTAAATATTTTGTTTAGGTTTTCTCATACCTCTTGGAGACAAAGGAGAAAGCAAAACATGGAGTGTCTTGCAGTGATGTGAGGGTCCAGTCGCTTGTCCGGGGAGATCAGGCAGCTCTTCTCCTGAACCTGAAAGGAGCTGGAGGAGGCATGTGCTGGTGGTGTGGTGTTATCTTTTTTCGTAAGAAAAACACCAATTTCACAAAATAACTTCTGCCCTGCTGTTTGTACATCTGCAAAAATGAATGTGCCAAGCTGAAATTTTTGGAAACCAAAGCAGTGCATGGCTCATTTACTGTCATGTAAACAGAGATCAGGTCCCCGGTATTTCTGAAAGTTCCCCTCAGTATGTAATAGCCTTTGCCAGTATAAGCTTTTCTTTTCATCCCATTGTCTTTTCCACGTCCCAACACATCTTGAATTCATGACATGGGAATGTCCCATGGCTCCGAGAAGGGCATCAAAAGGGAGACACGTAACCGAGGGCAGCAGGGCTGGGTCTCTGCCTGGCTTGACCAACTCTTCTGACCTGTGCAAATCAGAAAGAGCATTCAGTGCCCCAAGTGAAAACAGTATTTGCTAAGTGATTTCCTAAGGTCCCCATGGTTCCTTGTCAGAGAAACCATGGGCATGAGTCAGAAATATACTGACCAGAAATACTGCATATCAAAGCTGTGTCTTAAATTCTGGTGGACAGACCTTTCTCCCTGGAGGATGTCTGTTACCATATGATTCACTTTTTTGGAATGAAGCCTTTATTCCCACACTGCTTCCTCCTTCTTTCACCTTTAGGAAGGCAAGGGCTTGTTTTTATCTCTTTAGCCTTTTATTCTTCCCCTCTCAGGTTTTCTTTGGAAAGGTTTGGCATAGGTTCCCAGAGTCAGATTCACACGCTGATCCCTGCAGGTTGCCTAGGGTTGTCTGCTAGAGTATGGTCCCAGCTTTACAGCACCAAAACCTTTCCACTTCCTGGCCTTAAAATTGCATTTGCTCCACTTCCATAGTTGGCATCCATCCTGCAGTTGTTGAAAGCATGTTATTTCTTCAGCCCAGCCTGATACTGTGTCTGGTTCCCAGAGCCAGTCCCTTGATCCCATTTGGAGCACTCAAACCACGCCGATTTGCATTGGGTTCCTGGGACACAGAGCAGGTTCAAAAATGTCTGTGTGAAGCCCATATTGTTGGAGGGAGAAGAGGACCCTGCAAGGGCTCTCAGAGCTTTTTGTTCTAGTGTTTCATGAAGGGGAAAAAATCAGACTCTTTTCTTGGGCTTTTCTTTGCCTGGTCTTCATCAATGCCCAACAGAAGGGGTTTCAATGACCAGGGAAGTGGGAGTGTGGGCTCAGATAAAGTACAAAACTGGTCAGTATTAGCTGGGGGTGCCAGAATACCCCAGCGGTAGAGTAGCTGTATCAAACCGTGTGAGAGTCGATGGAGTTGTGTGGGCTTGGCCTTAGCTTCTTTTAAACGAAGTGATCATCTCAACATGTAACTTGATGTCAGTGTGATGCCATAAAGCACTTTAAATGGAACTGGTCTTGTCCCTTTTTATTTTGGTTATGTGGAGACAATCAGCTTTGCCATTGCTTCCCCCCTCTGCATCCCCAGCAAAATCTGAGCTGCAAGTAGGCATATTCCTGGTTTGGTTTGGCTTTACTCTGGGAGGGGAGGAAGGGCCAAGCTTTTTCTATTAATTTTAGACGGAAGTGGGTGTGAGTCTGACTACAGTCCCACTGCAGACAGGGTGAGTGGCAGGACCAGAGAACTGGCTTCTGATGGCTCAGGTATGTCCCCCGGGAGAGCCCATGCTGGCGTCACCATCACCTTCCTCACAGCGGGTACTGCTGCCAGTAGGGAAGCAGTCCCACCAGTGGTTAACCCTCCATCTCCTTTTCCTCGGAGAAACCCAGAGCAAAGAAGGTGGGGGGGATGCAACCAAATAAGTGTGAAGTGAGGCCCTTTCCATGCACTAAGTTATTTACTGTCCAGGCCATTGGGAGACCTCCCAGGTGCCATCCCTGGGGCAGGGGCTCTCACCACCCCTGAGGGTGGACTCTTCACTCTTGAAATTTGACCACTGCTGAGAAGCACAGTAATGCCATGAGCTTGTGCGGATTTGTACTGCCTTTGGAAGGCAAGAGCATTCATAGAGTCCAATCATCTTTGCACCTTCCTTGAGGCACTAGGCTATCTCAAAGCTGTTGCTGAAATACCCAAATTCAGTCCTTCGAAATGCCACCGAGTCAGAAGAGGTTCACCATGTGCCAAATCCCAAGGAAGCTGTCTAGGATATCTCTGGCACGGGGCAAGGGAGGACTGGGCAGGGGGCACAAGAGAGTATCAGCTAAAATCCCACAAAACATTCCTTGTTAACCAGAACTCTGGAAATTATTCTGCCTGCTGGCCAGGTTTGGGAATTTAACATAATTTAAGACACCCTTTTAAATAAAAAACCTCCCCTGCTGCTCGTAACTCTTGCTTCATTTGTCAGAAGGGGCAGCGATCAATGATTCTTGATCTGGTGATGCAGCTAAATTTTAAAGATAGGCTAACTGAACTGGCTTAATCTCATTCACCTTGTGCTCTTCAGTGATGGGAAGTGTAACACTAGCTCCCTTCCCACCTGTGTTTTCAGGGCTTGGTGCCCTTTCTTTCCACACGCATTTCACTGACACTGATGCTTTGCCCAAATATATTCAGCTTCCATTGCTCAGGGGAGGGGGGAACAGGATAACATTCACTGCTTTGCATACAGCTATAAGCGTCGTATGTATTTAAGCTGTCTATAGGTATCCATCCTTTCCATGCTCTAAAGTAT
Source organism: Buteo buteo (assembly GCF_964188355.1). Classification (NCBI taxonomy): domain Eukaryota; kingdom Metazoa; phylum Chordata; class Aves; order Accipitriformes; family Accipitridae; genus Buteo; species Buteo buteo. The sequence continues at coordinate 22,871,512 of NC_134183.1, forward strand.
TTTACTGTTTTCTTTATTGATATTAAACACTGACTCAAAGAAAATTCAAAAACCTATGTCCAGTTCAGTTCGCCTATGGTTAAAGTTTAGCCTGGTGTTTATTTTATACTAATATGGAATGCACTTGAGTAATTCCCAGAGCATTGAGGAGGTGTATTATAATAACCTGATATACCTCTGCTTTTTGTTTGTTTCTTAAAAAATAAATAAATAAATAAAAATGCTTTGCATTTTCATGTTGAACCCATTAAAAAAAGTTTAAAAAAAAAGTTGAAAAAAAGAATTTTTAAAAAAGAGGGTAAAACCTAATTGCTGTATGTTAATTTGTAATTATGTAAAAAGTAAGCAGGTTATTGACTGTAAAATTCTTCAGTTTTTCTGTAACTTGCCAGAAACCATTAGGTTTTGTAACAAGCTTTTATTTATCTTCCTTTTTAGTTATCAGCATCAACCTCTTGTAAAGTCATTTTTCCTCTAAATAAATTTGATTTTAAGATTGAGTTTTCTGCCCAATTTATTTCCACACCTTTGGTATTTCTGCTGTTGACTTTGTTTCACCGAGGCTGAATGAATAGATGTAACCCCAACATGTAATCAAATGTTTGCATTGCTTTTATCATCCAGATTCCAGTCTGCACTCATTGGACTCTCTAACTTTCCTTCTTTTCAAAGATTTGCATTTTGCTGAAGGGCATATGGCCATAATAATTAGCTCCTTGGGTTTCTTTCCCCCCACACACAGGGCTTTTCATCTTTTTACAAGAGGAGGAAGCGTTACAGCCGTTATCTCGGCCACTTCAGTTCCGTAAGCTGAGATAAATGGCAGTCTGGCGGCTGTGTGTGCTGTCTTACGGCATAGAGTTTCTGTAACCCGCTAAAATAGCTCTGCGTCCTCAGCAAGTCTGAGACACGGGGTTTTATTTCGTTTGCCTGAGAGAACTAGAGATGCTATGTCTCATTGCAGGGATGGGGATGGGGAAAGGAGGGATGTTTGCACCCACGATGCGGTGTGCTTTATGTATCGCCACGTCCCCAGCAAGGAGGCCCCGCAGAAACGCTGTAGCCCGGGTCCAGGTTGCTCCTCTGCCCTGGGGGACGTGAAGGTACGTCCTGTTCCCAGGGCCTGCAGGCATCAGGCCAGGCAGAAGAGGGTGCCAAAAGTGCAGAGCCGAAGCACAGTTTGCTCCGCAGCGCGATGAGGAGCTGGCACAGAGGACCACGATGGCTGGAGTTTCTCCACCATCATTTTCTTCTGCCTGTAAAAGCAATCACAGCTGCCCCTGTACTGCTAGTCTCGCACAGAACTCAAGCATCCTTCCCCCAGGCGGAGGGAGCAGGGAGACCTGTGCCTTTCGTCCTCTGCGCATTGATTTTGAGGCAGAGGAATTGCTTTGCTTCCATCTATTATTTCGCTTGTCTTCAGAGTTGAGGTGGGGAAGGAGGGAGGGTGCTTGAGGAGAACCGGATGTATGGATCAAAGCCTTCGGGTCACTGACATGAACACTGCTTGGCAGTGTCGGGTTGTTTCTTAACAGGCGTTCGGAAATGCCACCCCGCTCTCCTGTGCCCTGTTAGCCAGCAGCACACTGCATGGATTTTTCCTCCCCCTCACATCTGCGTTGCATGTGCCGTTCTAAAAGCCTGGATCGTGGCAATGAACCCAAACCTACGCCCTGTCACGCAGCACTTGCTCCGAGACAGGCGGCTCCCTGGGTGTGAGACAGGAGATGAAAGAGCTCATTTATCTTGACAGCTGTTCAGTAGTCCTCATTTTATTTGCATTCCCTTCGTCCCAGCTCACCTATTTACCGAAGTGAATAAAAGCTTTTGCCGAACCGTCGGCTCCTGTGTATGGCATTTAAAGGGCGCGTTTTCCTGTGGCCCCTCTTGGCTCTGCAACCTGGATGCCCAACAAAAGCACCGCTGGGTTACCCCAAGCCTTTGCATTGCTGCCGTAAAACAGCGGCTGCTGCTGGACCTGCTGCTTCACCAGGCTGCTGTGATAGAACGGGCATGGGTCATGGGAGGAGGAAGAGTATATTTACTGGTGACAAATCATACGTAGAAAATCAAATTCTTGCTGAAGGAAGCTCCTGCCAGGGAAAGGCTGGGGTGCAGAGCAAATCAGGCAACATGAGCTTCTCTGGTCCTGCACATTGCAAACCAAACCATCCCTGTTTCCATAGGCCGGAGAGGAGCCCAGGCACACAATGCAAATTGCCTTTGGCAGAGGAGGAAACGAAGGACCCCACCTCTCCAGGCCATCTCCATGTGGCAATTTGAATATCCTGAACCAGCTTTCTACAATTTCATCTGTGGTCCGTGCTCCGAGCCATTACGGCACGGCTAAGATAATGAAATGGATGTTGTCCCCAGACCGCATGCATCAATTATTTTCAATGGTCCTCAAGCAGTAGTGATGTGTTTCTGAGCATCCCAGGTTTCTTGCCGAGCCCTGGCTTTTCCTTAGCAACCAAGATCATCTTTTGGAACAAAAGATCTCTGCAGGGACATGTAGTGGGTCATCTGGATGTGGTTGGATTTTTACTGGCACCTTTACCTAAAAGGGGTCATAAAGGATCCTTATGCTTGGATAGGACTCTGAAAGAAGCATTGACAGGCACCGGAGAGGCTCTTGGGAAATACGGTTTAGTGACACCTTTAACATTTGTGTTACCTGCCATTTCCCCTTTCCTGCCCTTGCTGGGTTCAGTCCTGGTGCTGGCTCCAGGGTGAGAAATTGGAGGCCTGGAAGGACACAGGTGCAGGCTGGGCTGGGGCTTGCAGACAGGCTGCTCATTCATGGAGGTTTTATTAAGAGAAGGAAAGGCAAAACCCTAATTAGTTCAGGGAGTGAGTGAGATGCCTTGTGATCAGCTACAAGGTGAACAGTAAAGGAATGACTTGCCTTTGTCATAGAAGGCACCTGGGTTTTGTTAATTAGTTAGAGGGATGCTAGGCAGTGCAAATGTGTTGATTTGTTTAAAGGGGAAAATAATATTAGACACTAGAACTGAGGCCAAAGCCCATACGAGTGAGCACCCCCAGACCTCACAGGGATGGGCAGACACAATGGGTGCCCCTCATCCCCCGCAAAAAGCCATCTTCACACCTCTTGAAATACCCCCCGAACAAGGCTCGTGCTCCAGAGCCTGCTCTCCTGCCCTCTGTTCCAAGGTGGCTCAGGGGAGGATGCTGCAAGGTCAGGACCTGCCCCCCCTGCCCGCGCAGCCCCGTCCCGCTTTCCCGGCATTCGGGGGCTCCTTTTGCACATCGATAACTTGTTCAACGGGGCTATAAATAGCAACCTTCGCTCTTGGCTGGAGGACATCCCGGCGCCTCAGCCAGGCATCCCCAGTGGGATGGAGCTGAGGTTTGTTTCCTGCTCCCCAACGGGGCAGGGCTGAGCCCCAGGGGGTCCCCGACAGGGTTTGTTCGAGTCCCTTTGCTCTCTTCTTTCTTTACGGTCCGTCCCTTGCACAGATGTGGTTCAGCTGGCAATTCCCGATACCCCCTGACCTCTCGCCGCAGCCTGGCGTCTTTCCCTCCGGCGCTCGGCGTCTCCAGACGCTGTTTCTTTCCCCTTTCCTTTCACCAAAGAGCTGCTTCTCACCGGCTGCATCTTTCCAGTGAGCCTAATTAGACAGGAGCCTAATTAGAGCAGAGCAAGAGCGGTGAGTCATTAGCAGAGCCCTGTGGGAAGCCCCAGAGCAGCCGTAAGCCCGGCGTGGGCAGAGGAGGGGGCCGGGAGGCGGCAGGGGCTCGGCTGGGTGCAGAGAAGCTGCCGTCGGAGGGAAGCGGCTCCTGTTTGCGTGTGCGTGTGTAATTCCTCCAGACGGCGACCCAGAAATGGCGTGATGGGTGCTCCCCTGCCTCCCTGCACCTGCCGGAGAGCCACGCAGCAACGTGGTGCTGCTGGGCTCGCATCAGGGCAGGGGATGTCTGTCCATCCTACCCAGCCAGGGAAGTTAGAAACCACACGGGCTTTTCCTGGTGGCCCTTAAGCTTTTCTCTCCTTGTTTTGTTACTACTCATCCCTTTTAATGCACGGCTATCCCCCACGATGGAGAAGAGCCAGCATCCTGGGGACTGGCTGCCTGCTGGTGGCTGTAGGGAGAAGGATCCCCGCTGGGGTGGAAAAAGAGAGTAAGGGGAGCAGCAAAGGGCAGAACTACAATGTTTTCTCTGGACGGAGCTGCAGGACTGGGGTTAGGAGTGATGCTGGGACTGAGAGACGGGACTTTGTATCAGTCATTAAATCACGGCCTGGCTGAAAGCGCCAGCAGCTTTTTAACAAGCAGAAGTACTGCCGTCCTGGCATGGCCCTGGACCACTCCTCCAGCCCCAACTGGGAAGGGCGGCCTTCCCAAGAGAGCCAGAACTGAAAACCCACAACTTATTTGATTCCTGAGCTCTGTGGTCCCTGGGGGCTGTCAGGAGGAATGAAAGGACATGTGGGATAGCCAGGATCAGTCCTCGTGAACCCTTCCCCCATCTTCATTTGGAGGGGAGCACACAAATACAGAGGGGTCCTTGTGCGCGACGTCTGTGAGACGCGGCCATCAGTGGTGCAGCGTGTGCTGGGGAGAGGGAAGTGAGATGTCCAGGCGCTGACAGCGTGAAAGCCAGGCTTTCTTCCACCTAATTGGATTTGTTATTCAGCTGAGAAACGCTGAATGGCTTGGGTGGGCTCTGAGCTTGCGATTTCAGTGAGGAAGTCAGGACGGCGTGGTAAAGTAGGTCACACTGCTGCAAACAGGGTTGATGGTTTTGCACAACAGCCGATGATGTTAAATAAGGAGGTGGTGAAATGGAAAGAAAAGGGAGATTGTAAGGAAGGAAGAATAAATGAGCTCAGCCCTTGCTATTCAGATCCCACCAGGAGTCCCTGCTGCAGGTTCCCATCTTGGGGCCCCTGGCACTGCTGCCTGTACACCGAGGGCACCGGGCTCCTGCTCTGCACTGGAGCGAGAGGGATTGGGCCCAGTTTAAATTTCCACTTGGTTGCGGGGAGCTGGGGGCAATGGTTTCTCTCGCTCTTGGAAGCTTAACTTCATTTGTGAGCAGTGTTTCCTGGAATAGGAAAACAATTTGACATGGGACATATCACAGGGAGAAGGTGCGTAGGGAATAGGAAAACAATTTGACATGGGACCTATCACAGGGAGAATGTGCAATGCTGGGGCATTAATTAACGTTCAGAAGCTGACAAGCCAAGGACACGAGGCTTCAGTGTTTTGTACAGACATGGATGAATTTGAAAGCATGTTGGATGGCTGGAAAAAACACTCCTCCACTCCAATTATGTGTCTAGAATGCCAGAGCCAGCCTCTGGATGGTTGTGGGGCTTCCTCAGACACTGGAGGTATTAAATCACCAGCTACGCTGCTTTTAATTGACTCTAGTGACAAAGGGAGAGCAAGCTCAGATGGTAATTCCCCGTAGGGCTTCGTTGCACAATAGTATTATTTCAAGGGCAGCTGAGGTCAGGCTGGGAAAATGCGTATTTAAAAACCAGTAAGGCACCATGACTTTCATTTAAATAAGACATAGGACTACCAGCCTTTTGCATCTGGGAGGTTCAGCGTGGTCAGTCCCTGGGAATGGCGGTCCTGAGACCTGGACCTGGGAGAGGTCTGGTCCCGCTAGCTGCCTGCCCAGTCCCTTCTCTGAGCGCCTCCCTTCCCCCTCCTCCCAAATGCTTTTTGGAGAGGGAGAAGCACCCTGCTACAGAGCTGGGGAACGGAGGTGGAGAGAGAGCTCACGAGCAAGCTCCAGACCTGGCCAGGAAGATGTTGTGTCCTGTCCAAGCTCTCCCTGGGTCCCGGCGCTGCAGAACAAGGCAGGAGGTAGGTGTGGGACAAGCGCCCACCCTTTGGTGGCCTGAGTCTGCCGGCAGCAGTTTGCTGCCATGCCTGGGTCTGAGCAAGGGCTGGATCCTTGCAAGACCCTGCGCTTCTGGGAGCTCTCCGTGCTGGGCTCCTGCCCACCTCCTGGGGAAGATGGCTGAGCTCGCGACACTCTACAGCGAGGGCTGGCTATAGCAAGGGGGCACGTTTCCCAGGAGCCTGGGAACATACGACCCCTGTAAGGCCATCAGACAAGACTCTTTCCCAAGCGCTCACTCCCAGACAAAGCTGAGCTTGACCTGCTGAGATGGTGAAAAAGCTCTTTTAAAAAAGCACAACAAATCACGTTTACATTTCTTCCCCTGTACCTCCCCGTTAAACCCCAGCCCTGCTTTGGCTGTAGCTTTATTCCGACTGTTACATCTGTTTCCATCTCTTATTCCCCTTTTACTTTGTTGCTGCTAACCAAGAAACCTTTGTATTTTGCATCACATTTAATTCCATAGCAACAGGTTGCTGCTGTCACAGCAGCTGCTGATTGCTTTTGAATTGTCTTTCAGGCAAGCTCCAGAATAAATACAAAAGAGCAGGTCTTTGCATGGCTCATATCAAAGCTAGCCAGTCGCAAAGCCTCCCAAGCTGGTATTTAAAGTCCCAGAGTCCCATATAAAACCTGAATCAACAAAACTGAAAGGGATTTCATTCACAGACTCACTCTATTTTTTCCCCTCTCCTGCTCATCAAACAGTAATTTCTACCCTGAATCGCTTTCCCAAAGGGCTCTTTAATGAGCTTTTTCTATGGAGCCTTATGCTCCTATCTGCCCAGCTCACGTCAGCTAACGCTGCTGCCCACCCAGCTCCCACGGGCAAGGATGCATGTTCCCAGTCTCCTTTACAGCTCAGAAATTCAGGCTCCAACGCCCTTTGAGACCGTGCATAACACCCGTAGGAAGTTTTGCTTCCCAAGCCCAATGGCCCCTGCCAGTAAGAGGCAAATAGGCACTTGCAAGGTTGTCGTGTTTTGCCTGGTGCCTATTAGCTGCTCTGAGCGATGTTTTCGCGCTCCCAGTCCTGAGCAAAGCTGGAGCTGCTGGTCTCACAGCAGGGGAGAGCCCAGAGCCTTCCCAGAGCAGGGCTGGATCAAGTCTCCTGCTCCTCTGGGATGAGGAGAGATGCACACGGAGGAGAAGCGTGAACAGGAACCCCAGCTGGAAAGCCCATCTTGCCTGTCAATGGGCCCCTTTTTTGGGAGCTGCAGCAGCCAAGCGAAGGCAAATAAGGAAAACAGAAGTATAAATTCTTCTCGTCTTCCTCAGAAATTACTGGCTTTCCCTGCAGGAGTACGGCTGTGTCTGGGTTGGGCCCCCTCAACCTATTTGGCAGGTACTAGCATTGCAGACTCGCAAGTTCTCCTAAAATCATGGCACGGTCAAGTCGAGTGAGAGCAGCCGTGAAGGAGACACGCGATGGCCTCAGGACACGAGAAGCCCTGGACTTTATTCTCAGATCTACCACTAACCTTGGACAAGACACTTGACATCGTGCCTCAGTTTCCCAAGCACTGAAGCAGTAATAATTACAGCCGGGCTGGTTGCTTAGGAGGTTGTTTGTGAACCGCCCCACCGAATGCCAACCCTGTTATTATTCCTTGGCCCTGTTATTAGACCTAAATCCAACTTGCTTAAGAATGAAGACTCCTGTGAAAAACACACAACTGGTTTCCCAGATCATCATTTTTATTAAAGTTCACAAGCAGCTGAAGGAAAAAAAAAAAAAAAAAGACTAGAAAATGTAAATAAATGCCATTCAGAGCATGGCAGACTGGCTGTGCACAAAGTGCGCTCTTCCCGGCAGCAACGGGCGCTTGCTGCTCCAAAAAGACCTTTGTTGTTTGAAGCCATGTCAAGGCTTTTCATTGCATTGCATCATTCAGCTGGCCAGGCTACAGCTTAACCTAATCCAGGGGCAAAAGGCAAGCCTGGAGCATCTGCAGGACCAGATCTGCTGCGCAGGGAAGCGGGATGCTGGGGCGGTGCAGGACCAGTCTTCAGCAGCGGCCAGCCCTGGAGGAGGCCAGTCGGGAGCTGCAGCCCCGTGTCGACAGCCAAAATCCACGTGCCTTCCTCCACAGCGTGAATGAGGAGCGACTCGGGCTGACAGCACCCGCACGGATAAACCCAAATACAGTCGGCAGCCAGCGTGCACAGATAACCCGGGGCAGCTACAGCCCAGCCGTTGGCAGGCAACGTGCCGTCAAAAACGCTCACGTCTCCCCAAGGTGAAGCCAGGATGTGTGGCGCGGCACGAAGGAGGGGGGTCCCTCCCCAGCCTGCCCTGCGATGCTGCCCGAGTCTGCTCGCTTTCCGTCCGAGGCCTCACGAGAGGGAAGATGCCCCCTCCCAAGGCGCGAGCTTTGCCCCGCTGCACCTCTGTTTCTGCTCGTTTGCTAATTACGCCCTCACCCACGCGCTGCTCAGCGAGCGCGGCGGGGAAACTCAGAAGACCGGCTCTGAGCACGCAGCAGGTTTTATCTGGTGAATATCTCGGCAGCGGTGCCGGTGCCTTGGCACGCTAGCAGAGCCGCCGCACTCTTCCCAGCAGCTGTGTGCGGGGAGCTGCCCAGCCTCCGACCAAATCGCAACCGGCTGCAGCAAGGAAAGGGGGAAAAAAACCCACAAAACCACCATAAAAAGGCCCAAAGTGCAAAACAAAAGGCACCTGCCCTGTTTCGCCGCAGTACCCAGCGCTGCTGGCAGCCGCCCCGAGCTCCCACGCTTTAATGTTTCGACAGCCATTGCCAAGGCGGAGCGGCCAGAGGATGGGGAGAGCCAGGTGCTCTCAACCCCTCTTCCCTTTAAAAAACACTTCCAAGTCTCCCAAACAGCAAGCACTGCCAATGGCAAGTTCACTGCCTTTAAAAAAAAAAAAAAAAGTATTAATAGCTCTTAACCCCCGCAACCGAGTAACAAAAAGCACCGGACGGCTCCCCATGCCGTGCTTGCCAAGGGATGCAGCCTGGTGCACACCCTCCATCCCCCCAGTCCCGCCGAGACGCTGGTGCCCACGAGCCGTCCCCGCACCCCCATACCCAGCCCCAGCCCCGCAACCAGCGCTCCCGGCTCCTCGCTGTCCTCGCGCGGCAGCCGGTGGTGGGGCTGGGTGCCCCTTGGAGCAACCCCCTTGGTGTGATGCCGGCGGCCCGGCTGGCTGTGCCTCCCGCTCCTGGTGCCGGGAAGGGATGCCAAAGGCTCCTCGGAGTCCTGTGCGGGCGAGCAGGAGGGGACTCGGTCACCGCGTCGGCTCCGGCAGCGAGACAGGGGATGTGGACGTGACTGGCATCTGGGGAGGGAAAGAGAAAGCTCATTAACAGGCGTGATGCTCGGCTCAGCTCGTGCAGGGGAGCACCAGAAAAGGGGTTGCACGTTGGCAGCTACTGGGGTGACACCCCCACCCCGAATCCCAGAGATGGGTGGAGGTGGAAAGCAGCTGGTTTATTTGGGGTTTGGTGTATGCTTTGCTTTTGTGGGAGAGGGGAGAGAGTGGGTGTTCAGCTGGGGAGGGCTTAGAGCACCAGGGAGCCGGGCAGAGTCAGCCAGGAAAATTCTGTGGACATGACAAGGGAATGAAAAGTTGAGGGAAATGGAGTTCTAGCTTTTTTTTTTTTTTAGGGCAGGGAGAAGGGCCCAAGAACTGGAACAGACAAAACAAAAAGACCCTTTTTCTCTTTTTCCACCAGTTCCTCCAAAACCATCCATATGACTGACATTTCCAAGGGGTTGATTAATCCAGTCTGGAGCCAAGCTCAGACTGCACATGTTTCCATCTGCCCAGGGTTAGGAAAAGCCTGATTTTCATTGACTTTCCTCCCCAGGCCAGCCACTCCCTTCCAACGCTGCCTGATAAACTGGCTTCAGAGACAACCAGCCGCCTGGAAACAGCAGCAGCGGCAAAAAAACTGCAGTCCCTGTTTATCCAGCCTCGCTATTATACGCATGCAAATGGATTTCCCTAGGAGCCACCGAGAGAAAACAGCTGTGACTTCGTTCCGGCAATACCAGTGAGGTTGTAACAGGTTGCAAGCAACCAACCCAGCAACACACCGGTGAGCTGGGGCATTTAGGAGCTGGGAGATTATGCTGACATTCTTTCGGGCTGCCGTTTGCAGGCACACCGGGCTTTTGCATGGGAAGATGTCCAGCTGCGAGCAGGGCTCTGCGGATGGAGCCAGGAGCGACGCACAGCAACAAAACCCTGCAGCTTCTTGCAGCGGACCAAGTGCTGTTCCACGTGGAAGGGAAGCCAAACCAGGCAGCGGTACAACCGTTTTTTGCAAAAGTCTTGTTATCTATCTAAGCTGTAATTAAACTTCGGGAAAAGTCACTGAGCAGATCTGACATTTAATGTGACCACGGTATCAGAATACAGTTTTGGGCCTGGCACGCTGCCTAAATCCTTGCAGGAGCTTTGGGGCCAAAGTTCAGCTTTTAGGTGCCAGAGCTACCTCAAAGCCCGCAGCCTTGGCCGCTCAGCACCCACCCAAAAGCAGGCACCAGCTGCTGGTCCAACCCCGCAGCCTTCGCAGGAGCCAAACTCACCAAAGGGCTCCGGTGGGAGCCACAAAACGGCCTCTGAGCTTTCAGATGAGCCCCAGGAATAAACACCCGAGCAGTGCCTGGCCACCTGCCTCCGCTTCCTAGAGCCCAGACAGCGAGGAGGGTCCTGCAGGAGCTGAGAGGCATTGGGAGGGGAACCTCTGGCTCCTAGCTGCTACGTCCCCGTTTGTTTTGAGATGGGAGCTCTGGCATCTCCACCTCAGTGGAGTGTTTGCGGCTCAGGAGCCAGCAGAGAGGGACGCAGCGACTTCCCTCTCCATCTCATCGTCCCCGGCTGGAACGCGCGACCTCCCAGTGGCTCCGTCTCCCCCGGCGACTGTTCTGACCCCCAGCTGAAGGCTCCTCTCTCCGGCCCAAGCCCATCTGTGATTCTGCCCCATGAAAATGAGAGCATCGCACACGACAGAGGGTTTGGAGAAGCCACTTTTAATCTGGAGACGGGCAGCTTGCAGAACCTGTTCCTGGTACCACCTGAAGTCACCTCCTGGGAGGTGTAGAGGTGTCCCCATCAATTGTCACTGCACAGGGCTGCAGCAGACCACCCAGCATCGTCCCCTGAGCTCCGGGCTGGGCTTTGCTTGTGTTTATAAACCGAGAGTCTTTATTAGCCAAGTGCTCAGTATTTTATTTCCCTTTTGTAACAACTGGCCTCCTCGTGGCTCCCCCTCCACAGATGGGAGGAGACCAGCCTTTCACCTTTCATATTGCTAATCACGCTTGATCCCTGGAATTAACTGCAGGTAATAAGCACTAAATTAATGTCACACGGCATCCTTTCAGGGGCTCTGGGACCTCTGTCAAAAGATGCCCCAGCTCCAGCTGGGAAGGCTGAAGGCCATGCCCTTGAGGAAACGTTTCCAGCCGACCAGTTTTATGCTTTAAATGAAAAGCAGGCTTGGTGGTTTATGATCGACATTTTTCCAGGTTGTATTATTTGGGTTTCAGGGCCAGTATGAATGCAACCTCACCAGTTTATAGGCAAGAAAGCGGGTTTTTTTCATGGGTACAAAGTACTATTTCCTACCATGAGATTGCCCAGGCCTTTCCCCACCAGCCCAGCTCGCTCTGCTCCAAGGGCACCTTGGATGGTCCCTCCTGAGCCTTCACCAGCTGAGGGGGGTTCCCATAGGATTAGCATTCCCAAAACACACCAGCACCTGGGCACGTGCTGGCCAACCTGCCTTCTGGGTGTCCCTACTTGAAGAAGGATCCCACAGGGACCAAAACAGTTGTTGCAGCGGAGACGTGACACAATGGGAGCTGTAAGCCAGAAGATCCTTTGGCCAGACCTGCTATAGGACAACAGGGTAGTTGTAGAACCCTATAGCCAGTTACCCCAGTTCCTGAGCCCAGTTTTGGCACAGCTGCAGGCAGGACAGCCAAGACAAGCACGTGGGATGTGGCTGGTGCTGTGTGGGCAAGGCATGCACATCGGAGACATTCAGGTCTGGCCTTCATCCACCCGTCTCGGTGCTTTATTAAGGAGCTGTCACAGTGGCTGAAGCCATAACAATAACTTAAGTTTTGGGGTTTTTTTTTCTTAAAAAAAAAAAAAAAACAAAAAGCATTCTAGAAAAATGAAGTGAAGAGACATTCTGTCTGGCAAGAACTCATGTATATTTTAAATACTTCTTTTAACCAAAGAGTGGAAGCAAAGCCAAAAAAACACATAAAACCCTCACACAGTGACTTTTCACCAGTTTTATTTGCAGGTTGGCATATTACAGTTCCTAGTTTTCTTGTGCTTGTGCCAGGCTCCAGATTACAGGGGGAAAAAAATATCTATACAACCCCCACAAAGCTCTTTATTAGGTCTGAGCAACCCGAATACAGTACAGAGGAAAAAAGGTAGGAGAGGAAAATAACATCTCTGTGACTTTGGAGACTGCTTTTTATTTGGTGGCTGCAGAATCAACCCCCACCTCAAAATATTCCCTATTCCTGTTCCCAGCAGTGCAGCTGGTGTTGAGCTTTAATATTCAGACACATCTGCTACCAGAGAAAATTAATTTTCAGCTCTAGGATGGCTCTTAAAGGGAGGCCCCATTGACCTGAGTTGAAAATGATGGAGTCCTCACACTCTTTGCTGCAATATTTAATAGCTGAGTGGCAGTTAATTAGATTACTGAGCTACTGTGACAGATGCTAGGCAACGCCTGAGGAGGAGAATTTGGAAAGGCCATTATCTTCCAGTACTGGGAGAGCTCTCGGAGATCTCATTTTAACCCTTTCCACTCTTGCCCTGCCCTCACTGTGGTCCAACCCATGTTAAAACCAGGTGTTTCACAAATCAAAGGCCAGCACAATGCTCTGGGTGCTTTTTCTCCACCTGAGAAAAGCAGGTGGTCACGTTGGGCAGATGCCCAGCAAAGGTGCCAGGAGCTCCTCCTTGATTCCCAGCTGGCATCAAAAGAGATGCATCACTGGGAGATGCCAGTAATTTCACCCGCTGGGCGATTCCCAGGCGCACCAACCACACCAAGTGGGAAGCAGGGAAGTGAGAGGGTGTTAGAGGGTTTGGGCAGCATTCTTTCTTCCCTGTATTAAGTGAAGTGGATTTTGATGAGTCTATGGAAGAATTTCCCTCCCCACAGTTCCCACTTGCCAAATAAAACCTTAAGTGAAGCTTGTCAATCCTGCCCCTATACGCAAGGGTTTCCTAGCTCCTTCAGCTTGCTGGGATTGGGATGTAGTCTCTACCCACCAAAGCAGGGTTGTGTGTGTTGCTGGCACTGTGAAACCTGCAGACTGAGCTAGCAGAGGTGTTATAGACTTGCCGGGAAGATGACGCTATCCAAGTGTTGCCTGTACCAATATCTGCTTTCACGGTGCAAGGTGAGAGGAGTTTTTGGCCTTTGCCTGGCCAGCTGCATCTCAGCACAGATTGGTGAAGACATGCAAAGCTCTGTGGAGCAAAACTGGTAACAGAATGGCATCCAAACATCCCACTGGGGAGGAGAGAGGAGGAGCCAACAGCCCTGTCCCAGTGGCATTGCAATAGCACCTTCCCTGAGCAAGCGAGAACTGGAGCATCAGAATGAGACCACCAACTTTCTTATTTTCACACACCCCAAAATACTGATAAACACATTCTTCTTCTGGTTACAAAACCCCCTCCCTCCCACTCAGGTCTCACACAGAAGTCTCAGAAGTTCTGATTTAACAAGCAACGGTTTGGATGTTAAATAAACACCAGGACCATCAAATGCACCGTGGCTTCTAAGCTTTTGCTTCTGCTACCCACTGAAAGGTAAATACAGAGCATAAAAAGAGAGCCAAGACTTGTCGGCATCCCAAGGGTCACTTGCCTACACATTCATCAGCTCCGAATAAATCACCCAGATGCCCAGCAAAAATACCGAACTACTGAGACTTTTTCCAAAGCACCTGCTGCCCTGGTATCTCCCAGGACTCACATGCAAGTGCTTTTAGAAACCTTAACCCCCTATACCCCAGGGGGACAGGTTGTATTCCATGGTGATAGCCATGAGAGCAGGCATGGACGCACCTGCCCTCCCCTGCCCATCCACGAACAGAAGGGTGACGCTGGCACATCCAGCTAGCTTGGAGCAGAGGGAGAGGAGCTGCGGGCTGCGTGCAACCATCTATGCAGATGTATCTTTAAGATACTGGGAGGATCATCTGGAAACAAGAGAAACCTGGAGCTAGCTAGACTTACAACATCGCAGAAATGATTACTCTTTTCTGGCACTGCATCCCACCTTTAAATGTACCCTTCTCATAAAACACGAGCAACTTGGAACCCGTGGCTTTGGCATGGTGTGTGCAGATGCAATTGAGGCAAGACAGCGAGTTTCAGTTTAAGAGGAGGAGACCCTTACCTTACTGACCTCCTGGATACGAGCCCCCGAGCCCTGACCCTCATCATGATGGCAAGTGCTTCCACGTGCTGACAAAAGCTGTGGGGATGAGCGAGTAAGGCACCGTTGTGATACAGTTCCACGTGTCTGACGTAGGGTCGTAGCAGTCCAGCGTTTTGCACCTCTGAGTCCCAAAGTAACCCCCCACCACATAGAGTTTATTCCCCGAGGCCAAAGCGTGGCATGACATGCGCTTGGCTGTCATGTCCCCAATGCGTGTCCACTGGTCCGTTTCGCAGTCAAAGCGGTAGGCGGATGCTGCCGTGAACTCGGTGTCTCCTCCCATGATGAAAATCTGGCTGCCCAGGACAGCGGCTGCTGTGTAGCGCCAGGGCTGTGGGCATTCGGCTTTGATCATCCACCGATTCTCAGCTGGATCATAGCACTGGACTTTGGACACCATGTCTCGGTGAATGCTGGTCCCACCAAAGACAAAAAGCTTGAGCCTGGCACTCACCACCGCAGCGTTGCTCACTCCATCTCTCAAAGGAGCCACCATTGTCCATTTGTTGGATATGGGATCGTACTTCTCCACTTGCTTCAAGGAAACAGAAGGAGATGCAGGAAAGACTCCAGCTACTGCAGTGTGTCCACCAACCACATACAGGCAGTTTTCCAATTCAGCCGAGCCGTGCCCAAACCGAGCTATTAACATTGGGGCAGCTTTTGACCATTCCTCATGAACGGTGTCATACACCCATACGTCTTTTGAGACCCCGTTCTCTGAGCCCCTGCCTCCAGTAATATATACTTTGCAGCCGATGGCACAGGCACTAAACTCCTTCCGCGGACTGGGCAGGTCTGCTTTGGGGATAATTTCCTTTGCTTTGTGATCCACTTGGTAGATCTTATCACACATGAAGGTCTGTCCTCCCAGGATCAGCAACGTGTGCCCAGCTTTGCGAGGCCTGGCACAGGGACTGGTGACCACCCCATCATTCTGGAGGATCTTCTTCTTGCACTGAATTGCTTCGTCCAAGACAAGCTTGTTCCTTTCATCCACCATGATCAAGTCCTCAGAAGCCAAGGCTTCCTTGAGGCATTCAGAAGGAAGCAAGGCCAGACGAACATTCCTCAGAAGTTCTGGGAGATAAGCCTTCCGCTCATCCAGATCGTATTTCACCCACTGGATGACAGCCTTAAAGACCTTTTCTTCATCCTCAATTTCCAGCTCATCACTGGAGATGAGGTCCAGAAGAGTGTCCTTGGAAAGGTTGTTGAAGTCCTCACTCTTGTGAACAGTCTCAAAGTTGACCAGGCACATCCTCCAGGAGAGCTCATAGAGCCGCCGGCACTGATGAGCATCCGAGAGCAGCATCATGCCCAGGCAATTGGAAGGGTAGAGGTTCTTCTCCAGGAACTCAGCTGCCGCATCTCGGACATCATGGAACTGCAGCATGTCTCCAGCCTCCAGGAGGGACTCAGCATTCTCCTCATTGATGATGATCCGAGAGGAATAAGCAAAGTCCAGCAGTAGCTCCAGCACCTCCGGGTGGAGGCTGTCATGGAAGTTCACCTCATCATCCAGGCTCTCCCGGAGGCCGTTGCTAAACATGGCTTCGAAGTACCTGCTGGAGGCAGCCAGCACTGCCCGGTGACATGGGAACGACCTGTTTCCTGCCCAAAGGGTGACATCGGTGAACATGCAGTGCTTCCGCAGGGTGTTCAGATGGGACAAGACACAGTCCGGGTGAGAAGCTTTGTGAAAAAGCAAGATGTTCATGGAGCCGGTGCTAGTCCGGGATTTACGGTTCTCGTGGACGCTGACTGACATGATGACAGTGCTCTTTCCTGCAGAGAAACAGACAGAAAAAACATTATTCTCTTGTCCTTACTGATGTAAGGCATGGAGAATATATGCATTTGCTATCCAACCCTGGGACACTGTCAGTGGACCTCAAACGTGAAGCACCAGGTGAGACCCCAGTGCTCCTGCTCTGTGGGTGCTCCTGCACCCTCGCTTGCAGGGCCCATGCCTCCTGCACCTTCACATCCTCCAAAAATTTAACTCAGCTAGACTCAGGCTGAGCAGTGTGGGAAGGCAGAGCGGGGTGAAGGGGGAAATTCTACACTTTGGTTTCAGCAACGGAGCAACAAAGTGAAGCAATCAAAACCCAAACTTGATGGTAAATTGTCTCAACAGCCCCTAGAGGGTATTGGCAAACCGCAGAAGAGTTATTTTTCCTTAGAAAACAGCACTAAGAGAGCAGTCTATCCAGGATAAAGGGCATCGGTCTGTTCTTGGCTCAGCAGAAATCAAGTTTGCCTTCTGATTTTCATGAAGATTACCGCAGGTTTAGGAAAGGCAATTGCTACAGGTTTTATTTATGGAATATTTAGCTAGCAGCACAAGCAAAAAGCTTTGAACAAATTTTACCAAATCCTTTCATTGTAATTTTCATTGTAATTGTTGTTGATAAAACTCACCAGACACTTCATGTGACTTAAACATTTTGCAGGACAGATTGACATCAGAGAATAAGACAAAAGAGACAGCTAAATAGTGCTTTTTAAGAGACAGGCAGAAGCAAACACAAGCTTTTATTAGCTACTATTTCATTTAAGTGCTACTTGATACCTATCCTTGCCTGTAGAAGAAAAACCCTTTGGACCAATCAAATTAATACTACTTAGATGATAAAATCCAAGTCATTTACTCCAAAGTATTTTAGCCAGCTCTGTTTTGTTCCCCATGTAACTAAAGGAGACAGACAGATATGCATACAGTCCTCTCTTACAGCAGAAAGTCAGTACTGAAGCTGGTAGCACGACCGTCCTGAGGTTTGAAAAACAAGCCCCCAAAAAAAGGAAAAATGGCGTCAGCCTGCTGTGCCTCCGCTGTGGGCTCCTGTGGCAGCAGACACAGCAAAGCCATCACAGGCACTACACTAGGTGACATTCATTTTTCAATAACAGAGACTCTCCCTGGCTAACAGTGGAGCTTGCAGGCAGGCAGCTCACTAAATGAACTAAAGATGGGGGCATGTCACAGAGCTCCGAGGGGGGGGGCTGAACTGTCCCAGCAGCATTACGGCACTTGGGGCAGGGAGGACCCTCTTTGGATGCACAGGAGCATCAGGGGCTGCTGCCTTCAGCTCAGCTTCCCTGCCAACACAAGGCAGCCACCAGAACAGCTACAAGCTGGGGACAGTGGACCTAGTTCACAGAAAAAAGGGGTTGCTTGAGAAACACTGTTCAGCTCTGCTGTATCTTCTCTCTCACCCACACTATTTTTCCTACCCCTTTTCTACCCTGCCTTCCCAGAAACACTGCAGTTTTGCTTTGCAGACTAGAGACGCCAGGGCTGAAACCCCATGGCATCTCGCTCCAGCCACCTAGTTGTTTAGAAATCAGTAGTTAGCCACACAGATACAGCAAGGGAAGGGGTTTTCGTTGGGTTCTTTTTGTTGTCGTTGTTGGGTTGGGTTTTTTACTTGGTCTTCCCAGCTCGAGGTTTCTGGAGGGTCTTTCTCCCCTGCAAGCACAAGGTCTACAGATCAGCCTTGTCCTCCCCAGCTAGGCTGAGCTCACAGCCCCAGCCCCAGCCCTGCACTCAGGGTGCCGGGGGAAGCCACAAAATGCCGGGAGAGCGGACGCAGTGCTCCCAGGCTGCTGGCAGGTCACAGCCTTGACCCGGCGGAGACCTGGAGCTGCACAACCCTCCCACGCTCCACGGGTGGATGACCTCAAGCAGAGGCGGATGGCCAGATAAGCTGCCTGACTCACGCTCTGCTCACGCGCTTCCTACCCCCTGCTTCTCCAGCGCCTCCAAGAGAGTCCAAATTCAACAAATAGCTGTGGGCATGTCCCTCCTTCCCCACCCGCTGCCATGAATTACTGAGGTTGGTCTTCCGGAGGCCTCATTCATTCCTCGGGGCTGTGTCGCAGTCCAGGGAAAAGGTCTCTCTGTGCTTCTCCGTGCAGAAACAATAGCTTGCCCAAGCAGCCACAACTCTTACTTGGCCTCTGAGCCAGGCAGGGGCATCGACATGGGTATTTGGGTTGGATACGTGCATGCTCATTGCCAAAATCCCTGCAGCCTGGGGCTGAGGCTGCCAAACTCATGTTGCTTGTGATCGGAGGCTGTGCAGAATCAAGGCTCCAAAACAGGAAGGAAAATGCCATTATGGAGCAGCACTTTGAAGTGCATCTGAGGGAAATGGTTTCCAACACCTACACCCACCGCACGGACAACACTAATTTAAGAGGTTATATGGATTCCCGTGTCAAAGCTCTGTAATGCTAAAGCAAAGAATACAAATGAAACATTTATGAGTCTGCTAAAAGCTATTGATTTAGGTTCCTATTCCTACAACCTCAGAAACCACCCTGCCATTGCTACTGCTTTCTGTGCTCACAGCTCAGGTCAGCTATTCAATGTTAACCTTTGATTTGCTTATGCACAAAAAAATTAAGCAATTTAAATAGGACAGCTGTGGAAACAAACAGAAAGATTGCAGGAAGGCAGCATCATTTTTTCTGACACTAAGATTAGAAAAGCCACTACTCAGAATGGAAGCAGCAGGTCATTTAGAAATTAAAAATGTCTATATAAAAGCTGCAGCAGAGCGACTTTATATATATATATATATACACACAGACACATATATGTATACACACACACATAAAATCTCAGGCTTCTAACATCAAACACCTTGCCCAGGGCACTGAGTAACCAAATAATATTTCTAACCAATGGGTACCGAATGGCATCCAGGGAATAAATTGGCAGGTTCCAGTCCAGTCCCCATTAGCACTGCTCTTCATATCACCTTGTCCCACTACAGGCACCAACTGATCCCCAGTAGAGCCGCAAGGCTGAAAGCTAAAGAGGACACAGTCACAGCCCCTTTACTTGGCCTCTCCTGGATCCAGGTTCTGACACTGGATGTCACTGGTCACAGATCAGCAGCGCTAGACAGACCATTAAACTGAAACTAAAGCAGGCACTGAACAATGGTGTGCAGCCATCTCACCGGCAAGGCTTGCTTGCGGTTTCCAGCAACTTCTAAACAGCTTGTTTTGAGGGCTTCTTGAATTCTACCATAACTGGGCACAAGCAGAAAAGTGGCAGGTACTAATTCTTCCCTTCACAAACACACCCCACCGCATCTCTCAGTGTACCAGAGAACTTGGCATCATCCCACCCATATCAGATGAACAGAAACTGCAGGTAGCAGCTATTTCATCTGATGGGTTCCTTCCAAAACCTAGAAGCCTTATAATCCTCAGAAGCCCGTAACTAAAAGGATCTTCTACACTTTTCGTGATGTGCACAAACGTATGCTTCAATTTAAGCAATGTTTAACTGCAGCAATGAACAGGCTGGACCCATGACGTGCTCTTATAGGCACTTCTCAGAAGCAGATGCATGCAGAGCAGAATTTGGCCCCTATCACATTCCTCGCTTCCCTTACCCAGCTACCAAGCTAAAGAGAAAAAACAGAACCACTCAGAACGAGGAATATTTCACACAAAGAAACCTGTCAGTGGCTCCTGCCAAGCTCCCACCTGCTCTGCAAGAGCTCAGGGTGTTATCGGAGCTCCCAGCTGCATCTTCCATCATGCAGGAAGCCATCACTAGGACAGACGTGTCAGCGCAAATAGCAGAAGGCATGACCTGAACAAACTGGGTCTTGGGATTTCTCCACACTGCATTCATTTTTTTTCCTTCAAAAGGCAGTTTCTGAAAAAAAAAAGTATCTACTGCATAGCCTTTTAGAAAGATCTTGCTGCACGCAGAGGCAGACGATAACCCTTCTTCCATATGGATGAGAGCAGAGGGGCATCAGCTTTTTGACCTCTCCAACACTGCCTGCTGGCTATAGTATTCCCCTGGTTGTCTGCAGCCTTTGTACAACAGGTATAGGAAAGACAGGTTTTTTTCAAGCAGAGCAAGATAAGGGCGCTTTGGAAATCCTTCCACTCACCCACACAGGGCAGAAAGCAACCCTGAAGGAGGGTAGGAGTTGGCTCACGGAGAAAAGGGCCCTCGAATCTCAGCTCATGAAGAAAACACCCCAGCAGTCTCTCTGGACAGGCCAAGGCTGGCAAAGAGAACAAGGAGAAAAAAACCAAAACTACAGAGATGGCCAAACTGCCCACCCAAACAACAGCCATAGTTGTCCTGTCCAGGTGCCCCTCGCTTCCTACAAGCCATGCCCCAGCAGAAGGCTGTCCCCCCAGGCTGGCGGGTCGCCGTGTCGGAGCCCTGCTGGTATGGGTCATTTAGGAGAACCTCAGGAAGCACTCTCTTACCTCTTGAAATACCCAAGCAGCACTTAGAAATCAGATACTTTGAAGCCGTATCGGGCCCTGGTCCCCAGTCACAAAAGAACTGCATATGAAAGGACAGCTCAGAAGGACTATTGATACATGAACTTTATTTAGCTAGGCTCGGGGTTCCCCCCTCCGTCTTAAACCAGCAGGCTGTCCACAAGTCTCCAAGTTCATTCACTATCTGCAGGGAATCACCAGCTGAGATGCTGCTTCCTTTCAAGAGGACGACATTTGAAAGTGAATAACATGTTCCCCAGTGGGACTTCAGGGAATCGAGAATCATTTCTGCTTAGAAGGGCAAAACTACAGGATTTATGAGTGTTCTCCCAAGACCGTGAAGGTTGGCTGAACACCAACAAGGAGCCCAAATCCCAGGAACCGAAGCTGGCACTTTCAGTTTGCCAATCAGACTTTCAGAGAAGCAGCAAGCGCTCCTTTTTGCCCCACTCAACCATGAACTATTTAAAGCTGTAAATAAGTAAATAAATAAGCAGTAAGGCTCCCTGCTGGCTCAGCTCAGAAGACCTGGAAGAAGCTGCTCACGCCGCAGCGGAGATTCATTCCCAAGCAGTCAGTCATGCAGGCCCTCCACGTATGGACTGCTCTACAACCTATAGCCACTACATCCAAACCAGAGCAGACCCGCCTCGAGCGGCCAGCGATGGTTGCTTCCGCAGGGAGGCAGGCGTAAGACTAATTTTTATTTTCTCTCTGATTTCACCGTATCACCCACAGGGTGACATGCCGTCTTGAATTCAGCTAAAGTTCAACTTTTCCCTGGAAGCGGTGGGATAAATTCTCTACCCATTAGTAACGCATCTGCTTCCTTGTCCCAAATATCTGTACCTTCCCAACGCCTTTAGGGACTCCACCACCTGGTGCTGGCCAGCAATGCCATCCCAGGACAGAATTACTGGTATAGTACCAATTTCCCCCTTTTTACTGTACAGAGTAGCAAACTAGAAACCTAAAGTCACTTACTGTGTTGTCTTCATAGGGAAGAGCTCCTTGCAAAGCTGCTTAGGAGAAAGAGCAGTGTGGCAACACACTGCCAAATGCAGAACCCAGATACAGCTGTGTTTCAGATGCAATTTTCCAGCGTTGGAGACCATCAAAAGGTTTGAGAAGGGGGATCTATTACATCCAGGCATTCGCGTACTCACAGACACATCTCGAGTGTCAAAACCAGAAAAAAGCCAACAGAAAACAGGAAAAGAGGGTGGGGGAGGGAGACAGAAAACAAGAAAGGGGAAGAAACAAATGTAAAGATGTTTTCAGATGACTGTCATGTCCTTGCGTAACACAGTGGACTATCAGGTATACAGCTTGGAGCTGCTTGAAATGCTCGATACTAATAATGCCCTTCTGTAAAGAGTGCTTGAGATGAAAGGAATTAAAATACACCTGGCATTTAGCGCAGCACTGCACTTGTTGAGCGTGGAGCTTGGGCTGCTGCCAGGTGGGCAGCAAAGGACCTTTACCACATCATCCCCCAGGCGTGCTCTCTGCTCTGTCCATACTCCTGCGTGCCTGGATGCAGACTTTGCTCTCTAACAAATCGTGTTCATCTCCAGCAGCTCTGGTGGTTTGCCCTGTCAGCCAAATTTGTTCTTGTTTTCTTCACGATGACTAATGCAGCAAAGATGTAACTGTGATTTTGCACGCTGGAATTCAGGTAACATAACTCTGCTGTGAATCAGAGGGTATCTCTGTAACAGAGCTGGATTTGGCCTTCCTGACAAATTCTGGTTGTTTCATCATATTTGCAAATAGGTAAGCAAAGACAGATGACTCCATCCCCCCAGCGCAGAATTTCTGATCCTGCCCCAGCCTTTGAGAATGGAAGGCATCCTTATCATTTCTTCTCATTTTCTCACTTTCTAGTCTAGCCTGTATATCCTAGACAGAAAACAGAGAGACCATGTGAAAGGCTCCTTCTGTTGGCTCAGACAGAAACTGGGAGGTTTTCCAAGCCCAATTCTGTAGGCTCCAGGAGATCTGATTGTCTGGAGAAGGTCCGGGCACATATCTGAACGTCAACATGCTTACTAAAGCAAAGCTGAACTCAGAAACTCGGTCTGTCCATCAGCGCTTCATATCCCATTCTCACTAGTACCCACCATTCCTCCCTTTAAACCTGTGCTCCACTCTGAGCCCAAAGCCACCGCAAGAATCTACTGAATGCCACTTACCATAGAAAACAAAAGTAGTATTGCCAAGCTGTACCAATTAGCGAGGTTCTTGTTCTATCTTGCACAAGCACTGGTAAAAGGGGTGGTAGTGCCTCAAATCTGTATGACACGAACTAATCTGAGCCAAAGATGACCATGTTCCAACCAAAATAAAAATACCCACAGGAAACCCACTTTGCATGCAATATGTGCAGTTTTATTTGCAAATCAGGTTTTGGACATGCTACTCTGCAATTGAGATACTCCATAAAGCTTCCTGAGCTACCTGTGAGGCAATCAAATAAAGTTCACGTTCACCACTAAGCACACTGGCTTTGCAGTTCCTGGGAATACCACACCCTCCTACAACCACTATCCGGATCGGGATAAATAACGCTTTTAGCCACAGTTCAGGCTCCAGACAATAGCTTTTCATTGCTACGCCTTAACCCCAGTGGATCTTTTCAGAGCCCGTGATTCATTTCAGAGGCTGCTGTGGGGTTTTGTCCTCCCCGCCTGCCCTCTAGCTCCACTAGTGAATAAATCCCATTCTGCCAGATCAATCACAGTCGCTTTGCAAAACGAATGTGGGGCTGCAGAGGAGGCAAGCGAGTTTGCAGTCCAGTCTCCCAAATTATACACAAAAAGGCTCCAGAACGGAAACAATCTACTTGATCGCAGTATCTACCCCAGCCGCATCTGGGCAGGATAAAGTCCTTTTCAAGCAAGCCAACTTGCTAATGTGCTGCAAAGGCAAAAGGCCTTTGGTACTTCAAATACAGAGGAGTGGAACCACATGCCACTTCCCAGGGAGAGTTTAGAAGATGAGATGTGGTATACGTCAAATTAATGCCAGAATCACCACTGCAGTTGCTGACTCCAGAAAGCGTATTCAGATCCTCCCACTCTCTCTTTGCATACTGTGCCCAGCTGCCGGCGCTGAGGTTGGCAGAGCTGATTGCTCCGATGGTCAGGCTAACCAGAAGCCCTGCTACAGACGCTCATACCAAACAGGTCTGTCTGCCTGCTGTCAGGGCAGGATTTCAATTTTGTGCCTGGCCAGTTAACCTGGGGTTTTGTTTTGCCTCCCCCCATCCCCTGTCAGGCAGGAGATCTTGGTGCAACTGCCAGCTTCGATTTGCAGGAGCTCATTTGCAATTGTGGCCGGAGTTCAGAGCCGTGGAGATGGGAGGCCCTCAAGCCTTCTGAACTGATAAGCCCCTGATGTTGATGGGCATGGAAGACACCCGTTCCCAACTGGACTGTAAAGCACTGACAGATATTGAAGGGTCTGGGGCTGCAAGACAGAGCATTGCTTGTTGCCCTCTGGCTCTGGACAGAAGGGACAAATGTGACACCCATCTCCGATCTTTTTGTTTCAGTACTAACACAGCATCAAGCCACGCACTCAGCTTGCAAGTTCTGGATCAGCATGGGAGCGCTGCAGCAGCCCAGGCTCTCCTGGGCATCTGTGCACACATTGTAAGCAAACCAGAGCGATTGCCAGCGTGCTACAGTAATAAATTTGCCTCGCCACAGTCTGACAGGCTATCATATAAAACCGGTAGTCTTTGCAAAGTCTAATGGTCAGCGAGTAGACAGTGGTTATGGGGCATGCAACATTCCCAGGCTTGAGCAGTGGGGGGAACGCAGAGCAGCCTGTACTGGCTGGAGTGATACTAATAGTCACTGCGGGGATATAAAGTTGATAAGCAAAGACAGACCAACGTGACGGTGGTTAAAGGTCAGGCCAGGGGGCTTGGGGCAGCTTGTTACAGCTAAATGATTCGTAGCCGGCAGTCTTGCAGCCACTGTCTTAAGCAATGCCAGCTACATCCACTGCAATTCAATTACAGTCTATAAAAGATGGGAATAAACCTACTCCTCAGTTCAAGCACCGACACTGCTTCTTCAGACCTGCCCCTTCCACAGTCCCCGAGCATCAGCCGCCATCACTGCCGTGGACGGCCCGGGCCAGCTCTGCCCGTCCTGCTCCACCTACTCACGCCCAAGGCCAAGGCACTGCTCAACACCTTCTCTTTTGTAATGCTGCCACTTCCCTCCCCATCTCGCAACGCGCTGCCCGTCCTCTTCCACCTCCACAGATGACCACATCCCGCCCTTCCTGTTTCACTCACCTACCTCCTCCACATTGCCCAAAACCGCCTCTGGCTGTTAAGAAGGACCTGAACTCCTGCAGGCTTTGGGGAGCAACTGGTTACCACTGTAAGGACAAGAACGCTATCATAATTCACACATACGTACGTACACACAGACACGCACACACTCCTTGTCCCCATCCAGGACCACGTCCAGCACTCACTCCAGCGCCAGAGGGACCATATTATATATCAGACACATGCTTATTTTCACACGTTTGGAGTACGTGTCATGCAGCATCTTGTCACCTGCTCCCAAGCTGTCTGCTTTCATGAATTTCATTTGCCTAGCTCCTTCAGTTGAACAATTTTCAACTGGCCTTATCTCCTCTCTAAAACCACATCAGAAACACCATCCTCACCGCTTGAGTTACTTGAGCCTGCCCCAAACACAGCATGGGAGGCGACTACAGGGCACCTTCGCATGCATGGTGAGGGAGAAGGACTTCAGATAACAATCTTCAAATACTCAGGAAAATGAACAAAAAAGGGATAGGAAATTTAAGTTCCTCAGTGCTGAAGCTGCTTACGGTCTTCTGTGTCCACATCACGGTGCGACTAATTTGCTTCTGCAGCAAATTTCACTCTGGTTTGAGTCCTGCAAACCTTGTGCCCACCCCACACCTTCCCACTGCAGAGCAAACTTCCACCTATGCCTCCTCCCCAAGTGCTTTACTCAATACAGCCTTATCAAAGACACAAACCAGAGCAGACGGTTAGGGTTAAAGACACAAAAGAGACAAAATGTGTTTTCAGATAAGATTTGGTCTGAAGCAGCAAACAGGACAAGGAAAACAGAGAGGCCCCAGAAAGGGTCCCATCTCACTAAGAAGTCAGACCCCTTGCAAGATGGACAGAGAAAAGAAAGTACATGAGAGCTCAGACCTGTTTTACACCTACTCCGAAAGGAGACAATTACCAGAGAAGCAATCAGTAGCACAGCTGAGTTAACAGTAGCAGCTGGCCACCACCAGAAAGTGCCGGGTGTGTTACAAACATCTTGGGTTGGTCCTAAGGCAAGTTCAATAAAAACAAGTGTTACAAGATACTGGAATGAGGGAGAAGACAAGGGAAATTGTCAAAGTATAAAGGTTATAGAGTTGCTTGTCTTTGCTGTGGCTCTGGATCCGTCCTGGGGAGAAAGTAGTACATTTGGAAGAAGACTACAAAAGCTATGGCCCACGGCACCCTGACAAAGTCACTCCAGCAGATCACAAGAGAAGACATGCAGAGATTGCCACAAAAAGAAAACAGAAACCAGTTATGAAACTAGGGCTCTCCATATAAATAGTATGAAACACTTGGGTGTCTGCTTATGAATGGCTGAGGACAGAAGATTTTCCAAGCACAGATTTGGCTAGTCTAAGCCTCCCACGCCAACAACTACCAGTGCAAGTGGATGTATGAAAAAAATAAAGCACCCCCCCCCGCCCCCAAGTACCGAAGAGGCAAGGCACCCCCCCTCCCCAAGGACCAGAGAGGCTTTTAACTTTTTTTAAATGCAAAGGGCCCTGTAAGGACAGCAGAGGGATGGAGAACGAGTTTTTCTTCGCTGTCAGCTCAGCTCCGTCATTGACACAAACCTGCACGCTTCTCTAGACAGGTTCACTTGAACTGCTTTCATCAGGAAGGCTATGGAAGTTGTGTCCCTTAAACCGCAGCTTTGAGAGAGGCAGGTACAAGGAGGGGGAAGCAGTGCCACTTTCATATTTGAGATGAATAGCAGCTTGGGTTTGGGTTTTTTTTTTGTTGTTTTGGTGTTTTTTTGTAGTTTTTTTTTTCTGTAAAAGAGCAAAGCCCCTCACCTCCCTAAGCGTTTCACTGCCAGCCTTCTACACCCGTGAGCCCGCCCGCCAACCGCGATGCTCCGAGCTCCCCGGCGAGCCCCGGGACCGGTAACCGGGGCGGCACGCTGGGTGCCCTTCCGCCGGCAGACGGTCTGCCGCCGGGCCGGCAGGTCCCTGCCCTCCCCCGGCTCCGAAGCCCCGCAAAAGCAACGCCGGCCTTACCAAGAGGGGCCAGAGCCGGATTCAGAGGCGGCGGCTCGAACCCCAAGCTCCCCAAAACCAACTCACCGTCTACTCTCCGCGCCCGGCCAAGCCGAAACCTGCGGGAGCCCCGCAGGGCGCCCGGCGGGGAGGAGGGAGAGCGGGCGGGCGGGCAGCCCCCGTCGGAGCGCGGGCGGTGCGGGCGGCTGCCCGGCCCCAGGCGCGGAGCGATGCGCGGCCGCGGCGGCGCCCCCGCCTCCCCCGGCCCGGCCCGGCCCCGCGCGCTCCCGGCATACAATGTCAGCGGCGGCTGCAGCCTGCCTCGCGTGGGACTTCGGGGGCGGGGCCGGCCGCCGCCTCCTCCGCCAGTCAGGGAGCGCCGAGAGCGTGACGCGCGTCTCCGCCTCGCCCCCCTGCGGAGCGGCGCATGGGAGGGGGCGGGCGCAAGCCGGCAGGAACGGCCAATAGGAGGAAAGGAAGGCGGCTTGGGGGCGGGACGAGGGCGGCCCGGAACTCCCCGGGTCCCCAGGCCCGCCTTCCGCCCTCGCAGCCCTGCTGAGCGGCTCTGCGCGGCCCTCTGCTCCCCCCCCCCCCCCCCACTCCGCGGGTGTGTCGCGGCCCCCACGCCGCCCGGTTCGGCACCTCCCGGGGGTGCTCTGCCCCGGTACCCCGCTGCATAGCCGCCGGGACTGCCCTTGGGCCTCTGGTGGAGCCACCCGTGACATCCCCGCGGCAGAAAGCCTTCCCCCCCCCGCCCCGGCCTGGCCTTTGCCCCCCGAGTCAGAGCTGTGCTCCGTGTGGTGCTCCCGCGGCGGGAACCGGGCTCTCCGCCCCACGGCGGCGGCGGTGCCTCCCGGGGTCTTGCCCTCGCGCGTCACTCGCCCACCTTCAGCCCAAGCCTGCGGCGGGACAGTAGAAGTCAGTAACACGCTGCTAAAATTCAGGCAGATTTCTGAAATCTCCGGCCTCGGATCAGCAAAATTTCAGTACACGGGGGATGTGGAGGTCAGCGCGCTCCCATGGGGCCCCTTTGCCCGCAAGGGTTTGCAGAGGCCGGCTGGGGTCCGTGTCCCCTGCGTGGGGACGACCAGTCGGTCAATGCCTTCATCTGGAAGGAGCTGGGGAGGGACGGCTCGTAAGTGCTTCCTTTAGCAAGCACTGTGGGCCGAACGGGGGGAGAAATGCTGATTTAGGAACAATAACGTTTTTCACATAAGGCAAGAGCAGGCGGAGGAGCGCTGGTAACAGCACTGCCTCTGAACCCCCAGCGTTTTCCAAGCTGTGCTCCGGGAACTGGCCTGCAGCGTAACTTCACGGTGAGCGGCTGTACCTCCCCTGGGATATGTGTCACGTTTCAGCTGCCAGAAAAAAATAAGATGAAAGCTTTTTTTTGGGTGCACAACTTTTGGATGTGCAGAGGAGGCAGGGAAGAGGTGTTCCTTGTCTTCTCCCACAACCCCTTTTCCCTGGGGCCCTACTCCCCGTACTCAGTCACGAGTGTTCAGTAATAAGACTCAAATGAAAACCTAACAGTTCTATTTAATATATCTCCCCAGATAATAGCTACATGGAAATACCCACGTCCAAAGCGTGCCGAACCTTCTGTACACCCATGGATGGACTATTTAAGGGGTGCTGCTTCCAACCTAGTAAAGGAAATCTCTTCAAGTTTCCTACTGAACTAACTGCTGCTACTCATCCCTGCTTCGCAGCGATGACTCCTATGAAGTGCTGCCTGCACGTGTGTTGTGGACACGGGAGGAGGTGGAAGGTGGCTGCTATGGGGA
Source organism: Buteo buteo (assembly GCF_964188355.1). Taxonomy (NCBI): domain Eukaryota; kingdom Metazoa; phylum Chordata; class Aves; order Accipitriformes; family Accipitridae; genus Buteo; species Buteo buteo. Next base: position 22,900,241 of record NC_134183.1, read on the forward strand.
TATACTGAAGCAATAAATACAAAATGCAATCCCTTCTCCTCCTCCCGGGTTGAAACAGAAGATCAGCTACAGCTGGCAGAGGCTGTGTATGGTAAATAACAAAGTACACTGAAGATGTTGAACTGTATCAAATTCCCAGTTTTTGTGTCTGTGTTGTTCCAGGTCATTGCAGCTTAACTCTTAGAGTACTGCTGACTTCCCAGCTACAAACACTGCTACTCTTGAAGAGGCTGAAAATTGTCTGGGGGCCTGTTAATGACTTTAACGAGCTGTTCAGGAAGACAACAGGGATTTGTGCAAGAGGCGGGTGTGGTGGCATCCTGAACGCATCTGTTAAACAACAACAACATGAAAGACAAAATTGATTTTCCCTTTTACTGCTGAGCTCCACCCAGCTGCTCCAGAGTATGAAAGACCCGTGGAGCAAAATAAGGTCATGTTTCTTAATTCTGAAGCACTTCCAGAGTGCTACTACAAAAGCAGACTCCTGTCCCAGCAAGCTGTCTGTGTGTGAACCTAGCCTGTCTTGTGCAACCTGGCAGGGAGAATTTCTGGCAGCTGACTGTCATAGGGACCTACAAAGCCTGGAAGAGCACTCTGCAAAACTCTACCTGAAAAGATGCTTCTAAGACACAATGTCTAACGCTGATCTCCCACCCACCAGCTTTCTCATTGTGTAACTCTCTCACTCCTCAGTCTCTGACAAAGCTAAACAGAGAGCAGTCCTAGCAAACACTGCAGGAAACATCCTGTGCTGTAGCAGTGCACACATCTGGTGTTAAGATGCTCATGGAGATGGGATTAGGATACTAGCTTTTGTTCGAAGAGGGCAGCAGAAGGCCAGCTATGGCAGTGATGGGCACACCAGACACATGGACTGGCAACTAGCTCCTCACAGTGGAGCAGAAGCTGAGCCAGACATCTGAGAAGGCAGGGGGAGCACAATGGGAATGCTTAATAGCAAAGGAAAAAAACTGGCAGACATTTTAAAATGTTTTCAAACCTCTCGTTAAAGAGTATTTAAGAACTAGGCGTGTGTAGGGAAAAGAAGCTTAATTTATGGTGAATGTTAATAACAGCTCCTTACACACGACACTGGCCTCAAGCATCCCTGAGGGTATTTGAGGGACTAGTGCTGTGGTTACGATTTCAGCGTATAGGGGAAATTCTCTTGCATTATTAAACAAATCATGCCCTGCATTGGCCTTTGGTTTGATGTACATAATGCATAGTCGATGTTAGCCAGCTGGGGGGGACACGATTCTGCAACTTGTTGGCATTCTTAAAATAAGTTGGAAAGCTGCTGACTGAGATCCCCTCCTTCATCATGACCCATGAAAGGGAATAGGGGTTAAATGTGTTAAAATTTGGAAGAAAAACCCCAAAGTTTTAAATAAATAGCGTTTACCCTTTGGCCATATTTGTTTAGCATAACATTCGTTACGGATGGAACATTTAAACATTTGCAAAGTTAAACGTTTGATTTGACTTGTTATAGAAATCAGCCCTAATTGCCTGGTTCCCATTAAATCCTTGTTTTCCCGAAGGTGGAGAGTCAAAAGATTTACCCTAGCCAGAATTCACTAGCTGTTTTTATCCATTTATATCATAAATCTAAGTCCTGAGATAGTTGACTAAGTAGATGACGTTCACAGAAGTAGCAGGAGGGATAGAATCTGGCCAAGAAACCGTGTTGACTTCTTCGCATCCTTTTCTACTTTTCACTGAGCATTCCCATCCTACAAAACTGAACTGTTCAAGGGGTTAAATAATAAAATTTAGTGTTTTCCCCTCTAGGTCACTGGTCGCTGTCCACCACAGGTCATGCCAAAACCAGCTAATGGCTGCTAAGTGGTCTGTGTGAAATTAGTTTAGTGGGTCTCAAGGCAGACACTAGTTGACAGATGCCCAAAAATCAGTACTTTAATTGGCTTCCTTGTTGGCAGTCACAGCAGGTTGGTCAAGGCCATGCAAATTCAGCAGTTCCCCCAGGGTAGGAGCATAGACAAGGTTCCTTGTGAATACTTTCCTTTGTTGTGAATGCCAAAAGTCTTCAGAGGAGGTCACAGCACCATGCTATGAATGCCAGTGTCTGAGGACCACGCTGTCACCTCTAATTCAGCTATCCGGGGAAGTCATGGTAGCAAAGGTAGGAAAATGCTGCTGAAGACTCCCGGCAGAGGCAGCCTTGATATCAAGGAGAGGACGCAAGGTGGCAATGGGAGTCTTGATCAAAGTTTTCACCCTTTGGCTTGTCCTGCACAGGAGAGCAGGCTGCAGAGCTGCCAGTCAGACTAAACCCACTTAGCATTCCCCGCAGTAACAATAAAAATCCACTCTCCCTCCCTCTCGGCCTTTTCCTCCTCATGCCAAATTTAAACGGCCTTACTTTTTTGGCAGCAGGAAACTTCACAATTAAATATAGAAGCAGAGCAGACTTTCAGATGGAACTTACAGCAAGGGAACAACAGATGGCATTGTTTGCTGGGCTGGAAAAGCTGCATCTGCTCCTAGAACAAATGCTAATCGGAGCTTAATTAGGCATTCAGAGGGAACCGTACCCCATCCCCAGGACAACGGCCATGTGTACACGATCCTGAAAAACACAAGGAAGTAGATACAAAGTCATCAAAAATCCTCACCGGACCAAGTCCAAATTAAGCACATGATGTGATAGGGTATCGCAGAGACTTTCCTTGTGCTGAAATCCATCTAAGCCACTCAAAATAAAAATGTAATTGGCAAAGACTTATTTTATTTTGTTTGCAAGTGGCCAGCGATTTCGTTTTCAGTTTCAAAGCAAATAATTCTAGCATAACACTGGAATCAGATCCTTCCCTGGCTGCTCTCTGACTCTCTGAGGTGTGGCAAGATTAAAGGGTAGCTGAGATCTTTATAGCAAGTACCGCAAATGGGGATAATAGCGTCGGAAAGATCAATAACACACACCTTGCCTAGGATAACTGATCCCTCTGTAGAAACACAAAGGAAGAAAAGAAAAGGATGGTGGAAAATGTTTCCTGGTTCATCCCGACTAGGTGTTCAAGCACAAAATGAGCCCTGTGGCGAGCAGTGCCTGTGCGCGGTTTAAAGCAGAGCACAGGACGTTGTTCTTCCCTTCCTCAGACCTGCCAGCTGACCTCAGAGGTGCAGGCAGGCAGGGCTCTGTGTGTCCTTATTTCAGCGTCTTCTGTTTGGGGTACCAAACTGCCACCTCAATTTGGAGCTGGCAGAGCTGTTTGCGAAACAAGACTGCCAAGCATTTCACCAAGAGGCTGGCCCCAGCTGCCAAATTTGCCAGCACCGCAGAGATCCCCATTGTGCTGAGGCTTTACATTCAAGCCCCCATCTTGTTCTAATATCCTCTTTCTCCTCTAGCTTGGGTCATGGCAGCATGCCCCGACGTGGTGCCTGGGGCTGCTCTGTGTACCTGGGCTCACCATGCCACTTCAGATGCCTGGGACAACGGGCACCTCATGGGCAGTGCTAACAGGGACCCCCCTTTTGCTGATGGCACACCCTACTTCCAATAGCCCTGGAAACATGCCACATGGGTAAATCAACACCCAGGCCTTTTACACCTAAAAGATGTTCATAAACAGGGATTGTTACTGATTTGAAACAATACTTTCCAAACACTGCCAGAAAATCATCGGAGATCAAAGGCAGTTTGGAACAAGTGACTTAAAGCTGCAGTAAAGGAAAGAGTTTTCTTGGCACCGAAGCAACTTTCAGCAGCTCCAAAGAGTGGTGAAGGGAAATGTAACAGGATCCTAAACCATTTCTGCCTTCAGCGCCATTCTGCTTCAGGGGGATGTCAAATCCTGGTCTGGCACAAACCTCAGGGCAACTAGAAAAAAAGCGGTTCTCCTGATAAATGACTTTGCTGCAGATGCTGAGGCTGTAGGCACTGATCGCCCTTATTGCAGTGACTGCTGTGCCCCACAGCCACCACAGTTCTGAGCCCTGGTTTGGCTGGCTGGCTCTGAACAGCCTCCCATGGCCGGTGAGCGTGCTCTGTATCCCCCTGTTAAACATCGTGACCCCCATCACGTCTCTTTGAGAGGAATCCTGGAGATCTGCTGACTGTCTGTAGCTCACTGACAGCAGGTTTATTCCTGCTCTAGTTTGGAAGAGACTTCTCTGGTGATGGAAGTGGTGACTGTACCCTTGTGCATGCTGACCAGGAGCTGGCCTTCTCCCAAGCACTGTATCTCCATGGTGTGGCGGGGTGCAGGCACTGGGAGCAGGTTTTGCTGAAAGGCACCCATTGCAGGTGCCTGAGATCACAGAAATCAGGGAAGGCCACGTGCAGAGGTGCTGTTCTCTGGAGACAGCATGAACCAACCTGTTTTAGCAGAGCAGCAGTGGGCTGTATGAGTCAGGTCTTCCTATGCAATGCAGGTGCATGGATGGGTTGCCCCATTCTCTTCAGAGGCTGTCCAAGAAACCGTTTTCTAGCATTACCTTCATGTGGTGAAGGCTGAAACATCCAAGGTGTCAGAGCTGCCATCCTCCTGCTGTTCATTGCCCATGCGCTGGTAGGGTTGGAAGACGTAGCAGCCCAGTTGAAGGAGAGATGCCCTCACACCATGATATTGTGCTAAATCAGGCCAGCCTGCCAGCACAAGCCTTGGACTCAGCTGACTTGTGAGTGTTGAAGCTCAAGGACATGGCAAATGGCAAACACCACAAGGTCTCAGCTTTCCAAGGACAGCTGGAGAGCTGGTCCCAGCTCATCCACATGTATCGGCACATAGGGCTCAAAGCAGGGCCGCTGCTGACCCAGTGTGAAGCTTTCCAGTGTTCACGGTCTGAAAGCAGACGCAGACTTTGGCTGGCTGCCTGGAGTTTAAATGTCTGGGTTTTAGACCCAGACTTCCTTCTGAGTGGTTCCAGAGGGAAAAGAAAAAAAAAATAAATCAAAAAGCATTCCCAAGAACCTAATTTATCCATCAATGGCCAGTTTTCTGCCATCCCTTGAATGTGAGAAAGGCAGAGAAGAAGTGTGACTGGGGAGCACAACAGGCCTCTTGGCTGCCCTCTTTGGCTAGGGGGGTACCGAAGGGAGCCAAGGGACTCCAGAGGAAGCAGCGAGCCGCTCCAGCTGGGCAGTGGTCCTGACAGCATGGCCTTAGCAGGAGAGAAGACAGACTGCCTTGCTGTGAACCAGCCCCAGTATCGTGTCAGTGCTTCCTACTCCTTCCTAGGATTGGAAGGCTATGTCCCTGAGCTGTCCACCCCCAGGAGCCCAAACACTCTCTTTTTGGCAGGGGCAAGTGCAGGAAATGAAAAGGTGATCCCAGGAGGTCCTCAGCACCCTCCTTCCCAGCAGGACAGCATGCGAGCTGTTTTCCTGAAAATGGGGTCATTTATTCTCCGTGTTAAACATGGCAAGCTCAATGACTCCAATCTGGCCTTGCCTGAGACCTTGTTTCAAAATCTGGCCTGTGATGACACATTTCCAATAATGCCAAGGCTCAGCACCTGGGGCTGCTGGAGCAGGCTTTCTTGTTCTCTGAGAAAAGATTACCAGAGGGTGCATATATCAAAAAAAAAAAAAAAAAAAAGGAAAAAAGAGACAATTAACTATTGCTGTAGAGTCCTCTAGTGGTGAACATTTCACAAACCGCCCAAGTGTGCTCCCAAGTGAACTCAACCCCCCATTTCTATTTTTGATTTACATAAAATGCATACCCCAAAAATGTCAACGTCCAAATTCGATGCAACTGTGTTTTAACCCATTATGAAGGGCATCAAAGGCAATGGTCCAAAATCAAACAAATGAATCTGCCTCCCCACTACCCCTCAGTTACTCCCTTCTGAATAGCATCTCCCATTCAAGGCTAGATGATATTCTTCCAGATGGGTGGGTTGAAACCCTATATGCATTAAAAAACTCAGGATCTTGCCTACTCAGTTTCTGTTGCTGCTGCTCAGAGAAAATAACTGAAGAGAGAGAACCTGCAGAACTGAATTATCGCCACATGTGTGCTGAAACATTCGACATTTTAAAATCCAGAGAAAAACTGGATGATGGTGCAGCATTATTGTGCTGAAGAGCATAGGCCAGCTCAGTTTCCAGAAGCCATAGTGGTGGGTTTAGATGAGCAGCTGTTTAGACGAGATTCCAAACCCAAGTGATTTAAAGTATTCTTCACTTCTCCTTTCTGTCTCCTTCCTCTCATGTTGCCCTCAAGCTTACTTTATTTCTGTTCCTGTGCTCTATCAGTCCAAGGACATGGCCTTATGCAAAATCCATATACAGCTCTGAGCAAAATGGCGTTTGCAGCAATTTGAATATGTGATAGAGGAGAAAAAAGCAATTTCCTGCTGTGAGCTCCCTCTGCTAAAGAGAAAAGCACCACCCTTGACAGGATATTCTCCTTCCTAATGAGACCATCGTGTCAATACTCGCTCTCTCCCTTCAGGCCTGGGTCTTCTCAAATGTCATTCAATTTCTGCTTCAGAACCAAGGAAGAAATTTTACAAAGGTTTAAGACTTCATTACAAAATATACTCTCACATGCTGCAACCAAATAATTGGACACTGTTTCTTTCCTAAGAGTCTTTTTTCCCCGTCCCTCTGAATAATCACCTGTGAATACTGCCCTTTGAATTCCAGCTTCTGCATTGGAATAGCTATATTAACACCTGCTGAAGACAACCTGCTAGTCATTGATGAGCTGTGTAATTTAAGAAGCATCAAAAAGACCAAGAAAAAAGGGGATCATAAAATTGTTAGCAGACTGGAGGATGCTGCCTCTTAAAATGCTACTACACCCATGCTAACAAGCAATTCAGAGGACTGAAGACTTAAGAATTTTTTTAAAAGTATTTCTCCTGTGCAATATTTGCCCTGTATTTGAACCAACACATAAAAATAATACAATCCTCAAGTCACATAATAATTTAGGTTGGAACAGACCACAGGCAGTCATCTGGTCCAACACTCTGCTTAACACAAGCCCAGCTAGACTAGGTTGCTCAGGCACTTGTCCAGCTGAGCTCTGAATGTCTCCCAGGCTGGAGATTCCTCCACCTTTCTGGCCCTTGTATGTAATACAGTACCATATATTCAAATAATTCATGTAATGTTTCATCTTTCTATGTAGTCAGACTCTGTGCTCTAGTTGCTAAGCTTTTCTAGCTGAAAGCTGCAGTATTTGGTATGTGTTTGAATTTATAGGTCTGTTTCCACTGATTTACTTTAATTATTTTTCTTCAGGCCTGATGTCCCACCAGTAAGCACAGACACCTCCTTGAATACTTCTGCTGAGAAGTAAGGCTTTAAGCTTATCTCTGCCAAACCCTCCACAGGGTCCAGATGCTCGCTGGTGTCACTGTTAATTAGACTGATTTCAGAAGTGCTTACTGTAAACTTAAACTGAGCTGCCAGCCACATATCAGTCCTGCCTGCCTGCTTTAGTTTATATATCCCCTCATGTCCAAATCAATAATATTATGTACTAGTAAATAATAATGGTTTCATAAAGCTGAAGTAACAGAGATTTAGAGTGTTGTTTCAGCTAAAGAAATGAGCCCCTGGGGTTCTGTTGTTTGGCTGTTGATTTTGCTATGTCTCACAGGAGGATTTCAAAGCACTTTCAAAGTGGCTTTTCACAAGGGGATTAACAAACAGACCATTGCCAGGGCCCTGGGAGAGCAGATATTGTTGCATCCAAGTGGGAAAGTTCCCTTTTTTCTCCCTCCCCTGTCTTCTCCACACCAGTGAAAACAGTGAACAAAATCAAGTACTGCATTCATGCAAACCTTCCCTTTGCCTTATGCTGAATTTCAGTGACAACTAGAAAGTCCATTTTCAGCTACTGACTCAAATTAATTTTTTTTTTTTCTGTAGTTTAAATTTCTCCAATTTTTTAAATGGAAGATTTCCAACAAAGACTGTTAAATGTATTTTTTTTCCACTGTAAAACCATTTTCTATGCAAAAGTTGTTCACTGTAAAATTCTAACTGGATTAATTTCTTCCTCTTTACAGATATGAGGATTAAGTTTCAGGGAAGAAAACTACTCAGATACCAGGTAACTGAAATACCAGAACAACTAGACTAGATGAAAAGCTCTGGGATAACAAATTTTTTCAGATAAACAAGACGTTCATTTTAAAGCCCAGGATGAAATCTAACTACTAACACCCAGAGCAAATCCCTTCCACACCCCTGGGAGAGAGAGACTGAAATCTGTTTCTCCGAGTGCTGGATTCGAGGTGAACAGTAGTGGATACTTCCTGCAGCTTCTGGCTTATCTTATCTTCCCACAAGAGACCAGAAAACCCAAGGGATGTGAATGAAAGCCCACGTTCACACACAAAGGGGAGACAGATGTTCTCTGTCTTTTATAATGAGTTTTCAGAGGCATCAGCTGAGGCAGCTGGGAAATGAATGCATGGCTTTAGAGCAGGGTCCAAGTATCACCTTCTTCCAGAGGTATCTGGTTGAGTATCTGTCTGCTCCTCCTTCCTTCTAGGAATGACAGTCTGTCATTTCATTTTGGGTTTTGTTGGTTCCCCTCCTACACCTTTATCTCCTTACTCTAATTTCCTAAGTGACAATTAAAAGAGGAAAGAATGATGGTAGAATCATTCCTTCTCCCTCTCACCCATTCCTCCAGTCTCTGGGAAAGCCATAGGTATCATGTCAGGATGTAGAGAATGGTGGTGCCTACAGGTCTACTCTACGCCACTGCAACGGCGTGGGAAGCAGCAGGCAACACACCTTCTCTCCCTTCATTGTAGTGTCATTTCCCACTTGCCATCCCGTTCCTCAGCCTCCTGCCGTGATCCTTCTCTACATTGGAGAGGAACGCCTACAGGTCCTGCAGGTCTCCCTAGTGTCTGCATGTTCTTGGGAAAGGAAATGTCCCTCTTTTTGGGGTGGAGCTCTCATCTCCATGCTGTAAGGCATTCAGCCATGAACTGCTTTGAGGAGGGTCCTCTAGGAGAAGGGGAAAGATATATACTCATGAGATCATAGGAATACTGGTTGGAACAGACATCTGAAGGTCACACAACTTCCCACTTGAAGCAGGCTATTGCCAACACTAGTCCTTGCCACCTGTTTAATTTTGACCATACCTGTCTTGTTCAGACCACCAAATTAAGGACCTTTGCAAATTCAAGGAATCCCTCTGCCACCTATAGAAGTTTTACATGAATGAAAAAGCAAGGGTTAGATCATTAAAATGGAGGAGGAGAGACCTTGTGCAGTGTTGTCTACCTGGATGGTGTCTCCTAACCAGAGTGGTTTACCCCCAAAATCTCTGTGATATTTGGGGCTGTGCAAGATGATATACTGATAGCCCTATCTCAGTGGGCCCTGATTCCAGATGACTTCTTAGACACTTTCATATTAAATTAGACAAACAGTGAAACCAGTGAAATCAGAAGAGGGCTTTGGTGTCTCAGAGGAGCATCGTGCTTTCCCCTCTATGTCTACATATCTTCTCACCTGTTCTTAACTCCCTGGAAGCACTATGCTGTGAAGGTGTTCTGCAAGAATAAGCAAAAACACAGAGGCTTTGTTATCTTTAGAAACCACAACATCACATGCCTGATCCATTTACAGCTCGGAATTTATTAGCGGAAAAGTTTCCACACATCTGCAATTCATATAAATGATAAGAACTGTTTGTTTCTAATGCCTTGCTGTAATTGCAGCCTGCATGCTTTCCATCAGGCGATGCTAAAATGGCTCCCGAAGGAGGGGAGAGAGGGTGTGTGGGGTGCTAATCAGAAATATCTGGGCCCTGACCTCCCAGACACTGAGGAAGGAGGGACTGGGGGAACAGCTGTGGTGGCAGGTGGAGAGCGAGCCCTGGTCCTCATCCCGAATCGCTGCGCATCAGGGGGTACCCGGGGAGCTGTGGAAATCTTCGGAGGATGCTGCATCCCACATGCGTGGTCCGAGCTGCCGGCACTGCACTGCTGACCAGAGGGTTGGAAACTCAGGTGTCTCCGGACTTTGCTCCGTATTAATTACCTGCTATGTACACCTTATGTAATTAAAAGCCAGAGAGAGCGTCTCTTCCCCTCCTCAGTGCGCAGGCACCACTCTGCTGTTGTAAACACACTTGAGATTGGAGCAAGGCCTTTTGCTGCCTGAAATCCTTGCTTTCATTTCATGTTAAATGCTAGTTGCAGATACTACCTGTGCTGTGCAGGGGACAGGGGGCTTATATTAATTAAATGTTGCTATGGAAACAGCACATCAAACATAGGACGGTGTTTCTAGGGGAGGGAGGGAAGGAAGGAGCAGTTCATAACAGAAAGGTCCATGGCTGATTTGAAGGGACAAGGGTTTGCAGGATCATGTTTTTGTAAAGTTACCAGAGCCTAGGAAGGTCTCCTGGGTTTGCGTGTCCTTTTCCTTCCTATGGCTGATAATTCCTGACTGCATCAATGCTCTCCTCCTCCTGAGTCCTGTGAGAAACCTCAGTTCTTTGATAGTTCAAACAATCTTCTCTTCCCCTTGAAATGTTCCCTACTCACTACCCAAACAAGAGAGAACCAGCACTGAACATGTAAAAATCATGGTAGTATGGTCAGACACCTGATAAGTCAAGAAAGTGGAGCTCTGCCCCTGGTGAAAAGTGGGAGATTTGGCCCTTTGCAAGGGAGCATAGTCAGATGAATCCATATAGATATCCCTGAAGTCCTGCCTTGGTTATGCAAAGAGCTGATTTAAGCCATTTTTAGATGTGCTGCTTCTCCTGCTTCTCTGAATGCAGCAATAACCAAGACACTTTGCTTTGTCAGTATGGGAATAAAAATAATTGCAATACCTTTTATGTAACTGAAGAATCACTTTTCCAGGCCAATTTTGAGGTAATGTATATGTTTTGATGGCTTATTTGAGATAAGCTACAGAACCAACCTGTAGTTTATCATTTTGAAGCTATGAGCCACAGTTGAGCAGTCATCCAAAGTACACATGGATGAAATCTGCTGAGTCTTTGCAGGTTGTCGTCCATATATTTAAGCTAAGATGTTTCAGGTTCATCACATGTTTAGATCATTTCAGGGTCCACATTTCCATGTTCTTTGATGTTTTCATGAAGGAGGGGAACGATCTGCGTAGCCACTTTGAACCGGTCCTTTAGAAAATGTGTTTCCCTTCCACACAGCAAGCCTTAAACCTGCCCCCACTTATGCTCAGGGAAAAAAAGGAGCTAGAGTGCATTTGGAATTGCAGCATGGCACCAAATTCCCTTTCATACTGTCTGGGAGTAAATGGTGGGAGCTATAGAGAGCGGGTGGGTAATGGGTCTTTGCATGCATAAGCCTGCTCTGTCTTTGCAGCCCAGCTAGACATTTTTGAGTATGTTTGATACCTCAAGTGAGATCAAGGCTCTGTGAATAGTAAGGAGCATTTCCTTCTCTGAAAGACATATTGTTTAAAGAGGCCCAAAAGACAAAGGGTAAGAGAAAAAAGTATTATGGTAGTATTTTCCCCATTTCACAGATGGAACTGTTCAGGAACTGACTAGCTGAGTTCTGTAAGGTTTTGCAGGACTAGGTTCTGTGTAATGGCTCTGAGACAGCATCTCAGGTCAGGAATGTAAATCCTTCAGCCAGCTTTGATTTCTATTATTTTGTCAGGCTGCAGTCAAATGGTCCCCTAAATAGTCCCCCCAAACTGTCCCCCAAACCTATCCACTCATTTTCACCTAGTGCCAACAGAGGTCCATCCTTCAAATGATCCCTGATCTGAGTAGCTGCTGCTGAGACAGCAGCTCATAATCATATCATATCATCCATCCACCCATCCATCCATCCACTTTTATCCCTCCTTGCAGAATCTAGATACAGATCAGCCATGTCACCTGCTTATCAATTAAGGAAGAACAGATTCATGGTCTGATAAATTTAGCGAGTGCCATGTAAGCTCTAATTGGTGGACATGATCCACTCGCCTTGCATTAATAACTCCAAAAGGTTCTGCTGATCTTATCATATCATGTCCTCTTCGTGTTTTAATCAGCCCCACCCCCATTGCATTGAAATTTTCCACTGTGACAAGCCCAGCATTGAAGCAAGCACATCATCACTTTCATTGACACTAAAAAATGCCTGTCTTGTTAATAGTATAAACGGACTAGGGGCTTTGCCTTCCAACTTAATTCAAGAGTGCTATCGGCATGAGTGGGTTATAAAAGCTCTTTTTCAAGATAAAAGACAGTTCCCTGCCAGAAAAAAGCTCAAACATCTTTATGACATCCCAGTGCAAAAAACAATTGAAAAGAATTGTCATAAAAGGAAGCATGTCAGTTGTGAACTTTACTGAATTGAGCCTAATGCAAAATTCATGCCGAGGTGTCACAAGCAAAAGGCAGTTTATTAATCCAACTTATCTGGAGCTGGTAGGCAGCAGTCATGGTACATTAAGATCGTATGAATATTCCCCAGGCTCATTTGGGTTTCTATTCAGGACCTCTTTTGTGAGTGCAGCAGGGGCCAGAAAGGTCTTTTGGACCAGAAGCAGCCTTCTCTTCCTCTCCCTTCTACATATCTTTTCATACTTGTCACACAGTGGGTGCATTGGAGCTAAGTGAAGCATGATGTCTTTGCCATCTGACTGATCAGAATGCAACACCAAGCTAACTGTGTCATGCTGCTTTATTCCAGTCATGCATTAGGAAGCATTTTATTTCTCCATTACATTTTGTGTGTTCCCAGGCTAACTTTCCGTACCAGGAAGAAGCTGCAGGGAGGATGGAGTTCTAAGACTCCTTTTTCACATGCTTTCACTATTTTGCAATGTCTTATTTTCCCCACACAGAATGGCAAACTGTCTTATAGCTGGCATGTATGGAAGAATCACTCCAATGACCCTTTGTCTGCTGAGAAAGCTTCAACGCACCTATAGAAAGAACATAGTGGGCTTGTCAGTACAACAGCCTTTTAGAAAAAACAGCAAACACCCCGAAGAAGCAGTGGCGTGGGACCAATGCCTTCCAAAAGGATGAGAGGAAGAAGAAATTAAAATGGCTTGAATTAGAAGTGTAGCAGGCTTGCAAGCTGTCTCCTTTGTCTCCTGGTGCTGTTGGATAGCACTGAGAGTAGACTGTGATGAGATTGATGGGTCTAGCCAGGAAAATGCCCCCCTCAGTGCTGGCAAATGACATCAAAACCCTTAGAACAGGGATGAAGTCCTCCTCCTTGGAGGTTTAAGCTAATTTTGCAATTGACTTCAGCAGGGTCAGGATTTCCCTGGAACCATGTGGGAAGTAGGAAGGCTCTAAGCATGGCTGGCTAAGGGATATGAGGCCAAATTTAGCCCCACCAGAAGCCAGAGCAATGTTTTTTATTTCTAGCTGGGCTGTAGTAGCTGACTAGAGAGCTCAAGCTGGCCATGAGTGACTGCAAGTAGGAGAGGAGATGAAGGCTTGTGAAGTTGCAGAAAGGTGAAGGAGTTGCTTAGAGTGGCTATGTGTTCCGGAGGTGGATTACAGCAGGAGAGCTGCAGCAGAGATGTGGAGCTCTTGAAGGCTTGAAGGAACTTTTACAAAAGAAAAAGTGTCTCAGCTTATTGAAACCTAAGCGGGGAAGAAGCTCAAAGAAAGAAAAAGTCTCTGGAGCGGGTACCCTGGTGTAAGTCTTGCTGGAAGAAGACTTGGATGCATGTATTAAAAAGATGTTAAAGTTGATCCCTTTCTGTCATGTTTATGGATGTTACCCAGAGTGGCTTTTATCAGATGTGCATTTGGCTCAGCACTGAAGGATAATTGCAGCTAGATAGTCTATAAAAAGAGATCTACAAATGCTATAGTGTGTGAGCTGGCCAAAGTCTGTCCCCATTTACATCCATGCAACCTCATTGGTTTTAATGAGGTTGCTCTGATATCCCCAATGGCAGAATTTGTTTGGGATGTTATGGAGAGCAGAGGGGAATATATTACGTGATTATGACAGTGGGCTCCTTTGTGTCAGTTGTTCCAATGACTCATTTCATGACTTTCAGCATGTCACAACTTTTCTGTGCTGTGATTTACTCAGTTCTGCTTATTCATGTTGACCTGTCTTACATGAGGAAGTGACTGTAGAATTCCCTGGACACTGTAGATGGAGGGTGCTGCAAACCACAGTGCATAGATAATTGCAGCTGGGGGCAAAAAGCAAAATGTACTCTGAAATGTGCTACTAAATGATTTATCTCACCTTTACTCAGTGAAGCCATTGAAGTGTGACACCCAGTAGAAAAGAAAAATAATAGCAGGTTAGTCTTCCTAAACCCTAATCGTGCAAAGATTTAGGACTTACTTCTCTATTAAATTGTATGAAAAAATCTAAAATGGGAGTACTTTTTTGCAGGGTGGAGATTACTCCCCAGGTGAAGGACTGTCTTGAAACGTGCTGGCACCTGGCACAGCGAGACCCTGGTACCGGCTGAGCCTTGGAGAACAGCAGTAACGTGGATTTAGTAACAACAGTTGCGATGTGCCCACGCTGGTTTTGGGACATTGAGGTACCTCTGTCTATAAGACTCCCAGCACCTTCCCCTGCCTAAACTCAAAGTGGACTGCTGTCTACTCGAAATCCTGCATTCTGGCTAGCTAATGAAGTAGGAGAAAGATACACCGAGCCAACGTCTGAAGGTGGGCCATTCGGCCACGGGTGCCATTTCGGCTGGATCGCAGCCGAGGTGTCTCACCGCACCTATTGGCAGCGCCGAGTATTTTCCTCGCCCTGCGTGGTTGCTGCCCGTGGGGCTCTCCGCGCCGGGTGTGCAAGCTTTTGGGTTCGCTCGCCCACGAGATGGCAGTCGCCGCTAGCGCATCATTCATGTGCCTGTCAGGCAGCTGGACTGGCGGCTGCGGGCAGCGAGCCGGCCAGCCTCGGCGCCTGGAAGGACCAGAAGCCCGGAGGGTGGACAAGCAGTACCCGTTTGCCACAGGGAGCATCCCTGTGGGCTGAGAGCAGGAGGTCTCAGCCCTCGTCGTTTCAGCGTAGACGTACCTCTCAGAGCTACGTGTCCCCCTCAGGTATCAGCAACGGTGAACGCAGAACGGGATTTCTTTCCCCTTCTCGCTGTGCACATTTTTGCTGTTGGGACAATTCTCCCAAATAAAGCACCGCAAGTGGAAACTGAAGAAGGTGTCTCTGCTTATGCCAGCTGCTTGGTTGCCCCCCCCCCAAACAAGAGTGCCACAGGACCAGTGCAGTTACCTGAAGCTGCAACACTCATTGCTCCCTTAGAAACCTCTGGTTGGGTTGAAATGCATTAAAGCGGTTTTGAGATAGAGCATTTTAGACCTTGTAATGTAGACGTTGTGATATCAGGATTTCTCTGTAGACTGAGATTTGAGAACCACTTTCTAGTGGAGGAATTGGCCACAAAAGTAAGAAAAACACATAGTAATTTAGGTGGCAACCTTAATTACATGATTATTTCCACTCTCATCAATGTGTATAACCTACAGTGGAATACTCAATAAAATTGTAGCTTGGGCACTGAAGAGATTTCCCTATCACTAAAAATATGTGCTAACCGTTCTTAAAGAAGGTTTAGTAAATTGCCTCTAAGGCACAGGAAATTGGCTCAGCTCCTTCTGTGTAATATTTGTCTTAAGAAGCAAGTCACAGGCAACAGGGCTGAGAAGAGTCACTAAGGTCTGAAATACATGGACTCTTGCAGTAGCAGTATTACCAGCCCCTCTAAGAGAACCCATGGGGCTTAATTTTGCTACAGGTTCTCTGAAGGACCGTCAAGAAATTGCTTTATGAGTTGAAATATCCATGCTATTATACTCCTAATTTGATACTGCAACACTAGATTGCAGCTGCTTGTGTTTCTGCAAATCAGTCTCTCTTTTCTGTCTGTAATATTTCTTCACTTTCTGCAACAAAATACTCTAAAGAAGAGATAGAGACCAGGATAAATTTTGCTAGTGGTACGACATAGTGGGATGTGATGGTTCAGGACATCAGTTTCAAAATGTAATAGCAGAAAGACATTATGAACTTCATTTTCCTCTCATGCTAATTGTGACTTTACAGAAGTCTCTGCAGTTGAATTATTTTAAAATGTTATCTGTGGTAAATAAGGCCCCTGATGGCCAAGCTGGAAGCATCCAGGAATTATTTACTGTTTGATGGTCTATATAGAAATAACTTGGTCTCTCAAAATGATTTGTTGTTTTTTATTAGTTGGGCTGCTTCTCTCCAGAGCATCCGTATTTGCATCCATATATATTTACCTTATCAACCAGCTGAATTGACAAGCCAACACATGCTCAGATGCAATAGCCAAAATAATTTTTTAGTCCTTTAGCTGATGTATTTTGTGCCACGATGCCTTTAGTCAGGATGGAGGGTAAAAGCGCCATGAGGAAAACAGGTACTTTTACTACAAAGATGCCGGATAAGCAGAACTCTTGCATCCTTAGTTTCCTCCAGCAGCTTCCAGTACTAGCTGTACTCCCACAAAGAGCTTGCAAACTCAGCCAGGCTTCTTGTAGAAGAGCATCTGAGTTGGCATATCCCTCCCAGTTTAAGTCTAAATAATAGCTACATTGTATTGTCTTTCCTTCTCATTAGAGTTGCAGAAAAGATGAGGTAGTGCCTGAACGCTTCCTACAGGAGATATTTAAAGAGTCAGAGAGCTTTTCTCATTGTACTTTTCCTCTGCTTCCTTAATCTAACATCAAATTCTAGTTAATGTGCAGTTTCCAAGGCTAACTCAGTTTTGATCAAGTTGTGTTAACTTTGAAAAGCTGACTGACTCCAGCTTAAAATGGATGCACTTAAAGGAGTATGAAAGGCCTTTTTTGTCAGTGTTGAAGGAAGTAGTTCAAAAGCAGAGATGGTTTCTTTCTGAAGACAAAGAAGCTCTTTCTCACCCTCCTCCTGCCATGAAAGGGATGCTTTGCAACTAACTGCCCATCAGAGAAGAATTCGATGAACGAGAGATGAAGTGGCAGTATACTGGGAATTTTATTACTATAGCTGGAATAAAGGAAATCTAATGTAAGTGAATGCCCCCTCATGCCCCCCAAATGTCCTCTTACTTCAGTCCTTTTTTGATTTGTCTTTTTCTTCCCCTGTTTGGAAGACAATCAGTGGTTTTTCTGTCTGTCTGGACAGAGAGAACTACTGGCATTCTCCTTACCATCTCATACTGCGAATAACCCTAGACAGCGATGTGAAGGGAGAGAGAAATATAGACATAAATTCTACTAGATGTTGAAGCAACCAGGATTAGAGTCTTAATTTGGAGACACAAACTTTTTGCATGGGTGAACTAATTATTGGTGGAACAGGGCTTTTAAGAAGGCTAAATCCCCTGTGACTTGATTCCCATCAATTCCTAAATGAATATTTAATTGTCTCCTATTAAGATGCTTATTATCTGTAAAGTAGACAATACCACTATTGCTGGGTTTTCCAGCTGGTGAAACTGGTGACATGTTAGATTATAGCAATGGACCATGACTATGCTGGAGCAGCCAGGTAGATTATAAAAATTCAGCAGAACAGTTTGGGCTTTGATGACATCCACAAGATACAGATGCTTAACTCAATGGGCCCAAAAGAGTCTGACTTAAATTCCTGCTCATCCTGCTTGGGAAAAGATACCCTGAAAATTTAGTAGCTTTTTCAAAATGGATGCTTAAGACAATCAAATTCCTGAGGTCCCTCTCTGGGTTAGATTTCCCTTTCTACATTAGACATATGGAGATAACTTCATCCTTCAACCAGTGTCTTACATAAGATTTCTTTGCTTAAATGGCTTAAAAAATGGGAAGAGACAACACACACACACACAGGGTAGCACATAAGCATATGAAGCATGTTCATGTAAATTATTAAAGGCAATATCACAGTAAAGTTGCCAGAAGTATAACCTACATACGATTTGATAATGAGGACAATCAACCACTGGAACAAACTATCAAGGGAAGCTGTAGTTTCTTCATCTGAAGATCTCTTCAGCTCCCAGACCAGATGCCTGGGCAGTTTAGCCAAGCACAAATTCTTGTACTCAACAGAAATACCAGGGTTGAATTCAATGGTCTGTAATCTATGGGAGCTTAGAGAGTTTGAGCTAATGATGCTTTCTGTTTTCAGTTAAGGCTCTAGGGATCTTCCTCTTTCCTAGTTTTGTATCTGACATATATCAAATGGCATGGAGGAACCTATTTAAAAAGAGCACACATGACCTTGAATGACAAGATTCAAGGGTTACTGGGATCAGAGCAAAGAGCAAATTCCCCCCTTATTTTGGGTGCTGATCTAGGTCTGAAAGGCAGCAGGCTTTGACATACAGCTAGCAGAGCCCAATAGCGAAGACAGGAAGGAATAGGTGCAGCCTCCTTCCACTGCTCTTTTTAGCTAGAGGCACTGCAAGCAAAATCATCTCCTGCTACTTGATCTGAATTTGCATGATATCAGATTGTATCCATTTACCAGCTCAATATACTTCACCCTTCAAATAGGTTTATTTAATGTAGTTAATTCCTTTTGATGAGTGAACAGTGAAAAAGCATCCTGATATGAGTTCTGAGTGCTCTGTCAATTATTTAAAATTACACCCAGACTGCACTGTAATCAGCTTATCCCACCTTTTCAGCAATAGCTTGTTATTAAAGATAACCATCCCTTTGCTTCTCTTCAGACCCCCTTCCCGGTCTTCAAAGACCAGAGGAAATCCATGTACCAGGTCTAGTGCCCAAGGCGTTAGAACCCCTGGCAATTTTTGACCAAAGCCAGGAGGGTTTTAAGGGGTTCAGGTTTCCATGAAGAAGGGTCCTGAACACCCCATCCCTTTTTACGGGGTCAAGGTATGACAAGCATCTGTGTCACAGCCAACTCCAGCTAAAACAATTTATCATGGGAAAGAATGTGTTTTTCCGGAAGATATGAAGATTGGAAACTGAATCTTTGCTTCCTGTAAATATTCTCCTTCGCCTTAGAAAGGCTTGCTCCCATGTATAGTAGGTGAGGAACTGGCTCAGAGGATGGAAAGCAACCACCGCTGTGAAGATGCTGCTTCCCCAGTTCCTTTCCATGTTCTGGCCATGCTCCGCAGCCTTTGGGAGCCTTCCAGTGGCTTCTTTGTTCCTGTGTATCAGCCAGCTGAAGCATCTTACCGTCCCCTTGAAATCCTGCCCACGCCACCCCTCCTACGTACACCCTTTGATTCCAGTTGCAGATGGGAACGAGAGAAGAAAAGGGCAAAATCATGGGAGTGAGGAGGTGGAGATCAGAGACATAGATGAAACGAAAGGTCTAATTAAGTGTGCCCTCTCCTCTGGAGCCACAGCCGGGTTTTTGTTATGCACATGACTGTACACTGGTTTCCAAGTTTATAAAAGGAGAATATGCTCTCACAGCCAGGGCTGGGGAAGAACTCTTGCCATTCCCTAACCTGATAAGATAGTTAATGGCAGCGTCTGCTACATTCATATACATCTACTTATTAATTAAAAATACATAGGCTTCAATTTAGAGTTAAAGTGACACATTTAATAGTATCTTTCAGAGCTTGTTAATGCTCAACGAGAACTTGATAGTCACAATAAGTTTGCATAATAAAAATTTTGGTCCTGATGTTAAAGTACTACACATTATGCAACATGAATACAGATGAAGAAAAGAGGAAACCTCTGAATAATACGTTCCTCTGTCTTCCTAGCTGCAGCAGTAGAGGCGTTAGTCAGGTGCACTTCATTTCCAATTTGTGCAAAGGCAGGAGCAGCGTTTATTTCTGCCACGGGGTTATATGTGCACCCAAGTATCTGCATAACTTGATGGGAGAGGGCAGAAATGTACTAGGGAATATGAAAGCCTGAATGTTCATCTGTGCCTCTGAATGTGCTTTCTTGTACATCTCTGGCAAATCTTACATTATATGCAAAAGTAAAAGGGGGCTTCTGAGGATTGGATCTTAAAAATGGGCTCCCAGGGTTTGTGTGAACATGGAAGTTAATTCTGATTTAGGCAGGTTAGGAATTGCAATGAATTTTCAGTGGGCTAAACTTAACAGTAATAAGGTCTCCTCTTATCCCAAAATTGTAACATTTCTACACATGTACTATTCGTTACCACTCAGTACTGAATAACTTGATGGGTAGACAAAAACATGTAGCTTAAATAAATGATTATTTTCAATGTTAAGGGAACCAAAATAATTTTAAACCACTTCTTTTTTCACCCAATTTCTATGTTTATGGAGTTGTGTCAGCTCAAGCACTTGAGAAACCTGCTTCAGTTTCTGTTTCATGTCAGTTTTGGTGTCTGCTCCTCATTGTTTTTGGCAATTGGTTCTCCAAACTAGATCTGAATCTTCTTTTGTGGGTATTGAGTTTATGTGATTCATGACATTAAAAGTTACTACAGAATTTGTAAAATGGGAGGCTTGCTATTTTTTATAACATTTCACTAGCTATTAAACTTTCAGAAAATCTAGGGAGCTTTCATGCTTTTGATGGGTAATGATGTGTTCTAAAACACTTAGTGAGACTTCTCCCTTGACAAAGAGTAAATAATATTTTGTATTAATGGAAAATCCTCCAAAGCTTTTGTCTTTCCCATACGTTTAGTAAATCTTAAACAAAATATGAGCCCTGTAGTGTGTTTTATGGCTTATTTTAACACTAACTACTGTTTTATTTTAACTAAATGCTTTTGTGGCATTGCATACTAATAAAAATAAAGTCATAAAAATCAACTGTACTATATAGTACAGGCTCCTTTGTTCTCAGTGCCGTGAGGTCTGATGTCTGCAGTGAAGATGAATTCACCACGCTTAGAAAAAAACCATTCTCACTTCAGGAGCAAAGATGAATTTTGAAAAGGTTTATGTTGACCTCTACGCAGAGGAGCAGGGCAGCTTTCCACCTGTTCTCCAGTCCGAGACCAAATTTCTCCTGTCTATGCCTGTGCTGCAGATCTCTATTTCGCATAGCAGCTTCCTTCTCTGTGCAGCTTCCTGAGGGAGATCTGCGTGACACCCACACAGAGCGAACCCGCGGAAGGTCTGCTGTTCCCCCGCCGGTTGCTAGACTACATCAAGCGTGATGGCATCCTCGTACTGATGGAGCTTCTCCCTCACGTAATGCGATGGGAGCCTTTTGTGAATGTGATCCCCCATTCAAGCCATGCTCAGTGCACATACGAGGAAGATCCAACACAAAGGAGTCTTTTTCTGTGTTGTGTCTGAGCTGCACCATTTCCACCAGGGAAGGTTGAAGAATACATTTATTACCAGGCTTGTTTTTCGGTGGCATACAAGCAGAGCCAAATCCTAGCTGGGATGTATTCAGAAGGGTATTTTTATAGTACCCGTGTGCTTGCACACACACTCATGTTGAGGCAGCCTCACCTATCTCTAAAGATGAGCTTCCAAGCAGTGAACAGAGGCAGCTCTGCTCCACTCTCAGCAAGGTGATTCCTTGGAGAAGTGTACTGTATGGACATGGGTGAGCTGGCAATGTTTCACTGTCATCCAGATCACTGCCCGCAAATCAGGTTTATCCTCTTGAGTTTACTTGATGGAAAAGACATGTCAGAGTATCCAGAGCAATAGCTGGCCAGTGGTGCAGTGCTGGACCACGCAGCACGCTTAGACGCAGACCTGCCCTGCAAAGGTTAACAAGCTTTTGAATTGCACTGAGGTGGTGGGGCTGAACTGGTTACTGGATTTACCACCAGCCCTGGACTTTTAATTGTCTCATACGCTAAGATTTTATCTCAAGATACCCCAGTGTGGGGTTTTTTTTGTGTTGTTGAAGGTTTTGCATTTCTGAGTGAATGAGTGGGGATGGCAGGATAAGCTTGGGATCAAGACACCGGATCCAAAACTATCAGAAGTTACAGAAAGAGAGGTCTGAGGGAGCTCCATGGGGACAGAGGTGAGCCTGAGGGGCTGTGTGGGCATTGGTAGTGTATTTTTGGGAATACCAAGTCAAAGAGATGAGTTTTGCATTTAGTCCTAAGTGACATATGGCCAGGTAGCATTTTATTTTTTATAGATAAGCAGTTCACAGAAATGAAGGAACAAGGTCTTCTCCAGTAAAGGATCTACACCATGGCCTCCTCACCCCTCCACCTGTAAATCAGCCTATTTCACAGCCTCCAAGGGTGCTTTCTTTGGGTGGGAGTGGAAGGAGGGTTCCTCTGAGAAAAAAGTCCATTTTTTAATTACAGATAAACATAGGTCCGAGCTGCAAAAATTGCAATTTCATTCAAATTACTGGGGGCATGGGGAGACTGGGCCTTGGGGCTCCTTAGAAGAAGAGGGTCAGCTGAGAAGTTCATCTCACAGATCAGCTGCTTTCTGATAATTTGACATGGGGAAATACCAAGAGCCTGCCTGACAACATGGGAATATGTCAGGAAAACACGGTTTGTGGCAAAGTGAAGGAAGAGGGGAAACATCCACAACAGATCATACAACAAACACAGAAGGACACAGCTGGAAGGAGACCTTCTAATCAAATAAGAATAGGGTGGATGGACCTGGTGATAGGAGAGCTGTCTGCTGAAGAGATAGAAAATACCTAATTGACGGAGCCACTGAGGTGAGGGAAGCGGGGACAGGAAAGCCGGTACTTGGATTTCTTCATTCTGGGTCAATAATCTGAGACTAAATAACCCCTTGCACCTTGTGCGCCATGAGCTCTTCAGCGTGTCAAAATGGGAATTTAAGGATATTAAACTCAGCTCCTAGTGCAATTACTATGCAGATGGTGGAAAATAAGTGTTGGCAGATTTAGTGTGGGTGCTTGGTGAAGCTTGTATCTATTGAAGAGGCAATGGGCAAACACTAAAGAGGAAATTTCAATTTCTTCACAGCTCTGGAAGACCTGAGATAATCAAAATATTCATAGGGGCTGTTTAGATTCTTCTTTTAGAGCGAAAACTGTAAGCTGCTAGTCCCTCTCTGTTTTGCTGTCATGTACAGGTTATCTGCAAAGGGCAGATTGTAGTCTCGGGGGGTTTACTTGCTGAATCACAGAGTGTGACGTGGAAAGCATTCCTCACTGCCCTCTCCTGCCCTGGAGGTTGTGTCAGTCCTGGGTCAGCCCAGCACCCAGCTCTGACCCACAGCACTACATGCCCCACCAGCTCTGAAGCCCCATCTGTTGCTGATGCCACCTAGTCTGGTGGGTGCCTTGTGTCATTCGGTGACAGTCCTCAGTCCCAGCCTCCTCCTGGCCAGCCCTGTTGTTCTCCCACGCCAAAATTGTTAATAATGGCCAGACTGAGCTGAACCTGTTGTGGATCTCTCATCAGGCAAAATAACGTTTTAGGGCACTGTTTTGAGTCCAGATATCCAGGACATTATGCAAATTCCTGCCTTTCTCCCACTATCGTATCACTGTCTCAGCTGAGTTTTGCTGTGGAGTTTTTTTGTTTGTTTGTTTACCATTTCTTAGAAGAAAAGGTTGAAAAGCTACCCCCTGGATAGAGCTTCACCAAGGACTGATTTTTTTCGTTTCTATTTACTTCCAGTCCAAAGCAGGTGCTCTTGGTAGGCAGCCTGACAGCATGAGCTAGTCCCTGCTTGAGCCCTGTAACAAATGAATAAATATCCTGTCTAAGATATAATATTTTCCAGTGCTGATTAACCTGAACTGAAAAGATGGATACTGGCTCCTGCAAACTGTGCTCTCAGGGAGAGCAACGCTAGATGAATTTTGTGACGTGGTTTAGAACCAGACCTTGGTAGCTAAGTGGGTAACAGCACCATCTACCATTTAAGCACTTTATATCCCTGTGCAACAAAGTCACTCCAGAAGCACACAGGAGGTGTTCAATGGCCATGCTGTGTAGAAAATCCATTAAAGCCCAATCAAGCTCAAGTTTGAAATCCAGGCTTGGTGGCAGCATAAAAAAAATGTGAAGGGGAGAAATAAATCTCTGCTTAATCTCTCAGAGAAAACCACAGTGGTGACTCAATGCAGGCACGATACAGTGCAGCAATGGCTTCCTCTGTCTGACAGTATAGAGAAAGAAGGGTTTCAGAGCTCTGCAGAAGTGACCCACTTCCAGGCTGTTTAAAATGCGCTTAGATGCTGTGTACAATATGCACAGGCATGCTGCAGACCTAAGGGAAACTGAGAGGGAGATGAGCCCTGCGAAAAGGATCATTCCTCAAAGGGTGGAGCTGCTGAAAGGACCCCAGTTTGGTGGGATTCAGCAGCATCCCAAAAGGAAAAAGAAACTGGTGCCAACTCAGAGTGGAAGAGAGGGCATGAGTGACGGCATTGGAAAGCCATGGCCAGTGGCTGCACTGTCCATAGGATGGGCAGGGGTAGGACAAGTTCACCCCCGCCCCACACACCCCATTTTTATACCATTGGTGTCTCAGAAAAAGACATCTTAAGAGTGAGAAAGGGGCTGTGGCACCCATCCATCATTCAGTGATGACTTTATAGACCAGCCAGTGCATGACAGGGGTGTCTCACAGACAGGGTGGTTCTTCTCCATTGACCTCTCTTTTTGCCTTGGAGACAATTTTCAGGTTTTTATATTGCTGCACTGGAACTAATGAAGCAGCCCGATCAAGCTGCCAGAAAGAATCAGAGGGATAATGCTGCACCAGTATGCTAGTCCACAGTCTAGTCTTTTCCCAAAACTTTAAATTGGTTGAAATCCAATTTTGTCTCTCATTTTTACACTCAGTGGGGAATTTTCTGGCAGTGTGTCAGTCTGGAGGTTTTGCTTCCTGTGTATCACGCTTCTTCCAATCATAAAACTGGAGGGAGGTCAAGCTGAACAATATTCCCTTTGTGTGTGAAGAGATGCAGGAACTGCTTCTCATTAGAGAAGAGCCAGAATTTGGAACCTCAGTTCTGAACACCTTGGGGTTCTGAAAATTAACCTTTCCCCAGGTTTTTGGTCCAAATCTAGACTGGACTAGCACTGTCCAGATCTGCTCAGGAAGCTTTGGAGAGAGAGGAATTTAGTGCTTAATTTAGCTCTGATGCTGGAAAACTACCTCCATCATTTTGCTCTGGATTAGTTGTACAGGCCATGGATTGACCTCAAACTCACAGCATGAAGTGATAGCAGCAGATTTTTTCCTTGAGTAGAAGGGGTGAAAATATGGCTTGCTTTCAAAATATGGCTTGCTTTTGAACTGTTACAGTTGGGTAGGAAAAAAAAAAACAAACAGGAGATATCTGTTTCTTCAATGTTAATCCACAGCGAATCTCAAGAAAGTACCATTTCAGCCTGTGCACTAACCACTAGGCATCTTTTCAATTGGTTTGACTTGTCAATACCATTAAAGTTCCATCCTGCCTACAACCATGCAAGCACTGTTCCCAAGCTGCATCCATTCTTGCTAGGATTGCCAGTATTTCAAGCAAATAAGTGAAGCAGAAGCAATAGGGGTCCTCCTTGCTGGCAACTTCTGATACAAAAAAAGAATATTCTTTAACTACTTTGAAGGAATGTTTAAATTCTGTTAAGGAAAAAGATTTGGAAGATGAGTGAAGAAATCAGAGGATGATGATCCCCAAGGATTAAAGATGATGGATTTGACCTGAGTCTAGAAAAACATGTAAGATTAACGTTTACTTGGCTGTTGGATCTTAAAAAAAAAAAATAAATCTTTTTACTTTTAACATTTGTCTTCTCTTTAAAGTTTTGAAATAACCCAAAGGAATGCAAAAATGAAGGCCTAAATATACCAAGCTGACATAAGAAATATTTCAGTTAATAAGTAAATTTATCTTGCACATGGACTCAGGCTTTTCTGTTCAGAAAGCAAAGAGAGAAAGCTCAGGGTTGGCATTTTTCTCCTATATCCGATGCTGAAATTAAGTGTCTTAAATTTGTATCTGGAGCTGCCTCTCATGCATGTGTCATGAATCTTCTGTTATTTGGTAGCATGTTTGCTGTTTTTATGGCTTAACTGCGAGTCTAGACATTTCGATCAAAAGGGAACACAAAGGACTGGAGTCTTCTTGCGTAGCTTTAACCAGCAGAAAATGTCAGTGGTGTCCGCTCCATCACTCCTTGATGGAGATAGACAGACATTTCCCATCCAGGCAGAAATCGCCCCTATTTACCTTCCTTATTTATCCTGTGATGCTAGAAATCCTTCTTTGTATTTGTATTTCTCTTCATTTCTCTTGCTTTGACTATATGGGGAAAGTTGTAGGTGTAGACCTACCCCTAATTTGTAGGTTATATCTGGATCAGCAAGAAAATCAGTGCAGCAGGAGTGTGTCCTGGTTTTGGCTGGGATAGAGTTAATTTTATTCCTAGTAGCTGGTATAGTATTATGTTTTGGATTTAGGATGAGAATAACGTTGATAACACACTGATGATGTTGTTGTTGCTGAGCAGTGCTTATCCTAAGTCAAGGACTTTTCAGCTTCTCATACTGCCCTGCCAGCAAGGAGGCTGGGGGTGCACGAGAAGCTGGGAGGGGACACAGCTCGGACAGCTGACCCAAACTGGCCAAAGGGTATTCCAGACCATATGATGTCATGCTGAACAATAAAACTGGGGGCAGTTGGCCGGGGTGTGGTGGCCTGCTGCTTGGGGACTGGCTGGACATCGGTCAGCGGGTGGTGAGCAATTGCATTATGCGTCACTCATTTTGTATATATTTTTGTCATTATTATTATTTTATCTTCCTTTTCT
The DNA here is from genome assembly GCF_964188355.1 of Buteo buteo. Taxonomy (NCBI): domain Eukaryota; kingdom Metazoa; phylum Chordata; class Aves; order Accipitriformes; family Accipitridae; genus Buteo; species Buteo buteo. The sequence goes on from NC_134183.1 coordinate 22,926,863, forward strand.
GTCCTATTAAACTGTTCTTATCTCACCCCACAAGTTCTACCTTTTTTCTGATTCTCTCCCCCATCCCGCTGGGTGGGAGTGAGCGAAAGGCTGTGTGGTGTTTAGCTGCCTGCTGGGTTAAACCACAACAGAGTGGAAGAGTGGTTTGAAGCAGCTGGTGCTGAGACTCTTCTGCTATGCTACATGAAGCTTGGGAATTTTATTTCTGGCTAGACCTAGTCTGGTCCCATGGACCAAATGTCTCCATCATACATGTGATTCAAAGCTGTCTGGAGGACCAGACATCAACTTGGTCATTATGTCTTATGTCTGCCTTAGGGTTTGGAGCACATTTGCTGCACATTTGGAGTGGAGCTTCTGGTTTAATTTTGTCCAAAAGGAATCTAGTTCATGAGTACCAAAACAGCTCTGCAAACAGAGCCAATGCATGGTAAATTGATGACTGGGAGATTTACTTCAAAATCCCACTCCTGCTCAGAAGCAAAATGCTAATGTAGAGGCAGCCTTATGTGATGTGTGGAAACAATTCATTTGGTCCTTCCAAATGTAACTTGATTTGGTTTTTGTGTCTGAAAATATTTCTCATGGATGAGATTTCTGTCTCCTGAAGGAGCTCTGTCAAGCCATGAGGCGAAGAGCAGGAGCTGATGGAGAGAGTTATTTCAGCATCCCAAGGGGGAGAGGAGAACAGTCGCAGTGGGTAAGATTTAGTAGCACTTTGTAATAGATGCATCATCCTTCTCTGAGGCTATTTCTCCCGTGCTGTTGCATTAGTGGCCATTCCTTCGTCTTCTCTGCAGGCAAGATTGGCCGACAAGCTGGGTCTGGAGGAGGCAGCTTGATTTTCTCCCTGTCTCCTTTAGCTGGGTGTTGTACTCTTGCCAGTGGTTGTCTGTCCTCATAAGACTATCTGAGTTGGTTTGAATCCTTACAAACTATTTGACTTGTTGACCTGCCGCAATAGCTAATTCTGCAGGGCGTCTGCAGTGTGCTAAAAAAATAACAGCTTTCTTCTCATCACGTCCAAATTATGTGCCTTTTTGCTTAATAAAAAATTCTCCCTCTGCTCTAGGAGGAGGGGAGAAGAGGAGCATTAGGTCAGGATTCACCACAGAGTTCGTTTTCTTTCTTAACTGCCAAGCCCCCCACTTTACAGTCTGAGCCTGCTTTCTTTAAAATTAAAGACAAAACACCTAGTGACTGCAATGGGAGCAGGTTCATGTTTTTACTTCCCCTTTCTAGGTTAAAATCACTCCCAGCCTTTGTGATCTCTTCGCAAATAGAAGCTTCTGCTCCCAAAGGAACTGCCACAAAAATCTGGCTGCAATCTGTTCGCATGCTGCTGGGTCTGTGTGTTTGGAGATACAATCTCAGTGCACAGCACACCCAGAAAAACAGTTTCCCATTTCTTTGGTGCTCTTCTTCCCCGTGGACTTTTACTCAGACATCTTCATTTGGTTATCTCTGGTGACTCCCAGGCCTGTCCTAGGGAGAGATGGCATGCAACCCTTGGCTGCTGAAATCAGAGGGTGAGGAGATGCTCTTAACTTCACAGGGACAGAGTTTTACTTTTTGTCTTTATGGATCATGGGCAACTGGAAAGATTTGAATAGTGGAAAATTAAACTTTGGGAAAGTAAAAGCTTGACTTTGATTTCTCGCCCATGCCAGCACTTCCAGGATTACAGCAGCTGCAGGGTCATACAGCTGGGACGATACTGAATCCGAGGTAAACAAGTTCTGCAAAGAGTGTCATCAGGATCACCACAGGCTCCTTGTCAGTCTCCCATGCCGGTGCCTGTCAGCCGTCACCCTTCTTCGTTCCCAAGAGCCTGAAGCACAGCCCTGACAGCCCTGCAGGGAAGATCCCCACTGCTGGTGTAAAGTGCTTGGCTGCTGCCTCCCCTCTACACCACCAACCTATTTCCAAGTGATGCCTTAGACCAGCATGAAAACCTACCTGTGTCCTAGCAGCTGCCTGGGGGGTATTGCTCAGGGAATGCCATATGCTGCTTGATCTATCTGTGTTTGAGGGAAGTGAGGGTAGCACGGAGCTCAAAGCAAGAGGATGCCGTCACTGAGGGAGCGGGCATGGGATGGTGACCAACCCCAGGAGGGTCCCTGTGTGTAGTACTGTCACTCACAAACACAAAAGCTTTACTGGCTGTCCCTGACTGTCTGGAAGGGGCTTGATTGACCCTCCCAGGGGCTAAGTCCTTGAAATAATGCCCAGTATAGGTGCATGACAGTACTACAGTACCTGTGCCCATCACCTGAAGGGGTATAATTAATAAGCTTTTCTGTGAACAAGAAGGAAATTGCTTCTCTCATCTATTTTGTTAGCCAGCTCCTTGCAATGGAGATTATCTCTCTGCACAGTCTTAGGTGACTGCCTTTGGTGCTGTAAGATACAACAAAAATTGAAGGGTCACAGCACAGGTTATCTTGTGCAAAGAAATGGAAATATTCACAGGAATGTTCATGGTAGTATTCATAGCTGGTTTGTTAGGATCAATTTTGAGTCCAAGGTCTCTGAGAGAGACAGAGAGACATCGCAGGAGAGAGAATTGCAGTCTCCTTAAAACAGCGAATAGTCTCCTGGTCTGGATTGTAAACTAGGTCATGGGAAATGTATTGCGTCTAGTGCAACATGCTGCATGAAGCAGACGTATACTAGCACCCACATAATGCTGTACATGTATCCAGCATAGCACTGTATACCACCACTATGTTTCCCAGCACCATATGCCTGTGCTGGCCAGGAATAATCCTCCTTAAAAAGCAACCATTAGTCTGGGAATCACACTGATGTGGATATGCTGCTTCTGATTTCAGAAGCAGTGTACAGCACAGGTAAGCCCTGAGATTCAAGTCACTGAATCAGATACGGACTTGGGTTCTTGTGGCATCAAAAGTCTTCAGTAGGGTTTGTTTTTTCCCCAATGTGGAATAAGAACAGCTTTGTAATTCTGGAATGCTGTCTGCAGGATTGGAAAGACTTTTTCTGTGCCTGTTGTTTGTGGTCTTACATCTCACAGTGCAATTACAACATTGCACTGATGCTAAGTGGAAGTCTGCTGTTTTGAGCAGCAAAACACAACAATACCAGTGTGATTTTGTTCCCAGCAGGCTCTGAGTCTTGGGCCCTGCTTTCGGCACTGAAACCAAGTAATGTGTGAAGAACAGGACTGTGTTCAGTTTTGGGCCCCTCACTACAGGAAAGACATTGAGGTGCTGGAGCGTGTCCAGAGAAGGGCAACAAAGCTGGTGAAGGGTCTAGAGGACAAGTCTTATGACAAGTAGCTGAGGGCACTGGGGTTGTTTAACCTGGAGAAAAGGAGGCTGAGGGGAGACCTTATCGCTCTCTACAACTACCTGAAAGGAGGTTGTAGAAAGGTGGGTGCTGGTCTCTTCCCCCAGGCAACAAGCAATAGGACAAGAGGAAACGGCCTCAAGTTGTGCCAGGGGAGTTTTAGCTTGGATATAAGGAAAAATTTCTTCACCAAAGAGGTTGTCAAGCATTAGAAGAGGCTGCCCAGGGAAGAGGTTGAGTCACCATCCCTGGAGGTATTTAAAAGACATGTAGATGTGGCACTTAGGGACATGGTTTAGTGGTGGACTTGGCAGTGCTAGGTTAACGATTCGACTCAATGATATTAAAGGTCTTTTCCAACCTAAATGATTCTATTATTCTATGATTCTATGATGGGATCTTGGTTGGCACTTCTGGGACATGCAGTGTGCAAAGAGCTGTGTTTACATAAGCCCTCGCTGTAATCCTTAACTCTTGTGGGGAGAGACGGTGATGTTTAAGGTGCTTTCTGAATCCCCTGTTCCTAGAACCATTGCATCTGAATCTGGCCTATGTCAGAAAGCACTTTATAATAATGACCATGTATGTACTTGTTGCCTTTGGTAAATACAGACTAAACTCTGCTGAAAACGGAGCCCAAGGTGGTTGAATGTTGGTCCCATTTTACCTCCTCTGCAGGTCTTTCTCCTGTTTCTCCTAAGCATGGACTGGTGCCCTGTGATGAGGTTGTATTTTTGAGGTGTGCAAGAAATGTGCATATGCACAGAAACAGTGACGTTTATATGACCTGAGTTCCTTGGAAAGGAAACGGTGCAGTCATTTGAGGTGGTGGGAAAAAAGTTCCTGCTCAACATTCTGCCCATAGTACTGCTCATGGGGCAATACTGAACGGGGATCTGAATTATTAGGTGAGGTCATTTGCTCTTTCTTTTTATCTGATGAAAAGCATCTTCACAACTCAAAGACCTATGAAAATTAAATGAAATAATAATAAGACCTCATTGCTGCATCTGTTGTCACTGCTACTGCCTGTGCTTCAGCCAGTGCTGTTTGAACTGAAGTGGAGCACTCATGTCTTCTTTCTGGGTGGAAGGCAGATGGGAGCAGGAGACATAAATGAAGAGGGAGAAAATTAAGTGGCATAAACTAGCAGCACCAACAGCTGTTCATCTCAGGGCTGTCAGCTCAAAACCCAAGTTGGCATCCGTATGAAATGAGTTGCCGTTTAACAAATATCCACCTGGTGTAAAGGTTCACAGTGCTACGTTCCCCTCTCCTCCTCTTCTCCCCGCTACAGCAACCCCAGCAAAGTGTATAAGGAAGACTGGACCTCTGGAGGTCATCCTGGTTCTGCCCTTCTGTGCTCACCCCAAAAGCATAAGCATTTTATGACTGAATAGAAAACAGCTTCAAGCTGTAGAGGATACAGTTAAAAATTTACAGAACATTTACCAAACCTTCTTGTCCGGTAAGGAAGTGGGCAGAGGGTAGGACCCCATGCTGCAGTATATATGGAACATTTCTGTAGTTCCTGCCAGCAGCTACGTGGGAAACAGTGCCTGGGAGCGGTTTGCCAGAGGACTGCTGAAAGGTTTGGAGACAGGTCTTGTACCTGTATTTCAGGGATGGCCTGAGGCTGCCACACGCATTTATACAGAAGGAAAATACCCAGCCTTAACTAAGCAAGGTGGAAATTTGCTGTTTCTTAAACCACAAAGTCTCTGTCACTCAATCATTCCTTATCTGTGCAAGGTTTGCCACAAAGTTTTCATGAGCTAAGAGAATTGGGACCAATTCAGCCAGGACAGTTCTTCACACAAGACAGACCGTATCATTATTAATACAAGCACCACATAACTCGCTCAGACACCTGCATAATATGAAATAAATCTTTCTCTTTAAATAACCTTTCTTAGAAATTTGTCTACCAGCTCAAAAATCCTGGGTCAAAACTGTGGTTGTCTGAAGTGTGTATGACAGTGTAGGTTTCAGTGGGGCTGTTTCAGTTAACGCGTGTGGCCACATCTGCAGCTGGTGTAGGACAGCACAGTTCCCCTGAAGCCAGGGGAAGGTGGTGTAACTAGGTAAGTGCATTTCATTGAGTTCATGTGGGCGTACTTGTTTTCTAAACATTTCTTCTAGTTCTCCTATACTCATCCATTAATTTGGGGTTTTTAGTACTCCAAGGAATTTGACAAATATGTAAATTATGATGGTCTGATAACCTGTTTTCTGTTAAGAAAGGAATAATAAATATACATTCTTTTACAGACTGGGCTTTTTGGAAAATGTTTTTAAAAATTATACAAAACCTTAAAGTGTCTCTTTAAATGTGTTTTAAACTATGAGCAACATGAAAGAGTTGGAAAATGGATACCTCAGAAACTGGTCACTTAAAAGTATCACCTGTAGTTAAAATAAGAGGCTATTATTATGTGTGGAGTCAAAGAGATTTTGGAATAAAGGCTTCATATATGGTGGAAGAAAAACAGCTTTTAAATTCTTTTACTCTGCAATACTGATTATCTATATTTTGGGCACTATATATTTATTCCTCATGTGGTCTTCAAACTCCTCACAAAATTAGAAGATTTGGGATTAAGCAAGAAGTTCAGAAATGATGCACAATAACTAATGCATTACAGACTTCTTTAATCAGAGTTTCTGTTGCTGTGTAAATCTTCAGAGTATTCTCTCCACCTCCATCCCTTTGTGGAGCCACTCTGGTGTTAATCTCACTTTCACTCATGGCAGAACTTGCCAGAGATGTGTCTGTATGTCATAAACTTACATTATGTGTACCTCCAGCTACTAAAACTTGTTTGGGGTCTGTGCACCAATATCTGAACAATGCATTGCACCAGGATGATAGTCTTTTCATGTTGTTTAAAGCTGATAAAGTGAAATATAGTGGCCTCTCTTGTTTAGTGGCTGAATGATGTAATTGTCTTGTCTGCCCTAAAAATTGATCAGACAATAGAATGCACGTTTTAGCATGTAGGCTGCTTATAAATGGTTGGCCATCAACAGTGTTTGGTGTACTTGATATTCATAATTTATTATTTTAGTTGTTTGGGATAGCTGTTGAGATCCCGTGGCATGTACTGGTTCCTACACTGGATGGATCCAACTCCTTAAGTCAGGTCTCTGGACTGATTAATGGGAAATGATGACATGATGACTAGTTTAATAGTCTCATTGAGGGGAGTATTCGATAATATTAGTCTCTACTACATTCCTGTTATAATTGCTTGCTGGAATATTCATGTAAAAGTGGCACTGCTGCAGTCAAAACAAATCCATTTTCAGGGTCTGACCTGATATTTATAGATTATTTTTGTTCTGTTTCTGTCTGAACAAGCACAAGGTGACACAGTAATTCTGATGTATATATGCTATAGTACATCATCTGATAATCAACTCATGTTTCATATGGCACGATAAACATGAGAACTCAATTTAGGTTGATGAATGGATAGCCCAGAATCTGTGGAATTTTTGGAGGCCCACCGGAGGCTGGAGAGATGTGTTATACAATATTTGGAAACATTTGACCCTCCGGTGTTTTGTGTTTCTGCATGCCACATTCATGTGAGGAGGAATCTCTGGAATGAAGAAGGTAATGGAGAGATGGCAATCGCATCACTTCAAGATTATAGCTCTGGGTGCAGGCCAGCTGGACATAGGTCAGCAAGACCAGGCCTTATCTATACTTGAAATATGCATTGGTTTTAAATGTCCTCCAGTTAACTTTAGCTTGGCAGGCATCAAAGCAGCAAGGGCTGATAAACCCTCCAAGCTGAACTAACTGGTGGTGGCAAATATCCATTGCCTTTGTACTCAATTGGGACCAATTCAAAGACTCTGAAGATGCAGAAAATATTCTATTAACTTCAAGAGATAACGAATCAGGCTTTCAAGGGAGCACTCAGTGATGATTTTCCTGTTTTATTGGCAGTCCTGATAGGGGAAGTTTTCCACGTTTAAGAGTTGGACCTTGAGATGAGGTTATGTTATGTGTGGGAGGAAGATTAGTCTTCCGCTATTGTCACGCATGGTCTGCGGAGAAGAGATGGACCCACAGATGTGCCCAGCTCACATTTATGGCTCCTTCACTGACTGAAAGCTATAGAGCAACAGTGCACATTTTCAGAGACAAAATGTTATCCTTCCATTTTTTGTGCAGCACCTCAGTTTTGTGAAGTAGCCATGCAGCATAAGCATAAAGAGGTACCTGCTTCTGTGTGAAACAATAGGGATCTTCCTTAGGAGGGTTATTCCCTTAGAGTCACGGACAATGGAGCAATCTCATCTGTAGCTTGGTAACTGTTGTGCAGTACCTGATTTTAAGTAGCCGTCAAGATTCCTCCTTTCTGCAAAGTTGAGAAGATATAAGCAGTGGAAGAAGAGGAGGCTTTAAATAAAAAATATGTATATATAAGTATATTTATATACATACAATGAAAGAGAGGAAGGGAGGGAGGGGGGAGAGAGCAAAGGAACAAGTGAATACCCAAAGCACTTCAGGATCCTTCAGGATGAAAGGTGCTATAGAAATATATTATCACTATTACTTTTACCAATTGTACAATATTGCTAGCTCGCTTACTTCATTATAGTCCCATTGCAACACTGATGATGTTACCTGGCCTATTTTAAAATAGATTGGAGTTTAGTTTTATCTTTTGCTGGGTAAGAAACCACTCTGAGAACTCTAGCTAATGTGCTTCAGAGTGACAGAACAAGTATGTTTTATGAAGCCAAATAAAAGTTTGCTTCATCAACTACTGCAGGGTATAAACAACTGTCAGCCATCTTGGGAAGTAGACATCCTTTTATTTAATTGCAAATTAAAAAACATAAACCACCTTAAACACAGAGCTACTGTCACATCAAATCAATACAGTAATTGTGCTCAAGCAGTTGGAAGGCACACGTTGCTCAGCATCTTGCATACTAAAAATAAATCAATCACTAGAGCAATAAGCAAGTCTTATAATATATGAGTAGATTACGGTATATTAGCACATTTTGTATTGTATGACTGCTTTTTCCCATTTGCGTTGAATACAAAGGGAGAACTTTGTGATCCAAAAGTTGCTAGCAATTCCTTTTGTGCTGGTGAATTCCTGTTAATAAGAAAATCCCTGGAATAAGGCAAAAGACTCTCAGGTCATACGCAGACCCCAGAGCCAGACTTTGCTGCCTGAGTGTGAGCTGTTCTTTATTGGTTTTAGGCTGCTGGATGTGAGGATTTTAAAAACTTTTTATTAAATGTAGTAATGAACAAAGGTCTTTGAGACTGAAATCTTTGATCTGTCTGAATGGTTATCTGCTGGCTCGAAGAAAAAAAGGTCTTAAAACAAATTCCAGACTTCTGGACTAACTTCATCAGTAACCCAATGTTTGGTGGTGTTACAATATTTTAATCAGTTACCCAAGGTTTGGTCTTGTTTTCACTTGACCACTGCACATGTCTCATGGGCGTGGAGGGAAGGATGCTCTCCCAGACAGGAGGGATAACTCCACGGATCACTTTGCAGGAGTGCTGAGGGAAGCCCTTATAGTGATACAGAATGACCAGGGAAGCAAAGATGCCAGATGTTCCAGTGTTCACAGCTCACCAGTACTTCTTAAAAAGGGAGAAAATTTCTGCTTTCCCCTGTAACCACTCGTTCCCTATCCAGACATCTTTCAGCTCTGTCCTCTTATGAATCTGTAAATCTCCACCTCGAGTACTGTGTTCAGTTTTGGGCCCCTCACTACAGGAAAGACATTGAGGTGCTGGACTGTGTCCAGAGAAGGGCAACCGAGTTGGTGAGGGGCCTCGAGCACAAGTCTTATGAGGAGCGGCTGAGGGAGCTGGGGTTGTTTAGTCTGGAGAAGAGGAGACTGGGGAGAGACCTTATCACCCTCTACAACTACCTGAAGGGGGGTTGTAGAGAGGTGGGTGCTGGTCTCTTCTGTCAGGTGGCTGGAGATAGGACGAGAGGAAATGACCTCAAGTTGCAGCAGGGGAGGTTTAGGTTGGATATTAGGAAAAAATTCTTTACTGAGAAGGTTGTCAGGTATTGGAACAGGCTGCCCAGGGAAGTGGTGGAGTCACCATCCCTGGAGGTATTCAAAAAGCGTGTAGACAAGGCACTCCAGGACATGGTTTAGTGCCCATGGTTGACAGTTAGACTTGATGATATTAAAGGTCTTTTCCAACCTAAATGATTCTATGAGTCGAAATAAAACCCTTACTGGCAAGGCCAGGAAAAGGCTGAAAGGCTCCTCTTGATGCTGGGAGCCTCTGTCTTTCACAGCAGTGCTGCTCTGTTATCACTACTGCAAAGACTAATTTCAATCCACAGCTTTTTTCATACTGCTTTGTAAACAAACCTTTGCAAGTGCTTAGCGTTGCAGGTTTCAGCTGCAGGTAGGTCCTGCCTTTCTTTTGCCCTGTGTTCTTGCTAGACACTTGCCCTCTGACTTGCTAGCCTCCCTCTTCAGCCCCAGAGTATCCCCGACGAGTGCATTTGGGTAACTCCAGGCTTATTGGTGCATGTTGCTGCTACAAGGAGGGACACAGAGGTTGGAGAGCAACGGGAAGGCTTGCTCTTTGCCCACATTTCTCGCCACAGCTTTTGCTCTGAACTCCAGCTTACGGTCGCCAGGTTGGAGAAAGCCAAAAAAGCTGTCTCAGAAGAGCAGCTCCACCTTGCTCTCTGCCAGCCTCTGCAGCCAGGGAATTTGAAACTCATATAAAGGGTAATAAAAGGGAGATTATTGAGGTAGAGCTGGAGAAAAGCCCAAAGGAAGTTATTGTACCATATGGAAGTCAATTCTTTCCTAGTGTTAACTGTTGCTGCTTTTCTCTTTGCATCAGTACTTTATAGCCCTGATCTGAGAAAGACAAAGTATCACACCCTGATATTACTAAGCCATTGCTGTTGTATATTTCCCATCCACAAAGCTTTCAAGTATTTTATAAAAATGGCTGCAAGCAGCTCCTGAGAACTGAGGCATAAAAAGCTTAAATAGGTTTCCCTGAAAGCCAAGGAAAAACCAGGCAAAGAACCCAGGTGTTCAGAGGCTCCCGTGTGTGTTGCTGCCTGCACCGTATTGCCTCGCCGGTCCTGAGAGCCTTTCGCTTTCTGTTTGAAGGTTGCACCAGGGATCCCAACTTGGGGAACTGCCATGGTACTGCTCTAAAAAAAGCAAGAAATACCAACCTGATGCAAATAGAGATTTATGGGGAGGGGATAAAAGTATTAGTGAGGAACCAAGATGCCCACAGACCAAGCCCCAGAAGCATTTGGCAGCCAGCCCTGGGTTCTCATCTTCAGCCTGTTACCCTACTCACGTTTCGGGAGCTGTAGACTGATAGAGCCAGTTTATCCAGATGATACCGGAGAGGTGATAAAAAGGAGTCACCAATTAGCTCCAGCTACAAGTGCTATGCAGTCGGAAGCATACAGCCCTGCAGGGAGCTATCTGCCTGAGAAAATATAGTGAGAGGTCAAACGCTGGCACTTCTGCCAGGCTCAAGCAATGACTATGTCAGCCCTCTCTCTCCAAGGCACTAAGCCTCTCACCAAAGTGTCATTACCCTGTCAGCTTCTGAGATGGGCTGAGAGAACATGTCCTCACAGGGGTGGCCAGTGTCCTGTTTGGAAAGGGCCAAGATCCTTTTTCCACTGGGATTGAATTGCAGGTGGCAGCGCCTGGGCTGGAACCTGAGCTGGGGTCGCCCTAGTTCGTAAAATTAGGGCACTCTTTGCTCTGGGCTGGGAAGGGTGACCGGGGAAGGGAGAAGGTGACCTGGGACACATTTTGATCCAGGAGGGCTGGGCAGAACACAGCTATGTACGCTGAGTGATTCAAGCCGCTTTTGGGTCAACGTCTTAATCTCCTCTGAGTCAAAAAGCCAGGAAACAGCAAGAGGGGCAAATTTCAGCTGAGTTGGCTTCGATTAACACCTTCTTTATGAGTTGTGCTCTGATGGCAGATGCCATGCATTAGCGTTATTTACGCATTAAGAGACCTATAATTGGAGACTAGCAAGTGTCCTCATCATGGCTGACCTTATTTATGGAGGAGCTGACATATGAATGTCAAATTTGCATCCATGACTTTTCTCCCCCCAGTAACTACTCTAATATGCAAATACTGAGTTGCAAAATGAAAATAAATAAAACAGCTATTTTGGTTATCTCTGGGAAGATTTGTGTTTACTGTGACTTTGGAGGCTGTGCTGAGATTAGACTCTGTCACTTAATCAGGAAGTAAGTGAGAAAGAAAGACATTTCAGATGCAGGGATAGGTGGATTGTGAATTGTAAATAGCCTGCAGTGCAATCTAAGAGAAGAAGCAGGTATAAAGCACATTACAGGGCCATTTGCAGTTCTTTGTTCAGGTATAACTGATGCTTACAGTCATTTCGTTAAATATTCTGTTTATATGCTTTTCCATCCTGAATAAGAAGTTATCCTAGTCCCTGGAGTGAAGGAGATTCACAAAATACCTGCATTCATGTGCTCAAAGCAAGGCATTAATGGAGCCATGTAAGTAAAGGATATGAGGCATCAGCAGGGAGAGGATCAAGGGAACAAACTGTTCCCTGTTGCAATGCTGATTCTGCCAGGGGATGATAAAAAACAGGGAGGAAAAAAAGCCTTTGGGGCTTGCTGTGTTCTGGGTAGGAGATTTGGAGGGAAAGGCTGCTGTCTGGGCGTTTGCTGGGTGAATAATTTCACGTTGGAAAAGGTCAGTTCATGATAAGTCAAAGACTTATGTCTTACATCTCAGACAGCTTTAGGAGTACCTTGCTACGGCACACTTTGTGGGCAGAGGGTCCTTTGCCATCACAGAAATGGGGCCCGTGGTCCAGCTGCTCTCCCATGGCTTAAGCACGCTCTTTCCCACAGTTCTACTCGGTGGTCTGGAGGGACCAGGGAGATTCGCTCCACACAGCTCTGATCGCCCCAGGCTCCCTGTAAAACCAGTGGTGACAGATAAGCGCTTCTGGAGAGTAATTTGTATCCTAGGCAAGCTGAAGTGCCCTTTGTCTTTTCCATGATTATCTGGACAGGTGATAAGACTCCTAATTTGGTGCCTGAGGTAGCTGCCTAACTTTGGTGGTATGAATCGCTCCCTCTGGGTTTGCAGTTACATCTCCAGGGACACATGATAATAAAACAAAACAAACAGTCCAGGATCTTCCAGGGGTTCTCAACCCAGTAACTCCATCAGGAAAACACAAACCAACCCATCTCAGAAGGACAAACCCTGTCTGCATTTGCCTGCTCTGTTTTTCTTGCTACTGTGTGTTTGGTCAGAGTCCTTCTGAGTCCTGAGAGTCTGCTTTACAGATGTGGTTTCTTTAAATCACCACCTTCCCCCCCGCCCACATCCACCTGCAACTCAGCTTCCTTTCATTCCGGCTGGTTCCACAGCTAGGTGCTGTCCCCAGTGCTATGAAAACACAAACCCATTGCTCATCTCTGTTGGCTTGGTGAGTCCTTCAAATATAGAAGACCTCACTTTTAACAGCTTCTGACTTTGTGCTCCTTCAGGGGAAATCCCGGTTAGACCCAGCTTTGCAGAGAAACTGAAAAAGAGGACTAATTCTACTGCCTTTAAGGGCTAAATGTGTCTACTCGTTACTGAATCTTAATAACAGTCCTCTTTGGTGATGGGCTAGCAGGCACTGCCCTCGTTTGCTGAGTATAAGGTGCATTTTCCAGACAATGGGTTAGCGCTGCAGCACACGACAATGGGCGTTTGATACAGCCAATTGCTATTCAAAATTTGTACGTAAAGAGATGACACAAATTATTGTATTACAAATCTCCCAACTAATAGTTTGAGGATTAGTGCTGAAATGGTTGGAATGCTTTTTTCTATCACTTTCTGAGAATTTCTTTTTTTATTCAAAACAATGTTTTTTCAAAGCTGTAATAAATTTGCATTAAGAAGGTTAATTGCATGAAATGCCAGAATGCAAAACGTCTCAACATTGTTATACTTCACAACTTGCTGGTCTGATGCTAACTCTTTCCCTCCATAATACTGTTTTTGTAAAACTGTCAGAAGTGTGACTTAAGAGGAAAAAAAAAATCTTTGGCACCTTTAATTGTGTGGGAAGTAGGAAAATACATTGGCTGGTGGTCTGCAGGGCCAGATTTATGTACACGATAGAGTGCCAGGCACAGATTTATAACTGTTGCTATAAGAGAAAAATCAGGCGCTCTCTAACGCAGGGGTATAATTCTCCCCCACCAAGTTGTGTCAATGAGAAAAGCATCTATCTTGTGACAAGAAAGAGCAGGGTGCTCATGTAGACTGAGTTTATCCTAAGAGCGACAGGGAAGAGCGTGAGATGAACTGGCCCATACAGTGAAGAAAACTAGTAGTTTCACCATGTTATTCACTGAGAGCTTATCTACTTGGTTCGCAGACGGCCGAGCGGAGAGGCTTTCAAGGCCTTTCTGGCAGACTCATCCATGGAACTGAAACCTGTCAGCATGTGATAATTTGTGTTATTCTATATTTAGAGCAACAAGTCACAGTCGCAGTTGTTCATGTCTGGTCTTTAAACTGTCAAGGAGAAAGCAAGGCTTCCTTAGATGGACCTGAAGGACCCCAGACAATCTCTGCAGAATAGATTTCACTGCTTCATTTCACTTCAGTCAATACCAGTGTTTATTCTGATGGTCAAATGCAAGGTGCGGTAAGGATCTGTTGTAATCAACATCTTCAGCTCACAGGTCCAGACCTCTTCGTGACACATCCTTTGTTTATCAATACAGAACTGCAATTCCTCAGCCTAGATGGATCGTCTTGGCTGGATACAGGCTGTTTTACTCATGGGCACTCATGGGCATCCCTCTGCATCCAGACTCCATGGCTGGCTCATTTCTGTACGGCCAAAGCCTAAATTGCAGTGACAGTCTGCGTTGTTTCTAATTGAACTTTTTTCCTCCAAATTACTTTCTTGACAAAACCTGGCTGGGATCCTGGTATTCTGCTTGAAAATATATTTTTGAGTCTGATTTTGCCACCAAAGATAGGACTCAAAAAACTGGAAATACTGTATTAAATGAACCCTTTCCACATCCCACATTCCCATTGATCTTGGGTCAAAGTGTAACATTTCAACACAATTGAAACATTTAGTTCAGATGTCAGCTCTTCAAAACAATATCTTTTTAACAAAAGAAGCATCCATTTGCTTTTCAAAAGCATGTTTCAAGCAATGACATGACAGCTTTCAGTTCCGAGACTGTTAGAAGTAGGACATGCTGATATTATCGGTTTCATTTTTTGCAGAATGAAATCTGATGACAATCAGGAAACTGTCATGATGAAAACAACTTTTTGCAAACCTCTCCCTGTCCCCCAGCAATCTGGCGAATATATTCTCCCCATTACACCCCTCCCAACTGCGTTCTCTGTTTTTTGGGTTTTTGTTGTTGTTGTTGTTGTTGTTGGTTTTTTTTTTTTTTGTTTTGTTTTTTTTGTTTGTTTTTTTTTTTTTTGTTTTGTTTTGTTTTTTGTTTTTTCTTTTCTTTTTTTTTCCTGTCAGTCAAAGTGAGTTTCAGCTTGGCAGCCTGGCTAATCCTTGGCTTCTTTGCTTGGATCAGTTGTGTTGTAAACCTCTGTGCTATGTATACCTGTACTCCAAATAGAGGCCTGAGACAACCAAGGCATTTTCCATGAGTCATGGAGCAGCCACCAGATAGCAGTGCTATTCCATTTGTGCCGGCTGGGGCTACACGGTGACCCAGCTTTATCTGGCACCTCTGTCCCATTCGCAATGCTAATCCATCCATTTCTTCGGTTTCTGAAATCTTTTCAAATAGCAGAAACACATGAAAGTAGGAAGAAAATGGAAATTCTACCTCTATTACTTCTGCCATAAAATGTGAATTTAAAACTATTCACAGAAGAGAAAAAACTAATCATGACAGGATTCAGTAAATGCTGAAAATGTTGAGTCACAACAAAGGATCCTAATTTGTCTGTTTTCTGTTTGTTTCAGTGGCAGGTGAAGGAGGGTTGATTTAATTATTTTGAGAGAGAGAGAGAGACAAGTGTTGATTTAGCAGTTTAGCCATCAAAATAATTCCACATATAGAGCTGCAGGACTCCAGAGAAACATGTTAATGAGCTGGAATTAACATCCTGCATGCAGCAATGTAAGAGCGTTACAGATTTTCTCCATAACATACAACAAAAAGTTATTTTGTAAGGAGGCATCTATAGAAACTGGATTGCAAAGTATTTCTTTTTTAGAATGAAATGAGGCAAAGCAGTCATAAAGACATTGTCTGGTGAATAAATTTCAGCCAGAAAACTGATAGCAGAGTATGAGCCAAATTAAGAGGTAGATGCAAGAAGAACAGGAGAAAATAATTTTAAAATGAATATTGAAAAGAAATAGAGAGCTGATGAGGCAGGGAGAGATGAGCCTGATCCTTCCAGTGGCAGGAACTTCCCCGAGGAACATCATAGCTCCTGCTCTGAAAGCAGGAGAGAGTCTAGCAGGGTGCAAGGAGAAGAAGCCACCTCTGACAAAGTTGGCATAACAAGTTCCTGCACACTAAAAGATCGTATTTTTATGCAAGGTACAGCAAAGTGCATTTTGTGTTGGCTCAGAGTCCCTAGAAATGCTTCTCGCCCCAGTGAATCCCATAACAGCTTTGCAGTAATGGTGTGGAAGTGAACGTGCTATGAGATGCTGAGGGCCAATTTCCAAAGTTGCTGGCACCTAATTTACGAGTGTGGAGTGTGCTTACCCAGGATCTCACTGATCCACTGGCTATCTGGGCTAACATGCCCATGGGCATAAAAGGCATGATTTCTACAGGTGCAACAGGCATTGAAAGGCAGAAGTATGTGTGTACAACTATGCCAGTCCATTTGCCATTTAAAGATGATATACAGGGTAAAACGTACATCCAAGAGAGCCAGTGTCAGGGAGGGCAGCAAGCCATGGAATATTTCTGCTGTTCATCACATAGTGTCTGGTTCCTTTGCTTTGCTCTCTGCCCCTGTCCAGAGAGCTGGGAAGAGCCTAGCGCTGAAAAACAGGGAAATTAAGTTGACTGAAGATCAGACTGGGGATCCGTTTGGAAGAGATTTAGCTCAAATCTTTGCAGAGCAGCTTTTGGGAAGGGTGTGACGACAAAATTCTGGCCTGGCTGGTTGATGAGCCCAAGGAGCGAGCGTACGGCTGCATGTGGAGGAGCAATGCCCAGCCACATCATGCATTCTTGCATCCCCACTACCCCCAGAAAGTGGAGCCCAGAGACTTTTAAAGTCACAAAAGCTCAAACTCTTTTTGTGGATCACAGAACTGGAAATAGTCAAGGGGTTCTTCAGTCCGTGGTAGCACTGAGCTCTGCAAGGTAATGCTGCATAGAAAGGTTTCAGGCATGTATTTTACAGCATTATTTGCAATCAATGGTTAATCACTTCCCAGGGAACTAGTGGATTTTTTATTGATAATATCTGTTGAATGTGACTACATTTTCTTTTTTCTAGATGTGAATATTTGTGTTAAATAAGCCTTTAAATATGTATTGTTTATTCCTATTTTGAGCCTCCTTTTCTGTGATAAACAGCGAAAAAAAGAAACATGAGGGAAAATAGGTCAGAGAAAGAAAACTGAGGAAAAAAGGGAAAGTGAAGAATGTCAAAACAATGTTTCACATAGACTATTTTTAAAAAATCAAATAAACAAAACTACATTCTGAAGAATAAAAATATGTTTTGCAAAGGATCCTGCTGAATAAGAGCAGCATTCATTCATGTGTGAGTTTGTTTTTTCTATTTTTCTACCACCTTCTGTTTATCATCATCATACAAACATCGTAAGAAAAATGGCTTGACAAGTAAAGAATTGAGAAGGGCAACCATGGTTCTTCATTCCTTTCCTTACATCATTGACCCTAGCTCAGTGGTAAACTGCAGGTTGGGTGTTAAGATACAATCCAAGGAGCTGTTGGAGTTATATTCATAAAAGAAATAGATGCCATGGCATTGGTTTTCATCCTCACTCTCACAAAACACCCTCTGATTTTGTTCATAGATGTTGAGAGCAAAATCCACTGTTCATATTTGCTCCTTACAAGTTGGAGATAAATATCCCATGCTAAATACAGCAACTGTTATTCTGACTACCCCTCATTTCAGTCATGTTCTTCCACAGTTTAAAGCTAATCTTTGTTCAGAAGCTATGAAACTTGTGATATGCTCTTTTTCTTTTGAAAATCCAATACTTCTTCTGGTGCTTAAATAAACACGAGAAAAGCTCTTTTGCTAATTTCTGGCTTGAGTGGAGAAGCAAGCTCCTACTACTTAAGGTTTTTTTGTCTGTTAAAATAATTGCAATAATTACATGATAAAAAAACTGCTTAGAAATAAGATAGAATACCTAAATAGCTGCTGTACTGCATTTGTAGTTGATGAGACTTATTGTATTAATCAATTGCGTGCAACTCAGAAAAATGGCAGAAGTGGGATGGAAAGTAATTTTATCTAAATTTCAGCATTTGAAAGACTCTGGGTGGATGTGAATTGCTGCTGAGGCCAGTCTGGGGGTAGGAAACAGGGCAAAGTACAAGCTATCATTTATACTATAAAAAAGTGGAAATAAATAAAACCTGCCACACAGCCTCAGTAGCTCATGAAATGTCAAAGTGCAGGTGCACATAAATAAATTGAATATTTCTTTTTAGATCCTGCATGCAATTTTAAACATCTGCAGAAGTAAAACGTAAGACCTGTAAGCTGAAGAGGTCTTGAAGATCTGTGGATCTGGAAGCAGCACACTATTGTAAAATTCACCCCTGAAACCTGTGCTGATCCAGCCAGTCTTTGCAGTAGCAATGTATGGAGCAGGTTGGCTAATTCAAAGAGGTTCTCGAGTTTTCACTGAAATCTACCTAAAATCTTTCTGGGTATTGTGGTATACTCAGTGAAGTAAAGTTCATTTGCAGTTTCTAGAAGAATTGGACTCACAAATGCTGAGATGCCATAATAGTTTAATCTTGCAGCACTTTCTAGCACATATTTTAACATGCCTTGTGAATCTCACTAGAAAGACTGCTTTTAAACAAACAACAGTTCAACATTATAAAGAAATTAAATAGTCCGTGTTGGCTACTAATAAAATTCCTAGTTAGTTGGTATTTATTTGGAACAATCTTGAAAGGAAACCTTCTCACACAACTGCTGTGGACCCATCAGTTACTCTGTGCTCTGGAGCAGGAATAGGTCAAAAACTCTTCAGAGAGTCTAGTGAAACAAAATCCACATCTGTCTCTTTGGTGTGAGCAGCCAGAGCTTTCTGGAGAGTTAAAGAATATTATTCACATTGCTTAGATACTGAGGTCCTGTTGTCTTGACTCATTGCTTTGTCTTCCATAGTATTTATTGGAACATGGATGTTGCTACACATCACCTGCTTCTCCCTGCCTCTCCGTGTTAAATCCCAGCATGCCCTCATAGAAGAAAAGGCCGTGACAGAGCACAGTTTTGGGGACAGTCTCATTCACAGCACATTGTAATTGGCCTTCAACAGGAGAATTACACGTCTGAGTCAGTCTGTCTGTGGATACTCCCCTGAGAAGATAAATGGATATTGACTTTAATGGGCTTCTTGGTGCCCTTCAGAGTTAAACACTATGTGTATATTTGATGGAGCAGGGGCTTTATCTTCTTATGTTTGTAGAACACTGAAAGCGTTTGTCAGTACTTGATCGATAATAAATAATGTTGATAATAAGTGCCAGGATGCAGTGAAACCTATCCTGCATTTTCAGTGCCAATTAGAAGTATTTAGCTGGTGCAAGTGTGGTAGGCTGGGACACTAAATCATCCAATGATAATTCCATGCTATATGTACTGTAAGGAATTATGTGCATCTATTATTTGTGACTGTTATGGTGGGAATGATCAGATGGGTCAACATTTCCTCCAGTTAATTTTTAAATATTTATGGTATTTTTATGACATTCATTACTTGTGTTAAATATGTTCTTAAACCTTGGGATGGGGCAGGAATCTGTACCCCAAAGGTGCAGAGGTGACAGTTTCTGACTGCAACTTTTCATATCACTCTGGGCACAAGCTGTGCTTCAGCTACGCAAGACCTCAGTGCTGAACTAATGAGCATCTGACTTTCATTATCTGCAATAAAAGTGTATGAATTGAAACCAGGAAGCCCCTATTTGTCTAAAGCACTCAGAGCTGTTAAATCACTGAACTATGCGATGACACATTTGATCCTATTAGGTCTGGAAATGTCAGACCTGCGTGCGATGCCACCATGCAGCACACCCTGCTCTCACCCAGCGGTCCCAGAGGCTTGGCCGCAGCACTGCAGATGGAGCAGATGCTGCAACTGCAAAGCACCTGCCCAACAGGGGAGACTCCTGCCTGACTCGGGGAGAGGAAACCTTGATTAGGAATACCTTGGACACAGGTCTATTAATCTAGGAATTTTTTTCTTCCTGTCACCATGGAGCCATAGAGAATTGCTGGTGCCTCTTATAGAGATGAACCTGAAACATGGGGCAGACAATACGAGATAACCTATAAAGTCCAAAGTGTCTCCCTGAGCTGCTTCACGTTGTCATCAGCTACTCAAGTGAGGTCTCAGCTTGGGGTTTGGGTAGGTGGTGGTACAAGGGTGCTTCTGCTAGGACTATAGGGCAGAAGTGACTGCCTGAGGTTTTAGGGCATTTCAGGGTCCTATCACTGCCCTGAGGAAGAGGAAGGGTGTTGCTCCCCACAGCGGGGTGCAGCTGCCTTGGGATGGGGAGCAGCACAGATTTCTGGATCTCCTGCATCGCAAATGTGGCGTAGTGGGGTTGTGTGGAGCTCACCCTGTTCTCTCAGGTGAACCTGCCTTGGACTCACAACATGTGCAAACACGAGAGCATCCGCTCCATTTATCCCCCTAAAATCACCCTCTCAGAAAGCCAGTTGCTTTTCCATCAATCTGCATCTTGGACAGTTAATAGAAGTAAGGGACGTATAGAAGTAACAGTGTTCTCAATCGAAATCAGTATGTTTCTGCTTTGGAAAGGTATAAATCATGAACTGACAAGTGGGGTGGGAAATGGCAGAAGAATCAGGACTGGGAGTTGTAAAATCAGAGCAGGCAAAAACAGAAAAAAAGCTGATGCTGTAACAATTAGATCACTACAAATCAGGGTGAATTCAGCCTCCAGTCTGGCTCTTGCATGTAGTGCAGTACAGACCTCTTCAGCAGCTCTCTCCAAAGCCGGACTTTCATGTCTGTATCAGTGCCCCAGTTTCGCAGAAGTCAGCAGTGTTGCTGAGATGCTGAATGTCAGAGGTAGAGGGGCCGGCAGAGCTGGGGTTGCTGCCAAACCAGCTAAAACACACTCAGCCTGCAAGTGCTGATTCCATCTACATCAAGCTAACTACCCCAACGGCCCAGTATGGAAATCTAACTGGTCCAACCAGTATATGCTGGGAAAGTGGTGGAGTAGGGATGCAAAACAGCCTCCTGGCCTCAGTGACTGAGGAAGGATTCAGACCGGGGCATCGTTGTGTACCTTTGTGTATCTCTGTGTACCACTGTGTTACCCCACATGGTCAGCTGCTTCTGGTATGCAGAAATCCTGCCAGTGAATTATTTCCATTAACCTCCTAATGACAAGACAAATCTAAAGAGAAAATGAGGAGGGTCTAGGCACTCCTGTGGCTTGGAGAAGCTCTCTTTGGAGGCAGCAAGTATCCTATCTCTACCTAACAGGTTCCTAATGCCATCCTGTCCTGGCACTACGTCAGAAGCTCTGAAAGTAAAAAGGGCATCTAGAGCATACATGCTATTGCTGGCTCAGCATTCTTAATATTTTTATTTTGCAATTACAAAGTGCTGGCATTCAGTGGCTGCGATCCAGCTTGAGGAAGGCATGCACAGACAAACAAAGTCCCTGCCCCAAATGATTCACATTTTCACTTTACAATGCTACTACTTCAAGCTGCTGTTATGGATGATGTTATAGACTAGCAAATAGACAGACAGAAGGACTTTTTTTCCTCTGGTCTCTGCTAAAGTCCTTCCTCCGTTTGAAAAATCATTTATCTTCTTTTGAGGTAGTTCTGCTTTTTTTTTTAATTGATCAAATGTCTTTTGAAACTTTGGGTCTGTTTTTCCTGCTTTATTGTGGAAGCAAATAAGACAGATTTATGGCTCCATGTAAAACTTCAGCCTTGTTTATAAATTCTTTGTGATTGATTAAGTAATAAAAATGCTTTTAAGACAAGGAGGTAAATCTCCCAGCTAATTGCTCAGTGCTTTACATTATAACCTTGTTACAGTGACTGGGCTGAACAGCTCTGCTATTTCTATCTCACGAGAGTCACACTGGAACAATCATCCCCAGGATGCTGCTCTGCCCTGACCGTCAAAAGACACAGACCGATAATTAATGGGTCAATAAACAAAAAGAGTGATGCATCTGAAACACAAGAACAAATCTTTCCTTTTCAAAGGTGATTTCCTCGATGGAGATGATTTCTCAGGCAGGAACACTGCCAAGTTCCAGCCATGGTCCAGACGAAATACAACAGAAACATAGTCTCTCTGCCTCTCAGCTACCTCCTATCTGCCTCCATCATGGCACCTTGGGCAAAGAAATCTCCAGCAGTGAGCTGGGTGTGTTAAAAGTGGGTAAAATCATAGAATCATAGAATGGTTTGGGTTGGAAGGGACCTTAAAGATCACCTAGTTCCAACCCCTTGGCATCGGCAGGGACGCCTTCCACTACACCAGGTTGCTCAAAGCCGCATCCAACATTGATTGAACACTTCCAGGGACAGGACATCCACAACTTCTCTGGGAAACCTGTTCCAGTGTCTCACCACCCTCACAGTGAAGAACTTCCTTACTTTTAATCTAAATCTACCCTCTTCCAGTTTAAAGCCATTACCCCTTGTCCTATCACTACATGCCCTTGTAAAAAGTCCCTCCCCAGCTTTCTTGTACCTTTTAGGTACTGGCAGGCTGCTATAAGGTCTCCCTGGAGCCTTCTCTTTCCCAGGCTGAACAACCCCAACTGAAGAGTAACTTGGAGAAGCTAGTGTGATTCCTAAGCAAAATGCCTTCATTATACAACTGTTTTCTCTTTTTGATACAAAGTGGGGACCCAGTTCACATCTTGGACTTTAAGGACAGTGAAAATACATGTAATAAATACTTAACAGGAGGTCAGCTATCTTAGATTTATTTTTACCTTGTCAAACCTGAACTGCCAGAGAGAAAGGAAGGGTTGTCTGTTAATTGAATCCTTGGGACGGTTCTTCTAACAAATGTTGGATTGAGAGAGAGTTCTGATAGTAATTTTGGTATAGTTCAGCAACATGTACTTATCATCTCAGAGCAACCCATGCACCAGTCCCCCCTGACTTCAGGCTCATGCAGAGTTAGATCAGATCAATCTCTTGGGTGACACAAGCCAGCACACTCCTACAGCCCTTGTTCACAACAAATACAAACCAGCTGGCAAATTCAGACTAGCTTTGAAGGCCTCAGCAAGGTACCAGCCTCCTTTTTGGGGCCCCCAAATCTGAGGGCATAAATGCACTTCCACCCCCTCCTCTTTTTGTTGTTTTTTTAACAAAGTGGTCAATTAGTCTCTTGACTGTGTGGCACCTTCCCGGCATTCATCAACGTCAGAGGCAGGAGGCTGATTGCTGGGGCTGATTGCCATGTCTATGCAGCTGATTACAGGGCCTTAATTGTGATGACTAGAAAAAGACTAAAAAGCCATTGAGCCTTAAAACTCTTGGGGAGGGTGGGTTCTGCTTCTGTGGAGTATTTGACAGAATCTGGACCAGCACCTCTCCCTCCCTGATGGATGCTCCTTAAGTGCTGGGATGTCCTTGGGTGAAGGTAAGCTCAGAAATGAGCCACTTTTTTGAGGAGGTTTTTCTGGGAGGGAAATGGAGGTGGTTTTCTCATAGGCCTGATGTTCCCAGCTAGGCCCACACAAGTACCTTCAGCAGACACCCTTGTGGTGAGGTGATGCTAACAGAGGTGGTTGTGACTGCAAAGGGTTGGATGCAGCTGGGCCAGGTGGCCTCTCTTCACAGACTCACATGTCTGAACAGGTACCTGAAATTAGCACTTGGTTTTTTGCACACCTGCATGGTAAAAGATGAACTAGAGGTAAATAAGTCCTCTTTATCATTAAAATCAAAGCAATGCTCCGACACACAAAATCTGCCAACAGGCAGCTCTTCCTTTCATGTGCTTACAAACTTCTTGGTGTGGCATGACAAGATGATCCCCCAGTGTTGAAGTCTGTATCTTTGGGAAAAGAGCTTGGGAGACCTCTAGCCGTAAATATGCTCTTTTATACACCATGTATCTATTTTACATATCCATTTCCTTAATTGTATACATTATCATACCCCATGTTCAGTTGTTACAGCATTTACTCCTTTATATTTGCACCATGTTTGCACTAACCCCGCTGTCATGGCTTCATTATTATTAGAGCCAATGCTTGCAGATGTCTTATCAAAATGCCCAGAACCAAAACCGTGTGGGATCTAGTTTACCTGCATTCCAGTCTAATGAGCAATCATATTCTTAGAGTCTACTCCCCAGTTAATGCAAGATCAGACTCACGCTTTCAATTAATGCAAAGCTACATTACCCGATCTAGCTGAAAATCAAACAAAAATCATTGTACCCATTACTCATTTACTTATGCTAGGTAGCAAAACTCTTAATGAATAAGGCTTCTTGGGGGTCTGGGATCTCTTCAGTATGCACTGCTATACTGCTGGAAAACCTTCGTATCATCCGTAAGACCCAATACAGCTTGACCTAAGAAAGCACCTGGAGACTGAGTGCAAAATGCACTGTTATCTTCCTGTGCCTGCCCTTACCCACACCTCTCAGCTGCTTGCACATACCTCAAAAACCTTTCATTGTCCTTGCTAGATATTTTATGCCTCTTCTCTGAATCTTAATTATATAATAACAGAGCTAATCAGTCCCAGATGTAATAAGTCCCAGGGGAGTGTTTTGTTTCCTCAGCCCCCACTTTACACATGCTGGTTTATGCAATTAAGCAGCCCGTCTGCATCCTGGTGGAATGAATACATGTTGATGTCTCAGTAAAAAAGCTTAGGTGTTGATGCTACCTTGGACTGAGAGAGTTGGCTTCTTACTTTTGTGTGCACTTAGAGAAGATTAATGAGAATTCATACTGAGGGAGGAAAACCATAATATTTTATTTTGCTGGCAGTGTGCACATACAATAGAAGTATCTTTTTTTAATAAAAATCAATGATGACTTAAAATACACAATAAATGTTGGAACATTAATAAAAGATGCTACACATAAAATTAGACTTAAATGTGCAGTTTGCCCAGCTATTTACAACCCACATTTCAGACCTTATCATGCTTCCAGCAGAGAGTGAAATGGTCTAAAACAGCTGTCAGATGAAATAAAATAAATATGGTCTCAGTGCAAATAAAACAAAACAGCATCCCAAAAATTCCTGACTGAGCCTCATTGTCACCTCCCTACCAGCTGAAGGGGAGTCAGCACGTAGGTCTCAAGCACCGGTGAAGGTTACTACCAAGCAGAGTTACTCAGTGTGCGAAAGCTGTAACGATGACAAGCGCTAGTAGCTTAAGCAATGCGGGAGGGGATGGATATCTGAACACAGGACCCTGAAGGAACTGCACAGCTCATCTGGCTACTTCAAGGCAGGGTTGACTGTATTATATAGTGCTCGACAGATGTTTGTGTAGCCAGTTCTTAAACACGGGCCACGCTGTGTGCTGCAGTCTTGTCACACAGTTTATTTCAGTGCTTCACTAGTCTTCTCATCACTTGGTTTACCCTAGTATCTGATCCTTGTGCAATTTAATTTGTTACTTCTTGTCCTTTCTGCACCAGATTTAGAAACTATTTCCTTCTTTGCTACAGCCTTTATGCATGACAGTAGGTATTTCTTTCTCTTCCCCTCCTTCCCTCTTTGTCTTCTGTGAGTCAAACAGCCCCATTTCCTACACTGGTTCCTTGTAGGTCATGTTCTCCAAAACACAAATGTTGTTTCACTGCTCTCCTCCAGCATCTCTCCAGCTGATCCACTCCTTGGCTGCCATGCGATGCCTGTAATGGGCTGCAGTTCCCCAGCTGAGCCTGCACCACTCAAAAATCAACAAAAAGCTGACTTTATGCATCTCACAGGCCTTACTGCTGTTTATGTATCCCAGCATGGTTTGCCCCTTTCTCGGCAGTGTGACATTTTTGACTCTTGTTCAGCTTAATGATAACTCTAGATCCCCGTTTATGCAATTATTCAACCAGCTGTCGCCACTCTGTTTTTATTTTGTTGACCATCCCTGCTCATCTTTTCTGTGCTGAATTTTGAGCCTGTCCTCTAGTGTGATTTTAGTTGCTCTGAATAGAGTGTTGTGACTAAATTTGATAAGTTTATTTTCTATTTTATCATTTTGAAAATTAATGAAAACACTGAGCAGCACCAGAACTAAGAGGCACCACATAAATTCTCTATGAGACATAGATAACCTGCTAGTCTAACAATGAACCATTTATTACTCTGGCTATGGCTTCCCAAACAACTCTTCACAGAAAATATGAGTATGTTTCTTTAGTTTATCATGTGCAAATACAGTTAAAACTTTAGAAAGCCAAGATTCAGCTCAGCTACTCTGTCTTCTTAGGCACATAGTCTCTTACCCTGGAAAGATAGAATAGCTTACTATGATTTTCTAAACATATACACATAGTCCTTGTCTGCTAATACCCCAACAGTGAAAGAAAACTGCAGAATGGATCTCAATGCAAGAGCGAAGGGAATTGCCTTGCACAGAGATGTGCAGATAAACTCCAGAGAGACTGGGTGCCTAAGGGATGGGGAGAAATAAGTGAAGAAGGGACAAGCAAATCTCTCCCTGAGTCAAATCTGGAACACATAGTAGTATTTTTTGTGCTGATACCATGGTAACTCTAAGGACACACAGAGAAAAGAGTAGCAACAAATACAGTGTTTATTCTGTTCAATGATATGTATCTGTCTCACCCAATGAAGCAGGGGCAGCACGGAAAGACCATGTGTCACGTACTGGGTCAGACTAAACAACCATAATGATCCCTTCTGGCTGTAACTCCGGCAGCTGCAGTGAGTTGCTGTTTCTGGATAGAAAGAGCAGGATCTGGCTCCTTCCAGATACTGACAGTTTTGCAGGGCAGACAGGCCACTAAAGGAAAAAGAGGGATTCCCAGTCTAGTGTCCTGGATTACACGTGCCTCTGAAGAAAACCCTGAAAAGGTAGTTGTAAATTATAGTTGGCACCTTCCTGCAGTGGGTACCATCATGCTGGAGGGAAATTTCCAGTGGCTGCAGTAGGCTTTAGTTCAAGTCCTAGTTAAACAGAGTTCAGTCACAGGGAGAGAAGAGGTGATGTCCCCATTTTGCTTCCCATACTTCCCTTATTTAATGCCATGGCTCCGAGTAATGCAGTCCAGTAGCTGCCCTTTGTGCACTCTAAATAATTTAATTTCATCCTTGATTATTTATTCCTTGATTATTTATACCCTTAGATACACAGAGACTTTTATCACAGACCCTGCTAGTCAGTAGTTACCCACATGGGCTATTTTTAGCAATGGTAATCTTTCCTCAAAAGTCACTGCCTTGAGTTCCCTAATCATTCCAGTCGCTCTTCGCTGAGCTCCCTCCAAGCTGTTGGCAGGACATACCGCACAGCCTTTTATTTTTTTTGAAGATCCCCTTTGTGTTTTAATTCCAACTGGCATGAGATAGCACGGAGATGCTGGGTGGTGTGAGTCACGGAAAATGCAGAATTAGGGCCATGGGATGCATTCCAACCTTGACAAGCTCGGGGAGATGCAAGGTGTCAAGGGGATTGGAGATGCTAAGCAGGAAGAGAGTTGTGCTATTTCAAGCATTTGCAACAAAACCTGAAGTTATAATAACTCACCTATTTCAGGGCATTGTTCAGAACTGAAAACTGAGAGCTGTGGATCATTTTTAACAAAAGGGGTCACTGAGTTCTTGAGACTTTACCATCACCTCTTGTCTGTGAGATTCAATGTGCAATTCTCAGCTGCATGCAGCTGGGTAAGGTCTGCATGAGGACCACTAAGTCCGTCTGCAAGCAGATGCAGATTCACACTTAACCTTGACAGCTTACCAGCCTGCACTGTAAATTCAAATACCACGTTAGACCTCAGAGTAATTGAGTAAGCTTTGCTTCAAGATTTTTCAGCCTGCTACTCAAAGTGAGAACACCTTTCACATCTTGCATACACAGGGCAGAAAGCAGCGCCTGTCCCCACCCCTGCCCTCACTTCATTAGATTAGGATCCATTTAACAAAGAAAACCTGTCACATATTTTCATGCTCCTTTTTTTCCAGAAGCAACCAGAGGCTGGAAAACTGTCCTTGTATTGTTACCATGGAGAGAAAAAAGCCCATTAATATTGTTATTTAGGCTTTTCATGTTATCCATCAGTCAGAAGCACAGAACAATCTATATGAACCTCCCTGACCTGAAACACAGAGTGGACACGGAGTACAACGAAGCCAGGATATCCATCACACTGTGCTAGTGCTGAGGGTCAGCTCACTTGCTAAAGAGTAACATTTGCAGGATCTAAATGCTCCTTCTTAGCTCAAATCTTGAATGGATTTGGAAGGAAGAACCTGAATCTAAGCAATGAGTGATTTTAGGAGAGCCTGCAGCGGATCCAGAAATGGGTCAAAATACTGCAATTTGGTCCATCTTTCAAAAGCATGCAGACAAAGAGAAGTT
Organism: Buteo buteo; assembly: GCF_964188355.1. Lineage (NCBI taxonomy): Eukaryota > Metazoa > Chordata > Aves > Accipitriformes > Accipitridae > Buteo > Buteo buteo. Next base: position 22,955,031 of record NC_134183.1, read on the forward strand.
GGTGTTCTCTTTTCCTTTGTTTAGCTTCTTACTCTCCCATTGCTTTATATCCCAAGACAATTACACTTTGAACTAGAAATAAAGACTGATGTCATTGGTGCCCAATATCTCAAAAACTGACACAGCCAGGAGTTAATCTCCACTTGCATAATTTCACTGATTCCAGCAGGATTTACAGCTCCCAGTCCCTGTACTGAGAAGAATAAAGCCAGTGCAGTCTGGCTTTTCTTTATTATCCCTCTTAAAGTTTATGTCTTCAAATATGGTCTGGTTATGAGTTAACAATACTGAAAAGATCAATACCAGAGTCTGACTAGGGGAGCTCAAAACATGTTCATAAAAGTTAAATTAGAATCATAAAATGATTATGGGCTCCGGGCTTTTTTTTTTTCCTTGACTGTGCTGCCTGATTTGGGTGGCAGTTTGCTGGCCAGGGGGAGGCAGTTCACGTCTATCGTCCCCTCCTCTGCCCCCAGTGTATCTTCCTTCAAGACACAAAGGGCTGGCGCAGAGCTGCGTGGAGACCCCTCCGGAGCATTTCAGTGGGCTTCAGGTCACGATTAAATGCTCTTCATTTTTATCATTCTTTTTTCTCAAGCAGGACTTTAGCAGATGTCTCACAGAAGGTTCTCAAAAAAACCCAGAAAAGAGTGAGAAACACAAAATATATTCTCCACCTTTATTGCAAGAACATTGCAGGCAGTACCTGTAACACCTTTAATGCCTTTGCTGGATGCCCCAGGCCAGGACAATTTCTACCCTCTTTCCCACCCCCTGCAACACTTGTCACAGAAGAGAAACAATTTTGCTATATCCTTTTATTGGTTTGTTGCCTTTGCCTCTTCCTTTGAACCATCGCGGCTTCATTAGGGGGACAGTACAAAATTAAGGTTAAATACATCAGGTGGCCTTTTGGTAAGTCTGTAGTGACGTTTCTGTGAATAATGATATTACATGCAGATAAATCTGGTCCTAGCTTATTGTTAGCAACGTTATGGTAATATGTCCCATATGTGCTTTGCCTACTTCTATGCTTCCTCTCGCTTGCTGTATTTTTAACATACTCGTCCTTGCCAGAGAACAGACTGGACATTCCTCCAGTTTATCAGATGGCAGAAAGAGGCACAGAGCAAAAAGTGACCCTGTGGACACCAGGTGGGAGCTCTGGGGTGCAGCACAGGATGGAGGCACTCCTCAGTATCAGAGCACCTTCCTTTCCCCATGCCATGATGAACTTCTTCTAATGATTTCAATGACAGCTGTGCTCTGCTGTGGTGCGTGTGTGTGTGAATGTGTGTGAGCTTCTGCACGTGGGCGTATCGTGTGAAATATCAAAATGCTCTTGAGAGCTACCTGAAGTAACCTTGCTCTCGCTTCTAACAGAAAAACACTGCTCAGTGATTTACGTTCCTTTGTAATCTGATGCAGTGATTAGAACAATCTCTTCATTGTAGTTTTTCCCTTTAACATAGCAACCAATGACCCCTGCGCTGGATTTGAGAGGGAAAAGTCAGCTCTTCATGTGGAAATGAGTCAGCCGATCATAGTAAACATCAGGGGGAGCAGCGAGCGACAGACACCTGAGCGAGGGGAACATGAAATGGGCTTTAATCTGATCACAAATCTTGCTTCTAGGGAGGAGAGCTGCGGGCTGCCAGGTGCCCTAGATGGTAGAGACAAGTCCCCAATTATGGATATGCACACTCAGGAGGATTAAAGGAAGGGGCTGGCAGGTGATGATATGGTGCTGTTTTACTGTTGTTTTATCACTGAAGCCAGCCCTGGCACCCTCTGATAGCCCTGTTTCTCATCACTGCCAGCCCTTTGCCTTTGCATCACCCCTTCTTCTCCCAGATGTTGGTGCATGGAGGGGGCACAGTCAATCTGCTTTCTCATTTTTTTTCTGCAGTTCCCCTGTAATGTGCTAGGACCAGCGGTTAACTTGTCCCACACAACCTGCCAGTGGAGACTCAGAAAGGACTTGCTGGTTCCTCGTCATCTGAGTGCAGATTTGCTCACCTTCAAGCATCCTTGAAGCTGCAGCAGAGCTGGCGGGGCAGTTCCTGCCTCCTGCTCTGCTCCCCAACATCTGAGCCCTGGTGCAAACTCCCTGCAACCCATGGAGCAGGGAGGTGGCAAGGCATGGACCGGGGAGATCAGGTGGCAGGAACACTGTACTCCAAAAATCCCATTTCCAAAGTCCCCAGCTACTGGGAGGTGGTATCCCTTTTAGGCAGCTGTAATGCCTTCAGGAATGAGGGTGGGGAAAGAGACAAAAGGAGGGAGCTAAAAAAGGACATAGCGGGAAGGCAGGGAATAGCATGGGTGGTCCCAGGTCACTTCTGGGATAGGAGGACACAGACACTCATACCAAATGGGCGGTTGGGATGCATGGTGACAGGGAAGTCAAGGGACCAGGTTTCTGGGTCACTCACTGAAGGAAGGGGAGTCAAGCAGTGAAGCTGCCCTGCAGGAGATGGGAGAAAGGAGAATCCCAGATTGTTTGGAAGGGCAGGATGTCCGCAGCTACTCATGGGCAAGGGAACATATTGGGAGCTCTCTGAGGAGGAGATTTTCAGGTTTATCTTAAGAGAAGATAACGGGTCTGCCTTTGGGAGAGAAGCACGTTCAGGGGATAAAGTGTGCAACATACTGCACTCAGGTACTAAGAAGCAGAGTTTTATGCTACTGTACGTTCAATAGCGTGTCCCCTGGGCAGACTCCATCTGGGCTATTGCTCTCCATAATACCTGTTGTTCAGCAACTATCCTGTTCCCAGATAAAATGAAATGAGGCAACCCCTAGTTCAAAGGCTCTGTTTGGAGCAAAACCTGTTAGTAGACATCCACAGAGCTCAACCTGCTGTTGCCACACACAGGGATATGGGGAGGCTTGCTCTTGCTTTGTAAAGTGCTTGCGCAGCACTGGCACAGTAGCACACACTGCAGTGGGTGGTTACTTGCAATCTGGCAGTCCCAGTAGATTAACGATGATTAGTCTTGCAACCAGACCGGTGCTGCAAGCATCTTTGATCTTGGGTCACCTCCCATAGTGCTGTTCTAGCAGTGGGGAAATGAGCGGCAGTGAAGCTTTATGCAGCCACTGGCTGAGTTCTGTGCAGCGGCTCTCCAGCCTTGCTCTCTCAGGCTCTGACAGAAAATTGCCTTTCTCTTCTCTGACCTTTGGATCAGATACTTTTCCCCACACTGCGTTTATTGCAGATCAATGATTTTTAAGTGCTGACATAAACACAAATATTACAGCTGGACAGTTGGTAATAGAGACTGTTTATTACAACAGCATTCCTCAATAATACACAATTATGTTTACACTTATATGGCTCCTTTCAGCTGAGGAGCTCAAAGTTGCAAAGACTCACAAGCCCTTGTGATGTGAGTCTGTTATCGGTGAAGACAAGAGAGCCTAAAGAGATTGAGCAAAACAGCATAAGAACAGCTCCTATGGCTCTACTGGCTCAGACTGAAAGTCTGTCTAGCCTAGAATTGTTTCTTCTGTATGCTTGCCAGTAAGAAACCTTATCTGATACTCCAAGTAAGTACTCTTTTCTTCCAACCTATGGCTAATCTGTGGCTCTAAGGTTTTCTAAACTGTAGCTGATTTTTATGATGTTAATAGCTCTGAACAGGACCTATGGACCTTTTCATGGATCCATTAAGATCCAATAGGATCCATGGAGCCAGGTAACATCTTAGCATCAACACCAAGTTGTTAATAAGGTATTGCTCAGTCAAGCCACATGGAGAAGAAAAGAAGGCAGAAGTCCCTTCCATTTCACCATCATACAATACTCTTACCTTTAGGAGAAAGATATAGGGGTACCAGCATTGCTACCTGATTTTTTCAAGCGCTGCCAGACTCCCCAGGAACTCAATGGTAATGCTGAAAATTAGACCTCTACCTGCAGATCGATCTATTCTTTTTGTTATGAAAAGAGATCCACAACCTCCAGGCATGTATAGGAAGATATTTAAAATGAAAAATGATGAGAGTAGATTTGCAGCAAGTACAAAAGAGATGTAAAAGGTTTTTGAAACAGCACACTCTGTTCCCAGCCCTGCACTTTACTTGCATTCTCAGCTAGTGTTGCTGGGGAGGGTTGGGTAAATGAAGGTCATTGCAGGTACTTGCAAAGCGTCTGGAGGGTTGCTTCTAAATGAAAGGCTACTTCTCTCATTTCTTTCTCGACTGTGGCCGAAGAGATCTGAAGATTGCAAAACCCTGGGAAGGCAGCCCAGCATTGCCTAGAAGCGTGAGCTGAAAATATTTGAAAGTTTCAATATTCCCCTTTTTGTTGTGATTATTTTGTAACTAGCATTTACAAAGAGCTACACAGCTCTTTGAAACTCAATTCTCTGGTGCAAAGAGAAGAGTGATTAAAAAAATCCAAAGACCAGATGGTTTGGGGATTTAAGAGAGTCTAAGGATTCACATCTCTGCTGTGAGGTCAGATCCACTCTTACTACCTGAAAATCATCAGCAACTAATGGACTTGCTTCTCAGGGAAACCATGACTACACTAGGACATCTCATGCTAGTCCTTATGTGGTGCTGTCTCTACCACTAGAAATACCTCCACCCACTGCAGGGTGTTACTGTGCCTTCCCCACCTTTTCCACAGGACAGCTGGAGACCTCTTCATATGGTTGCCCAAGCCAGGTTTTTTTGTGTTGTCTGCTTTGTGCTAATCTCCCACTGTGTGTAGGCTTTTTTTCCTGAGATGCTGGATAAGGGCACAGGGATGCTGAAGGAGCCATTGAGAGAAAAGACAAGTGCCACTGTATTTTTGTCTTTTTTAAAAATAATAAGGGTCTTGCCTTTAAGTCTTGCTGGGGCCAAAGGTTGCCTGAAAATGGGCCACCCCTCCAGCTATCAGTTTTAGCAGAGAAACTAGTGTCTGAGTGTGCTTTGAGGTTGTCTCCAGTGTCACAGCACAAGTTGCACCCATATAGGAGAACCTTACCCACACTTTCTGTGGGAATAGCAGAGTATTTGTCAGTCACACAAGGCTTGTCAGTCTGACCCATTTCACCAAGACTAAATTTGTTTTGCAATGTGAATAAATTAAGACAGAACTGAAAAATGCCTGGATGAGGATTAATTAATCATTTGGAGAGTCTCATCAGCTCTCAGGGCTCTACTGCGGGGCTCCCGGAGCATCGTCAGTATGTTCTGAAAGGCAGCCAATGAGCAGGATCTGATTCACTGCCCGAATTAATCTATATGAATGGCTGTGGGATCCATTTGAAAGCAGCATTGAGAATTGGTCTATAAAAAGGCAGCCCAATTTTTTGCGGAAGCTACTTTGGGAAATGAATGAGGACTTTACAATCTCCTTCAGCCATATAAAAACGTACACATCTCACACTGCTGCTTGCCTATTTTAATTAAACCAATAATTAAATTTTAATGAAACAAAGGTTTTCCTGGAAAAGAGTTGTCAGTGATTGAAGAGTTTTAGTTGGAGGAGGGAGGCGAAGTGGATATATCAGGCCATGGGCCTCCCCTCCCCTAACAAATGTTGGAGGAAATACATGGAGAAGTGGGTTAATGTAAAGAGCTGAACAAGAAACACCTATGATAATGAAGTTGAGAGGCAGCTTGTTTGATATGGCTCTACCTGGCTGTGTATTTGTTTCCCCACTTCCCCCAGGATAAGTCTGTGTTCAGGTCTTGACTTGTACCCGAGAGGCCAAGTCCTTATAGATGCCAGCACTGTCCCACCAGCAGCCCCAGGGACGGGTCCTGGAATAGTCAACACTTGGCTCCATGTTGCAGTAAGAAAGGTAGAGATATGAACCTCTGTGGCCACTCTTAATTGAAGCTGGCCTCTGTCCTGGTTTCAGCTGGGATAGAATTAACTGTCTTCCTAGTAGCTGGTACAGTGCTATGTTTTGAGTTCAGTATGTGAAGAATGCTGATAACACTGATGTTTTCAGTTGTTGCTCAGTAGTGTTTAGACTATAGTCAAGGATTTTTCAGCTTCTCATGCCCAGCCAGGGCACCTGACCCAAACTGGCCAACAGTGTATTCCATACCATGTGACGTCCCATCTAGTTTAGGAACTAGGAAGGGGGGGGCAGGGATTTTGGCCGCTCGGGGACGGGCTGGGTGTCGGTCGGCGGGTGGTGAGCAATTGCCCTGCGCATCATTTGTACATTTCAATCCTTTTATTACTACTGCTGTCATTTTGTTAGTGTTATCATTATCATTATTAGTTTCTTCTTTTCTGTTCTATTAAACCGTTCTTATCTCAACCCAGGAGTTTTACTTCTTTTCCTGATTTTCTCCCCCATCCCACTGGGTGGGGGGGGGAGTGAGTGAGCGGCTGCGTGGTGCTTAGTTGCTGGCTGGGGTTAAACCACGACAGCCTCTGAGGCAAGTTTTCATTAGAAATGAGTCAAAACCCTCATGATTTCACTGAGCCTGTCTCCAGAACAAGGCAGATTCACACACAAGCTTGCTGGGACAAAACAAAGGCTCGCCAAATGCTACCCAAAGGACAAAAGGGTGCAGATGTTCAGATGAACACTCAGGCATCAATAATAAGGGCTGCCTGCTTGAAAGGCTGACAAACGTGCACCCGGCCACAGTCTCTTTGACTTTAGGGAGAAAAATTCAACAGCTGAATAGACGGCATTTTTTTCTTTCGATCCCAGATTTCACCGCTTTGAGTTTTCCCGTGGCGGCACTGGGGGCAGTGTGACCCGTATTGTCCCCCTGCCTCCACCACTGATGCTGTGCACGTCCTTGAGAGACTCCTCCTCAACTTCACAAAGTGTAAGCTGGAAAAAAACGATTGCCTAACTCCCCGAGAGGGAGTTGTGAGACTTGATGGATTAATATTTACTGCGTTTTGCACATGTCAAGAGCTATTGATAGTCACACTAGGGAACGTACCAGGCACATCCAGGGCTAAAAGGATGAGCTGCCACAGCTTGAACAGGAGGACTAGACTGGGGATTGTTAGCGTTATATCATGAACATGACATAGCAACTACCATAGGTGTATGCAGGAGGGGTCTGTAACACACCTGCATTGGTAGTTCACAGCAAGCATTATTGATTTATTCAGAGATTATGTGAAAATGGCATTGAATGATTATTCTTCTAATAGCTCTTCTTTAGTTTAGTTTCCTTTGGAAACATGGTTGATACAATCTTGCCGTTTCTGGGTTTGTTCCCCCCAACCCTAAAAACTTATGAACTCATTGTCCTATTTCAAAATAAGTTTAACAGAGAAGAAGAAATCCCAAAGATAATGTAGTTCATACGTTTTTAGTAAAAATAGGTAGCTGGGTATAAGTGAGACATGTGCTATGTGCTACTGATGAGGAAAAGGCTTTTCTAGTAGACTCTGGAGACTCTATGGGCCAGGAAAGTGTGAGAGAGATTGCCCCAACCACTTGTGCTCTCAGACACAGCTAGTCAACTGTGAAACTGCATTCAATAGGAAGCCAAGCTTCAGTAACTCTATTGCTTCCAGAAATAGCTTTTGCCCAGGACGATTTCCACAGGGTTTGTACTTTGACAAGAGGGCTCTTCTGAAATTGTATCAGGCCATTTTCTTTAGCAGGTCTGCAGGAGTTCCTCCAGGGAGGCAGAAGAGATCAGAGTAGGGAAAAGCCCCTATGATGAGGAGAGGAGGCAGAGCCTGGCATCACAGATAGGATCTGTGGGGCATAATACGGCATGCCAGCAGTTAGTCTTCCCATCCGGTTCATGGATGCAGGAAAATGGGCCAGCGCTTTTGAATTGCTTCCTTCTCAGAGTGTTTGCAAGAAGCCACTTTTCTGCACAGCTGAAGGGCTGAGAGGTGGAATGTATTTCTGAGTACTAGGGAGTAGAGGAAAGTCAGAAGGACCTATCCTTCCAAGAGATCCTCTTGAATTGCTTCCAAAGCCAAGTCTCCGGGAACCCTGCCTGCTTTCAATCAGTCAAAACAAAATGTAGACAAATGCTGTCCCTCAGTCTAACACCTTCTTTGTCTCTGAGATGATTTCCTTCCCCACAGTGCAAATTTCCTTGCATTTCAAAATTTTTTCTGTTCCTATTCACAAGAGAACCATTCATCATTCAGGATGGGAAAGATTTTAGTGATGCAGGATTGTAAATAACGGGCCATCCTCAGTTCCAAGTGTCTTTCTCCTGCAGCCCTTAATGATGACAGCCTGCTTCCAAGGCCTCTATAGCACTGCTAAATTTATCAGGTCACAAACTATTATTCAGATTCAGTCTTAGATAAATCTTAGTATATGTGCTGAGGCTCCTCCAGAATCGGAGAATTCAACTCCAGCTTTAGAGAAAGTCAGGTCTGATGGGCCCAGAGGAAACGGGATAGGAGGTCTCCAACCATCATTGGTTTCGTCATTGCTGCCTCATGAGACAAGGGTAAAGGAGGGATTTTCCTGGGAGTCTGGCCATTTGCACTGGGTCACATTAGACTTAGAGAGCAGACACTCAGATGGCTTCCGATGCATCAGGGTGGGTGGGTGGGTAAAGTCATTCAGTATTGATCATCAAATACAGTTAATAAAGTTCACTAGCCTGCTGTTGCTGGAAACATTGATTGCATGGGATAAAGTGCTTGCAAACTTATAGGGGGTCACAGCATTTGCTACTACTGTGAAGGTCAAGTTTAGAGGCTGTCGTGGTTTCAGCCCAGCCGGTAACAAAGAACCACGCGGCCGCTCGCTCACTCCTCCCGCCCCCCCTCCGGTGGGATGGGGGGAAGACGGAGGAGAGAAAAGAAAAAAAAAACCTGGAACCTCGAGGGTTGAGATAAAGGCAGTTTACTGGGACAACACAAAGGAATTACAACAACAACGGTACTAATGAACGAGTATACAAAAAGAGTGATGCACAGTGCAGCTGCTCACCACCCGGGACCCGACGCTCCGCCACTTCCCCCACCAAAAGAAAAGAGACCACCCGCCCCCCCAACCCCCGGCCCGCTCCCTATATATATACTGAGCATGATGTCACATGGTATGGAATAGCTCTTTGGCTAGTTCAGGTCAGCTGCCCCGGCTATGCCCCCCACCTCCCAGGTTCCTGTAAAAATTAACTCTATCCCAGCTGAACCCAGGACAGAGGCCTAGTGTTCTAAAATGCTTTCTTATTCCCTTAGGTGCTTCCTCTTTCAAAATCCCTTGAAAATGCTCTTTGGCCTTTACCTTAGCCAAGCTAGTTTGCATAGCACTAAATATGAGCTAATAGTGTAGCATTACAAGACTTCAGTAATCTGTGCAAGCCAGTACCTCCTGCATTCTGCTTTTTCTTCACTTGTATTTTTATGGGTGTTATTGCTTGTTCAGTTCAGCCCTGTATTGAACAGGAAGATGACTGATATTCACTCATTTTTGAAGGCTGTGCCAATCAAAGCAAAACAAGAGGAAGGAGGATGGGCTACAAACCCAGTTAGGTTTCTACAAAAATTGTGGTGGGGAACCGCTTTTGGAGATAATTTTCTATGTCCTGATATGGTATCACCTATAACAGCCCAACTTTCCATGTTCTCCTCCACTTTCTGGGCTTGTTAAAATGCTTAACCCGCCAGATTGCTCATTTGGGTTGAGTTCTCTCCTTTTCTTTGTTTCTTACCCTTTCAGAGCCACCTCTTTTTCTGGCATGTTTGCATACTGAATATTGATGTATGTGTCAGAGATGCTAAACATGAGACAAACAGAAAAGGCAGATATAACACAATTTGTTCTGCTAATGGGAAAGCTTTGTATACTGCTGTGTCTGGCTGGCATAAAGTCCATTTCCTTAAACATTCAACAAACCAGATTCTTCCTCATCTTGCACTTATGTCTGTGCTCACAGTTTTGCAATGTGGGTACCATGTACTTTTAAATTAGAATAGAGATGTTTTAAGCAGACAAAATTGATGACACAAGTGACAAAGAAAAGGAGAAGCAGCCTGTCAGGGTAGGAAAAAGAATGGTTTCCTTTTATAAGCAATCGAAAAGCTTGATATAGTTATGTCTACAGGAAAATAGGAAGGATGTTTTGTCCAGCAGAAACATTTACTGAGCTGTAAGCATCAGAACAAGGGGCCTTTGCCTTGTACTGCTGCCTAGGGACCTGATAAAGAGGATTAGAGCATCAATGCTGTTAATTTAACTATTTTGCTATTATTTCATCCTCTTCCCCTGCTTCTTCAGTACATCCCTACTGTTGTCCTTCAACACAAGACAGACATTATGGGCTATTTGGCTGGAGGTGGGATAGTCAGCCCCTGACTGCGTGTGCTTTATCAACAGCCAGAAGACTAAGCAGCCCAGTGAGGGACTCTGGCTGCCTGTATTTCACAGACTCATTGGCATAGCAGGTGTCTCCTCTCTCAGTGGACTGGGAGTAATCAGTAACGCAATAGGTAGATCTGACTTGGACATACTTGTAGCATTCAGTAGCAGAGCAAGTATTGTCCACCTGCTGTACCTGAGGCATTGCACAACACAGTAAGGGGCTCTGTAGGGACAAAGTGGGAACACCTGACAGCAGTCAAGTGGTTACATACATCTTTCTCAAGATAAGTTGTGTATGTGTATTTAATATACGACTGGCTTTGCATAAACTAGATTTAAATAAGAGCCCAACAAAGTATATTTCAGAATATTTGACAATCTGTCAGGGTGTAAGAAACATACATTCTACTTGGCAAATGAAAATTTTTATTCTTAAATGAATGAAAAAACCAGCATGGCACTGAGCCAGCGTGCTTCAGTTCCTGGTTTATGAAACAGTTCATGGCTGAATTGATCAACAGCTTGATTTGCCAAAATACTGCCCATTGTTAATCCAAAAGAGATCGAAAGTTGTGAAGGTCATGTGAATGCTATTTGAGCCTACACTGCAAATTCAGGGTGTGTTTTCAAGCCTGGGTTAACATGTTATTGCAGCAGATCTCTTTATTTGGTTCTAGCAATACCCTTATAAATGGTGTACGTTTTAGGAACCTGGAGACAAAGAAGTGGGAGTACCTGTGGGAGCGTGCCTCTCAGCACTAGTTAGAAAGAAGAGTGATGCAAGAAAATATCCTGTATCATCCCCTGACACAGCATACCACATATCCACAGTAGCCTCCAGGACACCAGCCCTGTGGTCTTGTATACCCTATATCCCTGGTCATCACGCTGCCATAAAAATGAGCTGTAGTTTGTCCCCCAGCCAATGCTCCCCAGGCCATGCTGTTGAGCAGTGATAAAATGAAAGGCAGGATGGAGAGGGATGTCTCCAGAGAAACAAAGCTCTGATTAAGCCTGACTGTTCCCCTCTCTGCCCTAGGCACACTGTACGGTACCAGCCTCATATTAAACCAGTGTAACACCAGCAGTTTCCAGTGGTCTGTTTCTGACCCAGAAGATATTATCATCCCCTCCAGTGGCTGCAGGAGCCTTGGGTCACTGCCAGCAGCATCCGAAAATCAGTTTCAGTGTCATGACTTGTTGTGTTTTCACCTTCATTTTAACAATTTCACTACTGTAGAAGAGTAAGTTATTTCAGGGGGGATAACATTATTTAGAGGGGTAAACCTCTACATAGGCATTCACAAATGGAAGACCATCTCTTCTCCACATTCATATATATGAATTTTGTTTTGGCGATCACTTATCATAAGCATTGTGCTTGAATGAAAGACAAGGAAAATGAAGGGTTTGTTAGACAAAAAAAATCATCCAAACAGAAGAAGCAATATCCTCTTATTAATATGTATATATTTCTGGCTACACATAATTTTCATAGGGGAACTCATTCCTCTATTTAATATAAATGAAACATGGACAGTTAACTGGGTATTTTGCACAGTGATATTTCAATTGCATTTCATAAAACTGAGGCTGGCTCTGGAATGAAGAATTTATCCAATTAGACTTTTTTCTTTTTTTTTCCCCCCATTTTTAATGGAACCTGGCTGTCCTTTTATCTATCTCACTGGTTTAAAAATTGAAATAGTCCTGTTAGAAACTAGGTGTGCAATGTGAGTGCAAAACTAGTGTCAAATTTTTGAGAATCAGGAGGAAAATGTCCTTAAGTTAATCACAGGTTTCCAAGCCAATTTTTATTATTTGGACTTCATTTAATGCTGATGTCCAACAATTGAATGAGTTCTCCAGTTCATTGGTAGAGACTTCAGACAGGGAATGTGAAGCTTGGCTGTGGCTGGTCACTTTATTCTGGTGATATTGATTCTGGTGCTACATTTTCTGTCTTTAGAGTCTTTGGGATAATTTTGCTCAGCCTGTAAATTACTTTCAAATGCAATTCAGTGGGAGGTCAGATGGGTAATAACAGGCTGAATTCTGTTTTGGAGGTGATGGAATCAGTAGAAATGTGAAAATAACAAAGGAAACTTTTACTAAAATATGTTACATTCTTGTATGGGCTTCCCACTTTTGATACACAAATCAATAATACTATGGTTGCTCGATACCTGGCAGGCAACTTCTGTCTTCCTCTCATCACTTTGTTCACAAGGAAAATTTCCAGATTATCTCATCCAGGGAGATTCTTAACCTTATATCATTCTAATGCAATGCTATAGCTGAAAATATCTTTTTTTTTTTTTTCCTGTATAATGCTTCTGGATGAAGGCTTGCAAATTTTATAGCTGTACAACATCTCCATGAGTAAAACTTTAAGATTTCACAGGCAGGGAAAACATAGGTTTAGACACAGGAACAAGTTTCTGTGGTTGATATATTACTTAGTGTCAGCTGATCTATGGTAATGGTTTCTGCATATGCACATAAAATGTGAAATAATTGGACTGAGTGCTCTTTAAATGCAGGTAAAATGATCCTGAATTATCTTCCCTTTGCTATGGGCTAAAAGTATGTACACATATTTACTGGAGATCAGATGACATCTCTAACTTGTTTGTGTGTCTGAGCCCTGGAGCACGAGAAAAGAAAACTACTGGTCTGAGCTTGTGCAGCACCTGCAGAGAGCCCAGAGGTCCTGCCTTTGTGCTTCTAAACCTCTCTGTCATCCCCACAAGAACATTAACTCTGGCACTAGTAGGAAGCTGGAGTCATGAGTTTAATTTTCATTTTGTTTAAGGATCACATAAACCTAAGGGCACAGGGGAAACAACAATGACATCAATATAAACTAACAAGCTAATCTTCAAAGTGGGTTGGCAGTGTCATATGAATGGAAAGGGAGAATCTGTATGCTTTACTTTTGGTATTTATCTCTGTGTAGGTTTCCTAATTTATTCAGCTTCTGTGCATTGAGGTGGGGGACATCCTATTCTTAGAAACTAACAACAAAATTGGAAATTCAACAAAATCTGGAAGAAATGGCTATGGAATGGTGAATAATTAGAAGCCTCTGAGCTCTATAGCTGCGAATTTGATTTCAAAGGGGTTTTGCTGTACATCTTACAACAACGTAAACATCACTGTCACTTTTGGGGTCTTTCAATAGCATTGTATTTGTTAATCACTTCTTATTGTGTCTTGTTTTCAAATCAAATGCAAGTTCCAGAGTTTTCTGTTATACGATGCTTTCTTGTACTCTCTGGACACAACCAAGCTAACTACCCCCAAATTTTAAAGAACATAGGAGATTTCCCTCCCAAGCTTTGCTGTTGGTGTTCCCTTCCTCTTGGGTTGACATATTTGTAGTGAAATTTTTGCAATTGTTTCTAAAGCTTCCTCACACAGAGAGGAAGTACCAGATCACTGGGCTTACAGAAGATAGAATCCTATAACAGAGGCCAACGTTGTGTTTTAGGTAGGGCAGAAAGAGAAATACTCATCTAGCACCTTATGATGCAACAGGGAGAGGTGATCACCATGTGATATTTATGATCCATTCTAGTGCAAGAGGGCTGGGGGATCTGGTTGGGTGATGTGGTAGTGGAGGGGATCCAGGGCTTCCAGGCTGCCTGCAGCCATTGCCTGCTTACATCCATCAGCTCTCACTGCCTTCTGAAAATCCACACAGCGGGAATTAATAGTTCCACACAGCTCTAGTGACAGGTACAATTGTCACAAGAAAGAGAATGAAGCGACAATGTGGAAGAGCTCCTTTAAACAGCTTCTAATTAGCTCTAGAGTCATTTTCTGTCAGTGTACTAATTTGTGAAAGACATAGTGTGTTGGCGCTGCTCATAAAATTACCCACCTTCCTGCTACCCAGCATATTTGAGGACACTGTGCCTGCGTTCCCTTGGTTCTCTCCCCTCCTTATATGTGGCCTGTTATTAGGTTTTATTGAGTCCTGCTGATGTGAAAGAAACCTCAAAGCTGTACTGGGTATGCGCAGCAAGGTTTTGGTAGCAGGGGGGCTACAGGGGTGGCTTCTGTGAGAAGCTGCTAGAAGCTTCCCCCATGTCCGACAGAGCCAATGCCAGCCGGCTCCAAGTCGGACCCACCGCTGGCCAAGGCCGAGCCCATCAGTGACAGTGGTTGCACCTCTGGGAGAACAGCTTTAAGAGGAAAAAACCTGTGCAACAGAAACTGCAGCCAGAGACAGGAGTGAGAATATGTGAGAGCACCAGCCCTGCAGACCCCCAGGTCAGTGAAGAAGGAGGGGCAGGAGGTGCTCCAGGCACTGGAGGAGGGGATGCCCCTGCAGCCCACGGTGAGACGGCAGGCTGTGTCCCCCCCAGTCCATGGAGGTCCACAGTGGAGCAGATCTCCACCTGCAGCTGGGGAGGACCACACGCCAGAGCAGGTGGATGACTGAAGGAAGCTGTGACCCCGTGGGAAGCCCACGCTGGAGCAGGCTCCTGGCAGGACCTGTGGACCCGTGGAGAGAGGAGCCCACGCTGGAGCAGGTTTGCTGGCAGGACTTGTGACCCTGCGGGGGACCCACGCTGGAGCAGTTTGTGAAGAACTGCAGCCTGTGGCATGGACCCGCATTGGAGAAGTTCATGGAGGACTGTCTGTTGTGGGAGGGACCCCACGCTGGAGCAGGGGATGGGTGAGGAGTCCTGCCCCTGAGGAGGAAGGAGCAGCAGAGACAAGGTGTGGTGAACTGACCTCAATCCCCATTCCCCATCCCCCTGCGCTGCTCAGGGGGAGGAGGTAGAGAAATTGGGAGTAAAGTTAAGCCCTGGAAGAAGGGAGGGATGGGGGGAACTGTTTTTAAGATTTAGTTTTATTTCTCATTATCCTACTCTGATTCGATTGGTAATAAATTAAACTAATTTCCCCAAGTCAAGTCTGTTTTGCCCATGACAGTAATTGGTGAGTGATCTCTCCCTGTCCCTATCTCGACCCACGAGCCTTTTGTTATATTTTCTCTCCTCTGTCTAGTTGAGGAGGGGGAGTGATAGAGCGGCTTTGGTGGGCACCTGGTGTCCAGCCAGGGTCAACCCACCACAAAAACCTTGCCTCAAAGTCACTCATCAAGTGTGTTAACTCTTGGGGAATTTAAGACTGGCACTGGATGTTTCCAGATATTTCCATTGCCTTTAGGATGAATCTTTTTGCAAGGGAGGGATGGAGAGATCCCTCTGTGTACTTCCTGAACCATCAATTTTTTAATACCCATAGAGCTCACCCAAAATGACCAAAAATTCAGTGCTCTAATGGCAGAACACCAGCTCTCTATCTAAAATATGGTATTTCATGGAGTGTGACAGATTTTTTTTAAAATTGAAATCAAACATTTTTTTTTAAGAAAACTAAAATCTCTGAACCTGGATTTCCATAGGAAAGGAGTCCATATACCTTCTTTTCTTACTCTGCCTAGTCATCTATGGAGCATCTTGTTCATCAATCAATGGTCCTCATGGCATTCTCTCTGAAGAGACTGATGTGTGCCCATAACTATGGCAAAGGTATTTTAATCTGTTTTATTTTATAACTTGGTAGTAACATCCTGGGACCTTGCTGGCACACACAGAAACCAAGGAATGTCATGCTTGTGCCACTTGTTCACACATTGCTGGTCTGAGCTGGGGAGGATTTGCCTTACCATTTGCCTAAAGCACTTGATCAGTGAAGGTTCTACAGGGTGTAATGATCCTCACGTGAAAATAGTCCTTGGCCAAGAGTGGAGTTTTTTATTCTTCATTTAACTACTTCTTAGAAGATTAGAGTTTTATCTCCAGTCTGTGATTGTTTCACTGACATCAGAAAAGTGTGCGCACATTGGCTGTCTAGTATGTCTTTGTGTGGTAGTGAGTTCTTTAAGCATCCGCCTTGTGCCCAGAGACCAAGGTTCATGTTACTGCTTCAAAAATCCTTAGTTATTCATTCAAAGGGGAAAAGCTCCTACTGGAGGGACTAAAAAGACATACACCAGAATAAAGTACTTATTCAAGAGGTGAAAGACTGAAATTAATATCCCCAAACTGGAAAGACAAGATCTAACCTTTGTCTTCTGCATATCATAGAATTATAGAATAGTCTGGGTTGGAAGGGACCTTAAAGATCACCTAGTTCCAACCCCTTGGCATCGGCAGGGACACCTTCCACTACACCAGGTTGCTCAAAGCCCCATCCAATATTGATTGAACACTTCCAGGGACGGGGCATCCACAGCTTCTCTGGGCAACCTGTTCCAGCGCCTCACCACCCTCACAGTGAAGAATTTCTTCCTTACATCTAATCTAAATCTACCCTCTTTCAGTTTAAAGCCATTACCCCTTGTCCTATCACTACATGCCCTTGTAAAAAGTCCCTTTCCAGCTTTTCTGCAGCGTCCCTATAGGTACTGGCAGGCTGCTATAAGGTGTCCCTGGAGCCTTCTCTTCCCCAGGCTGAACAACCCCAACTCTCTCAGCCTGTCCTCATAGGAGAGGTGCTCCAGCCCTCTGACCTTTTTTGTGGCGCTCCTCTGGACTCGCTCCAACAAGTCCATGTCTTCCTTGTGTTGGGAGTCCCAGAGGTGAATGCAGTACTCCAGGTGGGTTCTCACGAGAGTGGAGTAGAGGGGGAGAATCAGAGAATCACCTCCCTCAACCTCCCTCGACCTGCTGATCACTGGATATCAAGTAATTGTCTTCACTGTCAGCCTTCAACCACCCTGGATTGATGTCTCTCTGGACCAAAAATGCTATTTTTAGTGTTAAGAAAGCTGAAGTGAAATCGCTGCATCCCTGAAAAAATGTTTGCGTTGCTCTAATTTTCATTTTCACATTGAAAACATTTTGCTGGAAAATCCTCATCTAACCCTCTATTTGAGTGCTTTATCGGCTCCTTCTTGTTTACTAAGGCCTTTGATATCATTCAACTGAAGCTAAAGGTGGACTCTGTGCCCTCCTAAGAATTCGAGCTACCACTACAACTGTACTACAGCGTGTCTTGTGCACCGAGGGGTGAACTTGGCTCTGAGTTACTACACTTATATAGAGAGATAAGTACATGCAAATCACCATAGTGGCTCTTGGAGCAAACTCTCCCCCAGACTGCACCCTGCAGAGGTGGCTTTCCTCCCTGGTCTTTGCTGTGCAGCCGCGAGATGCCCCTCCGGGGGCTCTCCCTGCCCTGCGGGGCGCTGCTGGTGGCTGTAGGGACTGTGACTTGGGAGAACCGTTGGGGTTGGAAGCCGAAAACCTTCCGTGAGCCTCGGTGAACCCACTCCACCTGTCCCTCATGCCGGGTGTATCCGTTGGTTGTCAGCGCTCGTTAAGACCGAGGGCATCTCTCTTGCTCGCTCTGCCTTCTCTGTGTCTCTGATTTCACTGGAATGGAGTCAAATGGAGACGAGTCCACGCAGGGTTTGGAACGGATCAGCAGGTCAGCTGGGAATGCCTGTCAGGCAGCCAGCATGCTCCCTCCCTTCTCCCTGGCTTTCTTTGAGGTTTGTAGTTCTTCTGCTTTCTTGTTGCTATTGCCACCCTCCCCACACTCCCCCTGCCACACACCAAGCACCCAGACCTTTCCTGAGCACTTTACTTAATCCCCAGGATTCTTTATATAGGAATTAATCTTCTCGTCACAGTGGGAGAGCTCGGAGGGAGGGGGTACATTTATCTCTCCTGCTGAGGTCTAGAGTTGCATTGCTGTGATTATTGGTGGTAGCAGTGTGCATGTGTCTGGGGATCTGTGTTTAGCTTCTTCATTTCTTAAACAGCACAGGGGCAGCAGCAAGGCAAGTTGGCAGCCTTGCTGCCTAGCTGCATTGTGTCTGCTGCTGGAAAAAGGGAGTGTGAGTGGGGAGCAGCATGGCAGAGCAAGAAGCCAGTGGCTTGCAAGTCCTTCTCTCCACCCTCCAGGTAAGAACAGCTTGAACTAATGAGAGAGGTGCTTGGGCTTGTTTTCCTCTTTAATTCACCAGCAGCAACTTGTTGGGCTGAGGTTGTTTGTACAAGCTCCCTGCTGGCTTGTTTCTAAAAGCATCAGCGTGCCGGAGTCCTGACCTGCACCTCCCACCCTAAAACGCCTTTATGAAATGAAGTTTCACTAGTTGGAGATGAACGCTGGCAATTACTGCTATGCATCAATCACTGAGCCCCGTCTGAGGGCAGAGTCTCGGCTCCCGAGATCTCGCTGCGTTCAGCGGGGGAGCGAGGGAGGTGTGAGGAATCGGCTGCTTTGCAATGAATGGGACCTGACAGAGCTGTCAGTCTGCGAGCTAGGCAAGCCCCAGCAGCGCACGCCGCTACTCCGAGGGCTGAGGGGGATGAGTAAACAGATCTGCCTGGAAGCAGCAAGTTCCTCCCTATCAAACTGTCTTCACCAGGACCCTTAAGCACTCACGAGGAAGTGATCAAAACTCTTGAGGCTAAGACCGGTGAGGCGCTGGCGTTGGGCGTGCTCAGTAAATGCTCCCAAAGAGCAGAGGGAAGGGAAGTGTCCCTGTCCAGGATTGTACTTGCTGGACAAGCTCAGCCACAGGATGAAGGAGAGGTATCTCTTCCTCTGCCCATAGGTGATCCCCTCGGTTCTGTTTTCCCCCAGCATGGATGCGCTCCTCCCAGTCTTGCAGGAGAAGATGTCATTAAGATGAGGCATGAGCCACCCTATGGAACAGGGTGTGTGTTTTGGGAGGGAACCCGTGCTTTCATGAGCCGTTGTTTTGTCATGAGGGATGGACAGGAATTGCTTTGCCAAGACAAGCTGCCTGCATAAAAAGCAGCTTTTAGATAGTTATGGTGAAATGCCAGTTGTCTGTACTTCTCAGGTACTCCTGTGTGCAGTTGTGCTGATGTGGGTCAGAGCTCCGCAGGGATGGGAGTTTCACATCTGAGGCAGCAGCATCCTCTGACTGCTACGTGTGTTGTCAAAACCTCACACATTGCAGAAGTGGAAAATGAGGGGTAGGGTGTGTAAAACCCTCCTGGATCAGCCCAGGGATTCATGTCTCCCAGCCCTGTGTCTCGGAAGGTTTCTGTGACCAGCTGCAAGTCTGTAGAGGAGGCTATAAAACCCCATGATACGCAGTTGGCTTCAAAACTGTATTTGTGGGGGCTGATCAGCCTTGACATTTTTATCCAAGCTTATGTAACTGTCAACAGCTTTTTTTTCTCATGTCATTAAAAAACCCTAGTTTGCTCTCTATTGTACCCTGTGGCAGTGAGTTCTGCAGGTAAACTGGCACACTGAAGAAAATTGTCCTACTGTCCTTTTATTTTTTGGCAATGTAACTTGCTTGCCCTAAGTTCTTACAGTTTTTTTAATGCATGTTTTGTACTAGATCATGTGTTTGCTGTATCCAAATTATAGTCCTCTCCCTATTACTTTGGATAATTGAGAGCTGAGTGTACATCTCCTGTTTTTTTCTTATGCTCTCCGACATTAGCAGTCCTGGTGCTCTCTGCATAATCTGGGAACAGAACTGGGCAAGGCCCAGGATTAAATTGGAAGCTGTAGTTTAAAATCACATACGCAATTCATTGACAAATCTACATGGAGAGCTAGAGTAGGAATAGTTAGGAACACTGCAGGTGAAATAGGTGGTGGTATTGGTAAAATTGCAAGGTAGCACAGCATTCATCCCCAGTATTACAAAATCTAACCTTGGTACAAGACCCTTGTTTCCAAAAATTCTGTATTCACTTAGAGAAGAACAAAAGGTTTTGCTGTTACATCTTCAATTAGATGCAGAGGTTTGAGTGTTAGAGGACAGAAAGTAAGTGGTTGATGGCAATTACAATACTGGTATTTTCTGATTCACCTCCTTCCCCTATGTCCAGCCAAAACATTACCAGAATAACTGTAATACCATCACCTATCTCTGCTACAAAAATCAGGTGATAAAAAAGACCTTTACTTGACACAGTTGGAAAGCACTGGCCTCGGAAATAATAACTTTTGTTGATGTTTGCATTTGCTGATAACATCTCTTCACACTTTGTTATTTTCTGCAACAGCTGTCCAAAACATAGTTGCTTTGGTTTTGTGTCCTACTGGATTGTTAGTGCTGGTTCATATTCTTTTATTGGGCATGAAGAACATGTCTGCTGCATACAGCAGGCTATTCTGCAGTCTATTACTGTCTATTTTCCATTTCTGTTAGCACATAATATTGCTTTGTATGCAGAAAGCTTTCAGCTGAAGAATGAGGGAACATTCAACCACCAAGCCATTGTTTATGAACCTTGGAATAAAAACATCCTTTCTCCTTCAGTCACTCACACAGGGCTAAATTTCTACCTCCCTTCCAAGCACTGGCACAGATTATTATTCTCAGTTGAAGGAATGTCCCCACCTGAGATAGGGTCTATCGCCTTCAGCCAAGGGAGTGATCTACCCTATCTCCTCCTGGCATAGACTCTTTTACTCTTAGTCTTGCAGCCTGGCTTTGGTAAGGATGGTATTAAGCAGAACAAAACCAGAACACCAGGCACTTTGTAACTGAACTGCTCTAGTCAAGGAAAGAAAGGCATTTGGTTTCTGAGTTCTTCAGAACTGTTCCCAGTGCAACAAAAGAGCATGATCCTCCAAAGACAGCTCAAACCTCTGAAAGTGTAACGTGTTACAGATGTTCTGAAAAGTGACAAGGTGAAAAGCAAAAAGAAGAAACTGCTTTCAAAGCCCAGCTGCATTTTGTCACCAAAATGTCACTGCAGGGAAGATGTGACATTTCAGATTTCTAGGTAAAAAGTGCTTCATTGCTTATAAGGTACAGCTTTAAAATGTGAATTTCAGATTTAAGAAAAAGTTCTCCCTGTCTCACAGGTTTTGTGTCAGTATGGCAAAGCCGAGCTGTTAGGACTTTACTGTAGTTTCTCATTTTGCTTCTAACCCTGTTACCTTCTTCTTTGCTCTCTCTTCTTGACTCTCCCCCTCCAAAGTGCTCCAATTATCACTCCCATCCCTCTGGCTTGGTTAGTGTTACCCCATTCTGTTCCCATCTCTTACTGCATGACATCGACCTCCTCACCTCACATCCAGCTCTGCTCTGTCTTTCATACACAGACAGTGCAGTACCTAGGCTATGTACTGTTGCTATGACAGGGACACTGCCTCTGTGTGATTATTCCTGTTTGTGCCCGGCTAAGGCTGGGCTGGTTACTACTCCTCACCCAGATCCCTGGCCACATCATGGCAGAAATAAACATCCTCCCCATGTACAGTTTATGACAGGGAAGAAGGTCTGACATCCCATTTTACAGGCAGCCACCCTAATGCAAAATCCCAGAGAGATTTGGAATTAGATCTCTTGTTTCTTTTAATGCCAGGAGGAGGTATCTGGGCGTTAGTTAAAAACAGCTGTTAGTTGCTAAGAACAATAGAAAACTGAGGCCAGCATCTTTCATTGTGTCCCAGACTGCTGAATCCCTTGAGACTGTAGAGCATCCTGGTTCCTACTCCTGGTTGTCCTGGCCCTCATCTCACTCCATCTTCTAACCAGTTAGCTAACTAAGAAGCATTTTGATTCTTCCCATGCTTTTTCTCTGCTCTCTTCCTCGCTTGCCAGGCTCGGATGTGAGCCTGCCTTGGTTACCCTTGAGAACATCTCCTTATTTCATGGCAGTGTACATCGCGTCGCTTGAGGAGTCCCAGATTTCCTGTTGGCTCTCAGCATGTTTTCACATGCTTCCTGAAGCCACAGTCCCCGTTCACATATTCTGCAAAGCTGGCAACCCCTGGGGCTGTTGGCAGATCTTTGGCTCAAACTGTGTCCTACTATATTGGACTGCACAGGTTCCCAAATGCTATGATTCAAAAGGAAAGAGGTGAAAATCTTATGTATCAATCAAGGATGTTATTTGTGTAAAGGGATTCCTCTCTGAATGGCTGTGGTGCCCAGCAGGGAACAGATACAGGATCCACTGTTTGCTAACTCGAACCTCTCCGCTCCTTTGTGCTGCCTCTTTTGAGCTGTTTTGCTGGCTGGCTGACAAGGCAGTTCTATTGTTATCCTAAAGACAAGTGGGAAGATATCTATGCTGCTCCAGTGACAATGAATATAAACGTATTTTGCAAAATGCTTTTGTCTCCTCTGCATCCTTGCACTTATGCTGTCAGCAGAGCTGCTGAGATTCCTGGCTTTGAGCAAAATAAATGCAAAAATCCCAGGAACTGCTCAACAAACAGAATGCTCACTGGTTTAGGCTGGGGATGGAGGAGCTCGAAGTTTGGATCTGTGTTTTTGGGAGGCAGCTTGACAGGCAGGGCTTAGTGGAATAGCCTTAGAGGGAACAAAAATCAGCTCAAAACCAGATGGCCATTTTTATGTGGTTCATTAACTGAGTTTTACTGAGACTGTTGTACCTGAAGTGAACAGTGGTGGACTTAGTGTCCTCCTATTCCTTACAAAAAATATTCTAGCTTTGGAGCAGCAAAAGTAGTGCAGTTAGGGCAGTGAGACACTCAGCTATAGGGTTCAAGAGGAAACCCTTCACAGGGAAACACTGGGTGCTCCAGCAGCTCTTCCGTGTGTCTATTGCCAATGCCACTTAGCCTGCACGAGCTTCTTTTCTGCTTTAACTGTGGAAGGAAAGGGATCATTCTCTGCAAACAATCTTACAGAAGTAGTGCAGGCTTCCACCCACCCCAGCTTTCAGGGTCACTGCTTGTTCTTTCCACCTCACCTGTCATCTCCTCCCTGTCCAAGGAGAACCTAAAGGTAACCCCGAACCCTTCCCTACAACCCCTGGCTCACCACCATGGGGCACTGCTAAGCAAGAAAGAAGAAAGGAGGCTAGCATCCATGCATTAACCCTAAACTCCTGCCAGGCCACAAGAGAAATATTGAGGTTTGACACTCTCGTGAATCAGCGCAGAACACTAAAACCCCTCAGAGGAAGCCGAGGCATGTGTCTTGGACTCTGCTGAAACTCTTCTACCGACTAAACTGGGACCAGAATTTCACCCTCTGTCCCCAGGCTGGCCGCAGCTGTTTCTCTGAGCATGCTGCCAGCTCCTCTGAAAATGCCTCCAGTTGGGCTATCCAGAATTTCCTGCAACTGCATTAATGACAATTCAGGACCTCAGGGTGCAAAATGTACCCAGAGACTGATTGGAGCAGCAGCAACTACGGCTGGGCTGAGCAAAAGTGTGTGGTGCAATCCGAGTCTCAGCAGAACTTTTCATGTCAACAAGGAAAGTGGGCTTCGGTCTGTCTTCTGCTGTCCCTCATCCTTGCCTAGGATGGCTTGTGCCTTGAGGAGAAATGAGATTGTGTCATGAATGTTCCTGGAGACCCCTTTATCCCTTCCTGCAGAAATGCAAATGTGACAGGATAGCTGTGTTGCTAAATCAGTTGAATGCAGATCTGGAGAAATGGATTATAACCCTCTGCATCTGAGTTAATCATGTATAAAATGGCTAATAATCCCACCATGCCTCACATCAGTGCTTGAGAAATCAGGCAATAAACATCGGGAAAAAATACCTGAAGTTCTGGTGACAACAGAGTAAAAAAAAAAAAGAGGAGTAAATTAATAATTCGTTTTCAGTGCGGGGCTTGGATTCTGCACAATAAATAATGCACAGAACCACATGCTAAATGATGAGGACAAAAAGCTATATGGGGTAATTTTCCAGGCAGCAGGCACTGTTCATCCTGAAAAAGAGGTTTTGTGAAATAAAACAAGTTGTCATGAAATTAAAAAATGAAGTTATGCTAGGGGGGCAAATGAAACATCATGTATGCTTTAAAACTGGTGCTTCTTAGCTGTTGAGGGCCTGACTTTGTACTCATGGCCAGGCTATTTAAATTAGACTATTTGCATGTAATATAATGGCGTGTTATACCATGTCAAGCAGCTTTATATTATGTATTTTTGTACAACTGCTGTATTACAGACACAAACACACATTAAACTATATTATGTAAGGAGGCATATGCATTTGTTTAGAATACTTATCTTTTACATACACTACAAAAATATATTCAAATGCATCTGCTTATCTATTTGTAAGTCAAGAATAACTATTGGTGGTTATCTAGCTTCCATAGGTGTTTTCTATGCCTACAGATAAATTTATATATTACATCAATATTTTTGTATCAATGGAAAATTTCCACCTTCTCCTTCTCTCAGGCTTCAATGATTTCCCTCTGTAAAATATATGAAGAGATGTTTTCATACAGAGAGGTGTTTTCTTGAATAGATCTTGCCTGTGTTTCTTTGTTTAGCATAATCTAATTTTCAGTGTATTATGCTGCATTTTGTTGTGATGGCTCAGAGATCTTTCCAACACATTTTTCTGTCCAATGCATTGGTCCAGTCCTCTTGGCTTTATCTATAATGGGAAAAATATGTCTGTGGTAGAAAATAAGTTCATGGACATCTTTGAATTAAAGTTTATTACATTACATTTAGCAAAAAGTGCAAAAAAGTTACTTGTATTGAAAAACATGTGGGCTGATGATGGTTAATTATAGCAGTGTCTACTGACACCAGCAGAGAGTTTACTGATGTGTGTTAACAGGAAGAAAAACATTTCGTATATGTACTGGGAATTTAAGATATGGGGAGGGATTTTGTGTCACTTGGTCTGGGATAGTAGGGTTGAAAATTGCTCCTGGAGTTGTTGCTATGACAGGGACACTGCGTCTGTGTGATTATTCCTGTTTGTGCCAGGATAGGTAACACGACATGTATCATCATTGCTCTTGCGATGAAATTTAGGGGTGATTTATGCCTCTGGAAGTGCAGGTGAAAGCCCCTCCTTCCACAGGGCTCCAGGAGGAGTCAGTGGGAAGTGCAGAAGTAAGGCAGTGCTTGCTAGTAGCTCCTCATGGAATGAACCGTGCTCCTGGGGAGAGGCGGCCCTTTTCTGTGTGCGTTAGGGTTGATGTATGCACACCTGAGAACCTCAGGCTTTCACATGTCTTTGAAAATCCTAAATCCATAGGCATACCATGCGCCCACATATGTCATTGGGCTCTGCCAGACTCCAGCCTCGTGACTATGTTCTTCTCACCAGACCAGGATAGAAAATAATTCCCTCTTGCCTTTCCCCGTTCTTTTAATAAGCACTTGTCTCACAGATAGTCTATTTGCACCTGTTTGCCTACAGGGCCCGATGGGCCATAGGATAGAAGTGCTGATCCATCAGCCAGGGCCATTCTGCGTGCCGGGCTTGCTGCTCATCTCCGCAGGAAAGGATGAGGGGCTGTGATTCTTGGGCAAAGCAGGCTGATTTCAGTCACCGGGGGACTGTAAGGCCAGAATGTGCCTGGAAATTGGTGAGACGTGCTCCTTGAGGGAGAGCTATAACCTTCTCCAGGGAGACCAGGAACAGTACAAAGCAATTTCACCAGACAGTTTCCCTTCTCCCCATTGACAAAACCAAGTTTGCTTCAGAAGGTGAGGAATGAGTGTTAGGGGGAAGCCACATGGTATGTTCTTGTACAACTAAATTGTCCAGCTCTGTTGACATACTGGTGGGTCATCAGTGCCTGCAATCCTGGAAGCTATGTGTGGAACAGAAAGCACTACTCTGCTGCTGTTTAAGGAGAGAGTTTAATTTCAGAAAAGATGGTTTAATTTAAAGATGACTTTGAAGCACGCACGTGAGTCCAAACCACCCTCAAATATTTGTAGACATTTTCTGTCATAATCTAAAACCTAAAATATCTGCTTTTTTTCTGATTGTTTCATCTTTATGAGAAGTTGACCCAAATGTAGTCTAGGTGCATTCTTTGGGTGAAGGTTCAAATCTCCAAGAACTGAATAATCTTTTGACTTTTCATACAGGGAAAACAATTTATCTTAGTACAGCTTTGGGAAGGCAAGTCTAATGTGATGAAGAATGCCCCTTAAAATAAGGGAAACCTGGTCATTCTCCTCCACAGGTCAACGGAGATAGACCACATTCATATCCATGACTTAGGATTTGCTTTCGATCTGTTGTGCTGTTATGGCCTTACTGAGTGGAGACCTACCATACTATAAAGAAATCAGGGTTTCTGAAATCAAGAATTTGTCATTGATTTCATAAGATGTCTTCCAGAGAGGACAAAGATAACATAGTAGACATTCTTCTGCCCACAGGCACTACTAAGCTACAAAAAAGAGAACGAATGTTTTAGACCAGCTATTGATTGATAGAATAACATCTGCTTGATAAGAAATTCCATGAGCAAAGCTAAACCTCCTTCCCTTAGGGGGTTTAAAGAACAAGGTTGGGTTTTTTTCTCCTCATGGTCTTTTCTTCTGGAAGAACACAGCCTCACTTTCAAAAGGTGCCATAGGTTGAGGTGGAATTAATGAGAACAGCAAAACTTTCATGATGACTCTTATTAGAAAATTGAGTAATTCTGACACAGAAGTCCTGCGGGAGAAATAACTACCAAAGAAATCTTGGCTTTTTTCCCCCTTTCAACAAGGGATGCTTTGAAACCAAAACATACATTTTTTTGACACTAGAGCCATGGAAGCACCCCAGCGTTGTGTTTTACTGCAATCAACTTCTGTGAAGCCTTTTATGCACATTAATTTTTGGTGTAATTTACAGGCAGAGGCTTCCCACTGGGCCCAATGGGAATTTGATCCCTATAGTAAACAGAGACAGATTATTCTCCCCTGGGCCCATCTGCTCCACTGCACTCTCTGCTACCTATTTCCTTCCTTTCAAAAGAGAGAATGAAGGTGTATTGATGGCTAAAGCAGGAGTCCTGGGCTTTATTTCAGGACTGTTACAAACTCCATCAAACTCACTAACGTCTGTGCCTCCAGATTTCTCCATTTGGTCAGTAAATGGAGATAAAACTCATCTGTCAAATTAGGGCAAAGGACTCTTAGTTCACATTGTTTCCCAAATCAAAGGGTGGAACAACTTACTCCATGAGCAGTTGACACTCATGCAGCCTCGGTGAAATTAGTGCAATGCTGGTCATCCTCTGCCATCCTCTGTTTTTTTATGGGATTCCTGCTGAAAGGCCAAAGCAGCAGATTTACAGTGAAGATAAGGTCGGCCTTCCATTTTATTCAGGATTAACCTGGCAAGCAGGAGCACAACAGGGAGAGAAAGAGATCCTGCCATAAGCAGTTTGCTTGGCATGGTGAATGCCCACCTGTCTGCGCAGCAAAGGAGGGGAGGAGGGAGAATGGTCCACCTGACCTTTCCCTGTGATTAAAATGCTGATCTGATGAAGTCAGAGGAACAAACTGAACTGCCTCTTTCAACCCTCCATTTTTCCAGGAATAAACCAGCACCATCCACATGGAGACAGTTTCTGGAGAGGCTAGGGCAAAGCAGCACTACTGCCTTGTTTTTTCTGGCCTCCTCTTTGGGAAAATCTCCTGCATTTGAGTGGCCTCTTGCCCCATGCTGAAGTTCTTTCTGCAAGTGGGTGAGAGAGCTGGAGATGACAAATGAGAAAGAGAATGTGTGCCTGGCTCTGTTTTTCTTTGACAATCTCTCTTCCAATAGGGCCAAGGTCATTTGATCTCCCCATAATGCACAGGGATTTCAAGGGGACAGCTGGAAGCAGACGTGCATTAAAACGACTTGCTCTCTGAGATGAAAACCATGCTTATTAGCGGTTTGTTTCAAAAGCTCCCGCAGCAGCGGCTGTATCTCACTGACTGCAAACTCTGGAGGGTTTTGTCTAAAAGGTGGTTGTCTGAGTGGCTGGCTGATCAAACAGTTGGAAATCTTCCTAGCTGAGTTCCTCTGCTATGTCCTAACAAAACCTGTAGAGCACTGTTACACCAACAGGTCTCCTTGAGAACATGCTTAAATAAAATAGGACACAACAACTACTTTTTGGCGGTCTCTCCATGCTGGCAATGGATGCAGGCATTGGAGGTAGACTCTGACATAGACCAAATCTCCTACTGGATATTTGCTGAAGAATTTACCTTTCTCTCAGAGATCAGACCACCGTGACATCAAGACTGCATTTGCTCAGATCTCAGTGAGACACATGTGGGCCTATGGAGAGATCAGAGGTCACTTCCCATTGCTGTGCCAGCAGCAGAGGAATAAATGGCTCCTGCCAAAGGTCCCCTCTTTTCACCAGAGTCATATGCCATTGCACGTTCAGCCTGTTCTCATGTGAGAGTGTCTCAGGAGAGACAGTCCATGGAGGAGTTTGGTGAAGTCCACAGGGGATCTCAGTGGAGTGAAGCTAAGCAGCGTGCAGAGGATGGCACATCAGGGGACACTGTGCTCCTTGGCTCCTGGGTCAGGACGGGCTGGGTCAATGCTGCCCCTCAGACACCTGTGGGCACAGCAAGTGTCAAAGTTTGCTCCAAAAGTGCAGAAGAACCACAGTCTTGCTGCACAGAGAAGGGCACCAGTAGGAGTAAGAGCTCTCATTCATCTCTCACTTTGCAATGTCCCTGATCTACATTAGCCTGGATCTCAGCTGAGGAGCCTCTGGGAGGACAGTGAGCTCATATTTTTAAATTTAACTCCTGTCACGTTTTCCTGGAGCACAAACGCAGCATTGGGCTCATTCACTGAGCTAATAAAATGCCTTTTAGCTTGACTGACCAGCACTTAGTTTGCAAGTGTTCCTGAGTTACTGAACTGAAGTAACAAGGGCTGAATAAAGTCCCAAACATGTCTGTCAGTAACATGATGGCATTGGCTTGCTGCTGCTGGGTGTCTTGCGCGGCGTGGAGACTAAAGATAATAAAAAGCTTTGTTACCTTCTGGATGGAAGATGACATACCCCTGTCATACCTTTTAAAAACTTGGCAGCCTTTTCAGAGAACTGAGGGCTTTGCTTTTAGGAGATTGCTGTTTAAATCTAGATGGATGGGTCTCAGCAATGCAGTTAAACAGATGTCCTCCTTTACATTACTAGTAATAATACTTTGAATCATTAATATTTCGAAACAGAGTTTGCTATTCATTATAGATGCCGTTTTGTTTGTTGTTTGATTTTTCACTTAGACTGGATGGGTAAAATAGGTTCATCATTTTCACTTTCAGGTTCTATCTCTTAAGAAAATAAGCTGTGAATAATAATGGTTATTAGCAGTTTGTCTCCACTACCCATATCTCAATCATCATCATTATGTGTTGATTGATTAAAGACATTTTCATTGCTGAGAAAGCACTTTTGAAAGTGGGGTAGATTGACACATAAGGACACTTGTCTTGGCAAGAGAAAGGACCGTTTTTTTTCTAAACCAGAATGTATCTCATAATGATCCTTTTCTTCAGCCTGTACAAGTCGATGTCAGACTAATGTGTAGCAAATGGGAGTGTTAGCACTGGAGTACAGAGAGAAGCCCAGTCTGAACCCAGCATTAACCTAGGCAAGTGCCAGGGCAGACTGAGAGTAGACATAGGGACTCTTGTGGCTTTATTGTGCCTAGCCCAAGCAGGAACATCATGGAGAAGGCAAGGATAGCAGCATCTTCATTATGGCTATTTGTTTCCACATGCACATACTCACATTTGCTATAATATTCAAAATCTGTGGTTTTATTAAATAGCAAGTATATCTGGAAATTTTCCAAGAATCTTCCAAACTCACTTGTACTTTGAGAAATGCCATTGCTTGGAAAAAACTTTAATTCCCAAATGTGCTTCTCCTTTGAAAGACAGTGTTCTCTGGACTGACACCCATAAAATCTTACAAAGAAAGATAGTAGCATGTTTCATACTGCTCTTCTGTCATCACTAGTGGAAAAGCAAACTACAGCTGAACAGAAAACACAGATCCCTCCCTATTAAGTTTGGGTGGAAGTTGTGTTAAGTAGCTGGAACAGAGTGGCATTTGAATGAAACATTAATATTTTAAAATAGTTCAGTAACAGCTAAAGTAATATAAAATATAGGAATAAATCCAAGAAACAGCAATAAACAGTAGATGCTAACATGCATATAGAGATCATTGTGCAAGAATGGTTAATGCCTTATAGAAAATTATTAAGAGAGTGTGAAAGACATATGCTAGGATAATTTTGGCATTAAAATAAAAATAGATTAAAAAGAGGAAAAAAGTGAACCTTATAACATTAAATCGAGTCAAAATCTTTAGGTGTCACAGGTAGCTTATTGTGAAATAAGAGATGAAACCTGAGAGAATTTATCTGCAGTAGAAATTACAGAAAGAACATTAGAAATATTCAAAGGAAAGTCTAAAAGCCTTTTGCAGAACATCACGTGTTTTGATCTATCTCAAAGTTTCCTCATTCTTTTAACACTTCCAATTTGACAGAAGCATTTTAAGGTTATATAATAATGTGTTTTACCGCTGGTTCTGCATAATAAAGTAATTGCTCTATTAGCGATGCATTAGTGAGAGGAGCAAGTGACACAAGGGAACTTTGTATCAGGAGGAACTTCTGCACAAGGAAAATCTTTTCTTTGAGAACATAGAGACAACTTTGGCATGAAAAAAGAAAGAAAGGAAGAAAGAAAGAAAGAAAGGGAAAGAAAGGAAGACAGAAAGAAGGAAAGAAAAAAGAAAGAAAGAAAGAAAGAAAGAGAAAAAAGCTATTTACTTTGCCAACAGTATCCAAGATATTGCAGTCTCTCAGAGCATAATTCCTGCAGATATCTGGATGTGAATACATTTTATTAGTGTGACACTAATGGCGTGGCACTGACATGAACAACCTTGCTCTGAGGTTAGGCAAACCACCTTGGAGTCTTTGTGACACAGCAGGTGAAACATGCTTTGGAAAAGGGTCAGGTCATGGTCTATGTGCTTCTTAATTCCTGTATGGATGAATTAAATGTAGCATTTCCCTTATCTTTGGGCACAAGGATGAATTGCTTTGTAAATAGGGCTAGGACCCACTGGTGGTGAGTAGCCCTTTCTTCTCCCAGTCTGGCATTAGGATTTCTTGCAGGGGATAGGTCTTTTCTGCTGCACTTACTCCTGGGAAGTTAGGAAAAGAAGACTGATCTCAGGGAAGGAAATCTTTGAACCCCCACAAATAAATGGAAGTAAGTGTGTGATTGAGAGCTATAATACTTCTGTGTAGACAGTGTTTCTGCTTCATTTTATTGCAATAGCTATCTGGGCTCTGCAACCAATCCTCTTAGGTATTGACTAAGTGAATTTGCCACCATAGAGTGATATTTCTCACCAGGAAAATAAGGGACAATGAATCTTATCCTCTTGATGAGGCATGCAGTGGGGCAAGTGTTAATTAATATTTGTGAAGAAATCTGTGATCCTGTGATGAAAGGTGTTATGTTAGTGCAATTTATTGCATTAAATATAGTCAGATTCCTTGGCACAGATGATTTCCACCATGTTATTCACCACGTTATTTTGGCTAGAGATCAGCTCAGGCCAAGCTGTTACATCTCAACACCTTCAGTGTTTTGAAGACATTCAGATATAAGTTTGGAATTTGCCCATCTCTGCCTTGAAGCAGTTCAGTCCCATAGAGTGTAGCATATATCCTTTGAGAAGAAGCCCTGAAACTCAATGAAGAGGAGTAAAGTCCTGTACAATAGCAGGTTAGAAGCTGGCTTTGGGGCACTACTTCTGCCCAGTCGCCTGGACGAGCTGCCATCCATTGTGAAGGGTATGTAATCATTACACCCAGCAGTGACCTGGTGTGTTATCAAATAGAATATTGCAGGTTATTACCCCCAAGTGCAAATAAGGATGAGAGAAAACATACCTTCAGGCCACTGCAGGCCGTGAAAAAAACCACCCACCTGCCTGCAGCAGTCAAGAGAGAGGGACATTTTTTGTAAGTATTTGTTATATTCCCTGGTATAAAATCCACAACTGCTGATGCATAGAGCTTGGCTTGGTGTTAAGCATCAGCCGGCATGAAAACGGCTGGTGCTTGGGTAAATGGGGTGCTAGCCGTGCCTCACAGGGGCGGGCAGGAGCCAGCGAGAGGGACTCATCTCTAAGGCTTGGGAACAGGAGCAAGAACTTGTTGGACCACGAGTCTTGCTCTGGGAGGCCCTTTGGCTGCCCTGTGTACAGTTTGAGGGCTACGTGATCCCACACAGCTGCGGACGCCTTTCTTGCAGGATTAAAGAGGTCACTTAGGACACTGCCCGGACAGCAAGGTCCTTCGCTCTGAGTCTTTAAATAGCCCCTTTCCCTTCCATGTCTCCTTTGAGTTTCCTGGCTTGCTCAGGCCTATCTGACTGCTCAGCAGAGGAAATCCAGATTAGGCCAAAGAAAAGCACTTATTGTTTACCACAGAGGATGACAACGTCTGTGGTGGTGCTGAGGACATCTGGATGGGTGTTTGGGAGCAAGGGCAACAGGACTGTAACTTCTCGGGATCCTTCTAAAGCTGGATGATGGTAGTATTTTAACAAAGTGCTTCAGTAATAACAAAATTCAGGCTGTAATCACTTTAATTTGAATATTCCCTTATTCTGAGGTTGCCTAGTGATATTTCAGAGATCCCTGAACCCTTTTTTTCCCCTCAGAAATAATGATTTTATTTTTTTCTAAACCTCCATGTATCCAATACTGTAGATAATAACCTTCTAACAACAGGAAATCACATTTAGCTGGCTGAATATTGAGGCTGAGGATGGGAGCACACAGACAAGAAACTCTCCAGGGTATTTTGGTCTCTTATTTAAATGTGAGTTTTTAGCTCCACTTAAATTAGAAAAAGCAATTTACTCTGACAAGGCACAGAACGTAAGGCACCAAACCTGGCTTCACAGTTATTGTAAGGCTGGATAGTCAGCTGTGGGAAGAAGATATCCAGCTGGCAAATCCATAATGCCAGTGGTGAGTGGCTGTGCCCAGCAGTTGTGTCTGGTACGCACCTCTACCTCGCTGACGGCAGAACGTCGGGAAGGGAGTCTCTGTTTTAAGTGTTAATACAGTTATTAGCAGCCCTATAGTTTCTAGAGGTCTCAGGAGAGAGTGAGGACTAATGCTTCTTGGCCCTTTACCTGGTGTTGATTTTAGCTGGTATTAATTTTGCACCAGGATTTCTCTTCAATAGGCTTCGAGCGTAGAGAGTGAGAAATCTTACTTGCAGATGCAAGTCTCATTACACAGACAGTTAGGCTTCTGACTGCTGCTATTTGTGAGAGCAAATTTATTAAGGGTAAGAGAAGAAAGAAGGATGTATTTTGAACACGTCAAATCCTGCTTCCCTATTTAGAAACAGGCTATTTAAAAACAAACAAACAAACAAACAAGCCAACCAGCCAACCAACCCTGGAACTGGACATCCTATTCCTTGATCTCTCTAAAAAAAACAGATCTGGAAGTTTGTAAGGCCAATACAGCAATAGCTTTTCTTTAAAAACAGGCTATTTTTTTTTTTTTTTTTTTTCCTAAGCAGTCACACAGCTTTGTGAGACTATTAATTTAATAGGAGTATTGGTAGAAATCATGTTATGCATTGTCTTGCAGGAGTGACTTCTTTAATTTTGCATTTATTATTTTTGTGAGTGGAAAAATGGCTTTGTATTTCTTTCCCCAAATACAATATTTATTAGTAAATATCACATTGCACAAATTAATGCTGTTTGATTTCTTTCTGGGCATACTCCTTTTTTCAGTGTTAATGCTTAGACTCACAGCAAAGACTCTCCGTAGCCCGCATGTCTCATTTGGAGAAATACTTGCCTTTGGGCAAAAGACATGAAAGCCCAAGAGCTACACGAAAGACTGAGTTTATGGGAAGTCTTGGTTTTAAGCCAGCGCTACAAGGGGAACTGGACTGATAGCTGCTGTCCTTCAGGTGGGACAGGAAAAATCCCACTTCTGCTGGGTCTTCAAATCTTGGGGAAAACATCCCAGGAGACTTCCCTGATGAAATGAGATTACCTGTTACTGTGGCTTAGTTGCAATTTTATAATCTTGTCCTGAGTAAATAACAGCTTGTCTTGGTATGTTCCCAGGAGCAGGACAAGGAGACAGGAGCTCCTTCCTTGCTTAATCATGGGTCAGCAAAATAACCTGAGCTGCCTGCCTGTCAAACGGATCTTGGGATCAAGCTGCTGTCCTCCAAACCCAATGTCACTAACTAATCACTTGCTGCTTGTAATGTATCAATGACTATGCGCTGGGGTATTTTTTTATTCCTGGCTTTCTCCATCCTCCTGCTGTTTATCTATGAGGAGCTTCAGCCAAGCTAACCAAAGCCCCGGTGTTTCAGGGATTAATTCCCAGGAAGAGCTCAGAGAGGAACTATCAGCCGGGAGCTGATTAAATGCATCTGAACTCAGCCCTGTGATACTCCCGGTTGGGTGAGAAAGACAGCAGGCTTTGCTGAAGTGAGGTTAAGATGGGGGGCTCCAGCCAAAAAGTACAGCCATGCTTACCATTTTAAGTGATGTTTTTTGCTACTTTAGCCTTTGTCCAGCTGCAAGCCATGAAAGGCAGCTACAGGCTGTTGTTAATAGGTAACAATTTGGCTCTAACTTTAAATCCTTTTAGTGAAATCCTGCAGGAGGTTGTTGATTTTGTAATCTAACTTGAGCCTCTAGGAACTTTTCACTGCTCTCATTCTACCCATACACCATGAATGCATCTTCATTAGTCTATGCGTGTATAGATGTTGTATCTAACATTCGTATGTGCTGGCAGGAATGCAAAATATTTAGCAAGAGGAATTTTACTTCTCTCTTTGCTTATGGTTTGTTCTTGAACCATCAAACATATCTTTCAATAAAAATAACTAATGTGTTTATTTTAACCAGAGCTGGGTAAGTAATTTGCATCAAAGAAATTACTCTATTCATCTTTTTTAGATCAGGCACAAGTTGTGATTTTCTCATTTGTACTTACTGTTCAAAAAGATTTACTGAATATTTTTTGTGAATGAATTTGTTGGCAATTCATCCACAAACAGTTTAGTATGAGTATTAATTTAAACTATTGATTCTAATAGATTTCAATATCCAAATATCTTTGATGATTTTGAAAATCTCAAGCTAACTAGTCAAAATCTGAGCTGTTTATTTCAACAGGCAAGTTGCCATCTTGCAAGACAACAGCAACTTTAGGGTTGTTTTTTCTATTGCTATTTGTTGTCTTGCTATTATAAATTGGACCTTGGTTCTTCTGCAGTATTCCGTATTATTCAATGGTGCCGCTAAAGTTAGTGGGAAATATATTAGAATTTGTAATGGTACTAGGTTTTTATCCACTGTTTCAGCAAACACACAAGTCATCCAATTCCCTCACTAGTGTGCTGGAGGAAGGGGAACAATGGGACACCGGCACAGTCAGAGTTTTAGTGTTAAAACATCAAGAGTAAATACTCAGGTAAAATATTTGGCAATATCACCCAGCTTTAATTTGCACATTTTAAAGGTTGGTCATCCATGTCCCTTCAAGTTCTTTGTTCGCCTGAGTCCCTGAATAAAGCACATGGAAAGTCCGAGGATATCTTATGTCATCACTATTTGTGTTAATGGCTTAGGAAACCCACAATCCAATCAGTTAAAATAAACAACCCAGTGTAATAGGAGCATAAATCAATGAAGACTTCATTACTGAAACCTTAGTGTGTAATCCATCCACCTACAGAGGAAAGGGATACTGAGAGGCAGCAAGACAAAATCAGAAGACGGTCTGATTTAGGCAACCCTGATATTTAAAAAGGTGCTGAGAACAGTAACTCTTCCTGGAGTCAGTAAATTTGGGGGACACTCATCACTCCTGACAGCCTGCCCCTGACTATTAAGTCCCTATGCTAAAAAATGCCAAGAAACTCTTGGGAAGAGAGCTCTGATTGCTCTTTGTTTGCTCTGGGAGACTTGAGACACCTCAGGACTGTGGACTAATGAACAAAGACATGAATTAGCAATATTAACATATGACTAAAATTCTACCTGTTACCTAGAAGTAACTGCTCTGACCCTACTGCAGACTTTCCTCTCTGTGTGGTCCCTTAAGCCAGTAACACGAATTTGGACCCCTTCTCTAAGGTGAGGGTGGCAATACTTGGTGAACCAAGAGTTATGGGATTTCATTAAAGCCACGTATTCTCTTTGTCTTGGCTCTGAAAGAAGCAGTAATCCTATCATACTGAGCCTTTTGATTTCAACACGGCTCATTAAAGGGCTGAACTTTTATGTTCAGTTCAGAGATCTCTGCTTGTTGAGTTAATGTAGTAACGAATAGAAACAGCAGGCTCTCGCTCTGGGCATGGGCCAGCTCTGAGATGGGCATGAGACATGCACTTTTCCTGTGGATTTTAGCTAACAACAGAAGTAAGGTGAGTCTTCAGAAAGGCAGCAG
The DNA here is from genome assembly GCF_964188355.1 of Buteo buteo. Taxonomy (NCBI): domain Eukaryota; kingdom Metazoa; phylum Chordata; class Aves; order Accipitriformes; family Accipitridae; genus Buteo; species Buteo buteo. The sequence continues at coordinate 22,991,526 of NC_134183.1, forward strand.
TGCTCACAGACCCTCCTTCCCTGATTCCCTTGTTTCAGAAGTGATTCTCTGCCTGTTTGCTCCAATCTCTAATCCTCACCCAAGTCCTCTTTCTTCCTGCCCCTTCCCTGACCGCATTTTGTCTCACTCCTCTGCTGATACTTTTGTCCCTGTTGCTCACTTACGCCAGCATGAAATGTGTATTGAGCAGTTAAAGTTTGGTAGCACTGGTAATTGACCAAAACCAGTATGATGGGAATTCTGGTTTTCAGAGATTTGGAGTTTGTTTTTGTTAATAATTATGATAAAAAAAAGAAATTTAAGAATACATAATGTTAAGGATACAGAAGTTAGGAAACATCAGCACTGATGTAGATATTGCATGCAGGAGATGGCACATATAATTTGCCAGTACAGCAGGAGGTTTGGTTGAAGGGAGCTGCCAAGCATCCTATGGGAGTTCTGTGACAGAAGTGGAAACCTGATTCTCCCAGCTGACAGTTACCTGCTGTGACTCTGAAGACTGACCGCTTTCCTCCTTCATTCCCATGTCTCACTCAATGCATACCCTCCCCAACTGTAACAAAGGAGGAGGAGGTACGATACCCAGTTCCCTAATTAACTACACAATCCTCAGCACCATGTCAGCTTGTGCTGTGACTTTAGCAGGGATCCATTGGAAAAAAAGTCCATTTGCATTAATAGTCATTATTACAGATCTGAATTAGATTTCCCCAATATTCTTTCTAGAGTTTATTTTTGCTAGGTGTTACTTCTCAATTCCTTGTCTTTATATTCAGTTGCATAATGTTAAATATGTCAGAAAATGGTTGAGTCAGTTTGGCTGGTGAAATGATCCAAGAATACATACTAGTAGGTTAAGTTTCTGAAGCACTTCAACATTCAGAAACATAGGAGCCATATATTTGTAAGATCATCCTACTGCAATAATTCAATGGGAGATAAAGTGATTCCATTATAGTTTATTTGATCCTGAGGTTCTTCAGGATCAAGGCTACACAAATGCAAGTTTTCTGTTATAGTGGAAATCTGTATTGTGTTGTATTGTATCTGTACAGAAATTAAAAGATCTAGAACTTAAGCAAAACCCCTCATACAGCAATACAGCCTGGTCATTAATTCTTCAGTCTCAGCAGTGAAATCTGGTTGGAGGGAGATTAAAGAAGGGGTCTAGTGTATCGCACAGATGGATGGTAGATATCATGTGTTTCCTTCTCCTCAAGTACAGTATACCTTATTTCTTCTAGTGCAAAATTTAAAGTGAATCTGAAGCTGAATGTGTGATGTCAAGGTATGGTGCTTACTTAGTCTTGATTAAAAACAAGTTTAGGGCATCTTTCTACTCCCCAAATTCCTGGCTTCCATGTGGTTGCAGCTGCAAAGCTGCAAAGACAGGGAAATTTTATTGTAAATGAGATTGATATAATTTAAAGATATTCCTCCTCAACTGCCAGTAATAAGGGATGCTGTCATGGAAAATCACCCCACATTTAACATTTCTGTGTGATACAGAATTTCCTTAACTTTGAGGTAGCCAGACTAAACCAAAAAGAGAGATGTAATTTAGAATTTAGATATAAATTCTGCAGAAACGCTACTGTATATTAAATATTGTGTAGTATGATCAGTATGTCTGTCAAAGGCTTTTAAAATATGTTATCAATATGATTCCACATATTCACTGGCTAGATGGCACAAAAAGTACTCAGTATCCAAACAAGGCTCTCAGTGCCTCTACACCACCTGATGCACTGCAGCCCTATGTAGCATGAAGTTCACTGTTCTGAACTGATCCCTACGTTTGTTGTGTTTCCATTTCAGACCTCCTGTGACAAAGATGTCATCCTGCATATTCTCAGTGTCCTCACTGACTTGCTCTCTCTGGGTAAGGAAGCAAAGCTCTGGGGCAATGCCTGTGGGCTACGGGCAGAAAGGGAGTCCTCAAATAGGTCAGGGAATCCATGCCTGCATAAACTCTGCCAGCTGTTTGCAAGGTGAACAAAACATGATTTGTGTCTTTAGATCAGCAGTCCTTACTCCTGTGTTTGGAAAACTGAGATTTTTCAGTAAGTTAAAGAAAAAAAAAAAGCCCCAGAGAAAGTCTCAATTTTTTTTTTGTTTAAAAGATGCCTGTGAGTTTCAAAGTATATAATCCCTGGCAGTCAACTGCTGGAAATGTTCACCAGTGTCATTGGAGAGAGGGCCGTGAGACAGGGCCTGACTTCCCAGAGCACATGGGAGAGAATGGAGAGAGTTCAGCATCTCCCCAAAAGGCACCTCCACCTCGAGGTTACAGGGAAGGCATGTTGCTGCATATGCCAGCGCCATGTGAAAAAGTAAGTGAATTGGCAAAAGAACTGAAAAAATAATTAAGTTTCTTTTCCCTCCTGCTCCACCTCAAAAATGTCGTTTGCTAAGCAATTCTCAACCCACCCAAGCTGCTAGGCTGCAGGGGCTGCATCGGTGAGTGCTGGAGCCTCCTGTGTTCCCCACTCCTTGGAGCCCCACTGCAAACACTGCCCATCCAGCTGGGCCTCGCTTTTGAAGCCCTGCAGTGTTGTTCCTCAGCTAGATGGAAGGATTGCCTACGTGGAGGATAGAAGGTGCTGTCTCTCCTCCAGTAGCTGAACATACAGCTTCCTCCAACCATGGAGCCTGAAGTCGCTGCTGAAGTCACCCATTAATCAGCGTTTGTTGACACAGTAGGGCTCACAGGATAACGTGTGGTTTCTTTGGAGACCTAGATTGGTTTGAAAGCTGTATCCAAAACTTCCCTAGGATTCCTTTTCATTTGGCAGAAGTCCATTGCTGCTTTAGTCCTTTGCTTATTTAATTTCCAGTATGTAAGAAAAGATCACTGAGCCTTCTGCTCCTTTGAAACCTGTCGGTGTCTCTGCTTATTCCTCTCTGCTGCATTTCAATGCACAATGAAAAACTTCTGCAGGACACGGGTTTGTAAAGATAACGACAGCCCGGAGCAAGAAGCAGCAGAGCGCATAGTTTCACCATGCAGCCATTAGCCATGCCTCCAGGCCAGGGGCACCTGAGATCCACGGTCAGTTGTGCAAATGCAATAAAACACCGTTGGAAGGCCGTGGGAGCTTTGTGTGCTCCACGTGGGGTGAGGGTTTGTGATAGCTGTGGCTCAGGGAAGGGATGCTCTGAGCAGAGTCTCTCCTTTTCTCCCCAGGGACCGGCCGGAGAATTCACTACGTGATCAGCAAGGGGGGCAGCGAGGCACTGCTGCAGGCTTTCGCCGCCGCTGCCCGGACCGAGCCGCCCGACCACAGCACCCTCCTGCCCCTGCTTCGCCTCCTGGCCAGGGTTGGCCAACGAGGTACTGCTGAGCGGTGGGGAACTTCTTCGGTGGGGGGCCCAGAACTAATGGGCAGCCCCAGCAATAATCAGCACTGGGATGTGCCTGATAGACAGCTGTGAGTTTGTTTTTGGGGTGTGCTGCTTGTCTGCGGTTTGGCCGGGTACAAATGCTGCAACAAGGCAGGGAGGGCGTACACGCGCATAGAGCTGAAAAAGTCAAGGCCCTGAATTTTAGGAAAGCAAAATTCCAACTGCTCAAGGAGTCAGTCAATAGCACCCCTGGGAAAGTGCCCTCAGGGTCAAGGTTGCAGAACAGAGCTGGCAGTTCTTTAAGGACTCTTTCCATAGAGCGTAAGAGCTCTCGATCCCCGTGTGTAAGAAAACAGGAAAGAAAGGCAAGAGACTGGCATGGCTGAGTCAAGACCTTCTGGTCAAACTAAAGAGCAAGAAGGATATGTACAGGCAGTGGAAGCAAGGACAGGTATCCTGAGAAGAGTATAGGGACATTGCCTGGTTGTGTGGGGATGCGGTCAGGAAGGCCAAGGCGTAGCTGGAGCTGAACTTGGCAAGGGACTCAAAAAATAATAGGATGGGCTTCTCTAAGTATGTCAGCCAGAAAAGGAATGTCAAAGAAAGCGCACCCCTCCTGGTGAACTGGCAAACTGGTAACAATGGATGAGGAGAAAGCTGAGGTACTCAACAACTTTTTTGCCTCAGTCTTCACTGGCAGCCTCTCTTCCCACAACTCTCCAGTGAATGGACCTCAAGGCAGGGACTGGGGGAGCAAAGTCCTTCCCACTGTAAGAGAAGATGAGGTTCAAGACCACCTGAGGAACCTGAACATACATAAGCCTATGGGACCTGACGAGATGCATTCCAGAATCCTGAGGGAATTGGCTGATGTAGTTGCCAAGCCACTCTCCATGATATTTGAAAAGTCGTGGCAGTCAGGTGAAGTTCCCAGTGACTGGAAAAAGGAAAACATTGCACCCATTGTTAAAAACGATAGAAAGGAAGACCCTGGGAACTACTGACCTGTCAGCCTCACCTCTGTGCCTGGGACGATCATGGAACAGATCTTCCTAGAAGCTACATTAAGGCACATGGAGGACAGGGAGGTGATTCGAGACATCCAGCATGGCTTCACCAAGGGCAAGCCTTGCCTGACCAACCTAGTAGCCTTCTGTGATCAGTGGACAAGGGAAGAGCTATGGATGTCATCTAGCTGGACTGCTGTAAGGCTTTTGACATGGTCCCCGACAACATCCTTCTCTCTACTTTGGAGAGATATGGATTTGATGGATGGACTATTCAGTAGATAAGGAATTGGTTGGATGGTCACATCCAGAGAGTAGTAGTCAACGGCTCAATGTCTGGAAGGAGATCAGTGATGAGTGGCGTCCCTCAGGGGTCCATATTGGGACCAGTACTGTTTACTATCTTCATCAATGTCATAGACAGCAGGATCAAGTGCACCCTCAGCATATTTGCAGATGACACCAAGCTGAGTGGCGCAGTTGACACACCTGAGGGATGGAATGCCATTCAGAGGGACCTGAACAAGCTCAAGAAGTGGGTCCATGTGCATCTCATGAGGTTGTGCAAGGTCCTGCACCTGGCTTGGGACAACCCCTGGTATCAATACAGTCTCGGGGATGAAAGGATTGAGAGCAGCCCTGCTGAGAAGGACTTGGGGGTGCTGGTGGATGAAAAGCTGGACATGAGCTGCCAATGTGCGCTTGCAGCCCACAAAGCCAACCATACCCTGGGCTGCATAAAAAGCAGTGTGGCTAGCATGTTGAGGGAGGTGATTCTGCCCCTCTACTCTGCTCTGGTGAGACCTCACCTGGAGTACTGTGTTCAGCTCCGGGATCCTCAGTACAGGAAAAATATGGACCTGTTGCAGTAGGTCCAGATGCTAGCCACAAAAATGGTCAGAGGGATGGAACATCTCTCCTGTGAGGAAAGGCTAAGAGAGTTGAAGTTGTTTAGCCTGGAGAAGAGAAGGCTCTGGGGAGACCTTATTGTGGCCTTTAAGTACTTACAGGGAGCTTATAAGAAAGATGGGGACAGACTTTTTAGTAGAGCCTTTTGTGATAGGACAAGGAGTAATGGTTTTAAACTAAAAGAGGGTAGATTCAGACTAGATATAAGGAAGAAATTTTTACGATGAGGATGGTGAGGCACTGAACAGGTTGTCCAGAGAGGTAGTAGATGCCCCATCCCTGGAAACATTCAAGGTCAAGTTGGACGGGGCTCTGAGCAACCTGATCTAGTGAAAGACATCCCTGCACGTTGCAGGGGGGGTTGGACTAGATGACCTTTAAAGGTCCCTTCCAACCCAAACCAGTCTATGGTTCTACGATTTGTATATGGTGACTCTAGGAAAATCCCATGTTTTCCTGTTTTCAGTGAGAATAATGTTGATCATTGATACATTTGAATGCCTTTGTCATGAGCTCTTGAGTTATAAGTTCTGGTGTGAATATGTTTATCAGCACTGCTGCAGAGACCTGATCTTTGTAATACTTTGATTCTTATTATGCTTTTTACAGATAGGAAGTTTGGGCTGAAAGTGCAGAAGGCAGAAGCAACTGATATAATACTGAGCTTAGCAAGAAGAAACCTGGGCCACCACCTGCACCTCACCCACTGCCTCTGGGTGCTGCGGGTTTGTGCTTCTAATGGTGAGTGCCTGGATTTTCCTCTTTTCCTCTGTGTGACAACCCCCAGAATATTTTTTTGGTCATTTCAGTGCAAAGAAACATTCCTGATTAAGGTTGGTGCCTGCATGCACCGTTAATATACAGAATCAAGCACAAAAGCCAGAACGACCATAGAAAGAGGTGCTCCCCAAGGGGCCTATACAGCCTTTACAGTGTATATCTTTGGTGGACTATGAAAATAAAAGTGCTGTAGTGAAAAATATTCATGGCAATGATCTCCTGTTCTAGAATACAGACAGTCAACTCCTTTGCTCTGAGACTTAGGTACCTTAAGTCTCTGTGTAGTTCCCATTACCATAACAGCCAAATGTCTTGCTATTGTTGATTGTATTGATTTTCAGAGCAGCTCCACAAGGAAGGAAAATATGTGTGGAGAAACAGAGGGAGAGATAAATCAGTTATTCATTCAAGGTCCCTCAGGAAGTACATATTAGATCCCAGTCGTCTGTCTAGTATCCCCCTCCCCCATGTATTCTCCCAGCTTTCCTTGCTTGGCAATGCCCTCATATTAAATGATCCAAGCAATGGGATTTCCAGTATTCTTTCCCAGGATCATTACAGATTCATACAGGCTTTCCCGGCTACAGAGCACTGAGTTTGTCAGCACAAATTTCGCTTTCTAACCCTTTCCTCTCCTTCCCCACATCCCTCACCCAGCAGATAATTCTTGACGGCTATCCCGTCTGCAGTCTGCTATATGCATCTTAAGATTTAGCACTCCTGGCGCCCAGCCCTGCAGGTCCCTTCTTTCTGTACAGGAGCTAGCTTCATGCAATGGGCTTTCTCAGGCAAGCAGCCAAGCCTCAACATTCAACCCCTCTCCCTGTGATAAGCAGTATTTGAAAGGCTGAGTGTGACTGAAAATGCAGCCAAGGCCAGAAGCTGAAACGTGCCTTTATTTGGGTTTCACAGCTGTGTAGTGACCCTGTGCTGCCTCCCACCCAAAATGATTATCTACACACTTCCCTGCTCCCTGCTTCAGTGCACCTGCATCCCAATTCAGCTGCAGTTTTTGCAGAGGTTTTAGGATGCACACTGCAGCCTGGCCTCCTTTCTGTTAATGTCAGACCCCAGAAACCCACCTCTGCTCCTTTGCTGGAGCATCTGTTACTCTTCAGGTATCTCCAGCACTCTCCAGGTATTTCCCCCTTCCATGAGTAACTCTGACTTTGTGGGCTCTGTGGCCCAGCTGGGAAGATGCAGGGGAGGTTAAGTGAAGGTCTGTGTGGATGTGGTACCAAACTAGGAGACTACATGCTCCTAACCTTAAAAATTATTCTTATGGAGTGGAACTAAGAGAATCCAGAAGCATATAAGACTCTGAGAGTGCTTAGGTATGAAAGCAGAAAAGATGAGTCCTTGTCACAATCTCATGCACCAGTTCTTTTCTCTGGTTTGCTCCCTTCGCAATCTCTGCTACCAGCTGTGTGTGACAGCCCACGTCCCACTCGGGGGCAGGATGAGTTCGAGCAGCCTTGTCCACCACCCTGTCTCTAATGAATTACCAGCTAGTGTGAAAGTAGCTGGCAAGCCTTGCAAAGCTTTCCATCACAGGACAACTTGGCGGAGACACAGTAGGACTGCAGGAGATGATGGGCCCTCTGGCAGCTCTCTGATGACCACTGGGAGATATTTACAAAACAGCCAAAACCCAGCAGTGGGCAGGCAGCCAGGTCTCCCTCTGGCTGCTGTTGATTACTGATCCTTCCACCCTGTTCACTTGCATTTAATATTTCAGGGCTGTACTTGTTCCTTCTTAACACAGAGAACCTGTCTCATAGTGGGGAGGTCTGGCTAAACACCCAGTTTATGCATCAGGCATTTTTGGAATTGATTGCAAAATCTATCTACAAAAGTTCCTAGTGTGTTAGCAAGTGAAGGATTAAAGGAAAAATTGGCCTAGCTGAAATTAAGCTGCATTCAGAAGCACGCCTCCCCCCAAAACCCACTTCCATACTGCTGAATAATAGCCCAGAAAGAAAACTCTGCCCTCCATGCTCTTATGAAATAAACTGTCCTCATGGAGCTGCCTGTGGGAAATGTGGAATGAATTTGAGCCCTGTCATTTTGCTGGGAGATGACCCTATTTAACATGATTTGTTCTCTGGAGAGTACAATATTTATAGGAAAAGGGGCTTTAGGGAACTCGGGGAAGAACTGCAGGGCTATTTTTGCATCTGATCTTGGCTCAGATTGTGTCCACAGACAGCTTTGTGCTTCAGTTTCTGTGTTTGTTAAACAACCTGTGAAGTCCAGTTGGGAGCCCAGAGAAATCTGCTCACAGCCCCAGGGGCAGCTACTCCCTTCCCCTCATCACCTCTAAACGTAATGTTGCAGACCGCCTGCTTCAGATCTGATTGCTTTTCTCTTTTATTGGCTTAGTTACCACAGGAACTACACTTGGCATCAATGGAGCCATGGAGCTGCTTTTCAAAGTCATCACCCCCTACAGCAAGAGAAACGTCAGGACAGTCAGGTAGGCAGTAGCCCCAAGGGAACTCATCTTTCCAGGACAGCAAGAAATAAAATTTTGGTTCCACTTGAAGAGGCAAAGAAATCAGAAATGGATGCACAATTTCCACTCACTTTAAATCTGCAGGGTTTTTTAAGAGGCAGAAATAGTTCCCTGAAGGACACATTAATGCCATGATTCATCATATGATTCATGCTGGTGGCCATTTATTTGTAGTGTACCCTATACAATGATGGCAGTTTGATTGCAAGGTATCGTACTTCATTTCCCAGTCCGGATTGGATTTTGAGAAGCAGGTACTGGCAGCAGACAAACTGCTCCTGCCTACCCCTTAGCAAGAACCTCCTGCCACCAACCTGGGGGCAGGTACAGTGAAATCGTGACGGTGCTGCCTCATCCTCCTTTTGCAGACAGTTGTCACCAGGACATCATGATATTTCTGAAGTATGACAGTTTTTACTAGTATTAATCTAGGTCTGTTTTTAAGCCCATTCCAAATATTTCAAATAGTTTTTTTCTGAAGACAGCAAGTCCATTTTATGTCTCCATCTTAATGCTGAACATTAGTCCCCAGGTTGTCCGTTCGGACCACTTCCTCCGATGCCTTTCAAGGCAAACTTTGTAATGTGGAAAAACATCCACAGGAGGACATAACACATTTCTGTGGCTTGCTCATTACAAACAGGAAGAAGACTTTACTGCTATGAGCTCTGCCCACACAATTGCATTTGCTTAAGCAATGCAGAACCTGCCAGTTCTCCTTCTTAGACATGCAGTGCCTTGTGGAGCACATAAGTCCTACTTGTTCATGTACATCTCAGCAAGGACATGGCAACATTCAGTCAGTTTTGGCTTCTGCCTGGACCTGAAACGAGTGCTGTTCATGGCTGGTGGTTACTGAGGGAGTAGCTTTAGGCTGAGCTTTGCACGTAGGTGAGAAGTGGATGGACAGACATGGCACAACAGTTTGACCACTACTTGCTTAGCTGTGGTTGAAGTGGGGGCCAGTCGGTCTGGATGAGGGCAACAGTAAATAATGCCCATCCTGCTGTTACCATCAAAGACTGATACCAGTTCTGCCAATATCGCCAGTTACTCAATACATTGCATGAGAAGGAATTTGAATTGATTTCCACTAGCCACAAGTGATGAACTTGCACGTCAACACATGGTACTGTTGTTTGCTAAATGCAGCATTCTTTCAGTTCTTCTGCCTACATGTCTGGGGCTATATAAGAATTTGAACAGTTTGCTTTGCTAAATAAGATACTGAGTGGGCCCAGCAGACGCACAACTTCCTGCAGCTGCCTTGCTAATGGAAGCCAACTCACTTTTGCTTGCATTTTTGGCTTTCTAGTATAGTGCCAAGTACCTGGAACTGCTTCACAGCTTCAGCTGTCTCTTAGCTAGAGTACCTGTGATTCCTCTGCGTGGTCTGTCCAAAAGTATGATATCAGGATGTTTCCTACACAGAGGTTTGGATACTGCCCATCTCAAAGAATATTATCGCTAGCATATTATTCCTAGGATATCTGAGCACCCTCCAAGATTCCCCTCAGGCCTCATGTTATAACTTTAAGATTCAGGGAGCCTGGAGAACTGCTTTCAGTATGACAGGGGTGCCCAGGATGAATTAGACCCAGAGCTGGTCTTGACTTCTGAGGCAATCAAAAGTGATTGATGGGTCCATGCCTGTGTTTAACTAAGTAAGTAAATTCCACTCAGTTCCCTGGTTTCCTTCCTATGGAAGTGTTGACTGTGATTAGACTAGTGTTAGTTCTACCTCTGTGATAGCCTCATAGGTCAGGATCTGTGTGTAATGGGACTTGGGCCTGTATCAGTTCTCTGTTAAGCAATGGGACTGGCTGCATAAAGGCTTTCTAAATGAATTTTGTGCAAAGCTGCTTTTTCCATTCACTGTTTCCTCTGAGGGAAGTGGAAAACTTGGTATCTGTCACACATTTCTAGCCTGGCTTTTTGCTGAGATTCATTTAGAGATGCAGCTAGTGCTGCTGAGGGTTGTTGTAATGTAGGCTGTAAAGTGGTCTAGAATACTCACATCTAAGCAGAAAGGGAAAGAAATAGCCTTCAGAGAAACACACTGCTTTTGATTCCAATGATTCCAGATTGTCAATGTGCAGTATTTGGGTTTTTCTTCCTTTTATCTGATGTACAATAATTATTTTGAACTCTTCTGTGGACCTTTTTTTCCGTTTGGAACACACACACGAGAAAATGCAAACTCAGAATTTCCCTCAATAAAACTCCAGTTTCATTGCTAGTAGGCCATTTTATTTATTACCAAAAAGCTTGGATTTACTTTCCCTTTGAAAAAAAGGTATCTTACACATTAATTGTTGTCTACGTGAGCTTCCTTATTGCTAGTTCAGTTTCCTCATTTCCTTTTTTTCTTAAAATATTTGTGCCCTTCTTCAAACATTTATATGAACATGCAAATGGAGGATAAAATCCTTCCTGGGACCTAGCTCACAGAAAAAGGTGATTTGACTCCCACCTACACTTCATTAAACAAACAAGAACCATAAATCAGCTGAAGCCTGGTAGCCACTCAGTTGGCCTGCCTAGGGCTCAAAGCTGCCTTTTTCATTAATTACTAGGAGCAGCTGAGAAGGTCAATGGCTCAGTGAAGACAGTCTGGTTTACATCAGAAGAAACACACAAACCTGTTTTGTTTTAAAAAAAAAAATGCTTGCAACCTATTTAAAGGCACTAGTTTCTTATTAATTGGTAGGGGTTGTGCTTGCTTGCAGTCTATTTGGAAACATAGGTCTCACTGAGGAAAAGCATCTTCAAGAGATGTTGTTGACAAGAATTTAGGTCCTGAGATGAGAAGTCCAGACTGTAGGGTGGGTTACAGGTCTTCTTTCCCAGCATTAGTGAATGCCTGGGATAGCTATGGTCTGAAAGTCCCAGGCATCTTTACAGTTCCTCAGAAAATGGAGGTGGGTACATGTGAAAACATCCTTCTATTTTTTGAGCTCCTCTAGTTAAAAATTTGTAGTGTGATTGGGAGAGGAAGCTTTTGGATGGGTTTTCTGAGATGGGGAGAAAGAATAAAAAAGGGTCATGTGCTTTGTCTAGTTCAGCATGTGCTCCTGGTCATCTGACACTGGTGTAGCTGTTCCTAAAGTTGCTGTGGCTATGCTGAAATCTGGAGCCGGCTATTTTGGTGTAGTTAGCTGGTCACAAAAACATCTACTTCTTTTTGGCTATTGGTATGGAACTTAAGGAGAACAGTAGCCTGTAACCTGCCTATGGAGGAAAACTCTGATGTCCTCCTAGCAAGCCTCTGATCCTCCCTTTGTATTTGCTCTTGATACCTTCTCTCTGCTTCATAACTACGTGCTGCCATGATTTGCCTTCCTGCTGGGAAGGAACAGCCGGCAACTGCGGGGGCTGAGATTACCCTTGTTCTTTGATCAGCTGCCAGGAATGCAGCATTGAAAATGCACCACTTCTCTTGTGGATACACCCGCATTCTCCTGTCCTGGGCAGCAGCAGGACCAAGGTCACTTTAAGAATCTGCCCTGGAGAGTGCACTATGAGAGCTATTTATTTAGCCAGCTAAGATGTGGAAACAAGATACATAGTTCTATTTATTTTTCCCAGTGGCAAAGCTCTGGGTTATTTAGAAATAGTCTCCCATGCTCTGATTGACCTTCTCTGGCTTCATGCCAAGTAGCTCTGATTCCCCTGAGACTGTGACTCATGGACTTTATTGGCCTTAGTTAGGCATTTGAGGTCTTCAGGTTGCTGGTGCCATAACTGTGTGGATCTCTCCAGGGTTACCCATATCTGAAGCAAAAGCCACGCGAAAAAATATGAAACTTGCCGAGGTTTAGAGAGCTCTTAAGTTAAATGCTGTGAAATCCAAGTAAGATGGGGACTCTAGAATGTCTTACTCATCTCCCCTGATGCTGTGCTGCAGAGAAAGCTTTCTGATACCTTTCATAGGGGCAATTTAAAATAAAGCCAGGTGATGCTGTTTTTCTCAGTTCTGTTTATGTCAATAGCTGGGACATCTGATACAATTGTGTGTGTGTGATGCTTGAATCTTCACTCCATCAACATTTTCTCTAATGAAACATCCCTGATTCCCCACACAATGCAAGGGTGCCTGCTCCTTTCACCTTCCACCTTACTTATTCCTCGTATGTTCCATATCTTCTACCCTTCTCCTGCTTTCCAGTGTCCCTTTCAATGCCCTTACTCATTTTCCCCAACTTACTTGTTCTGAGGGATATTTGGATGTGTTGTGGGCAGCTGGATGTGGAATGTGACAGTGGCAGATGTTTGCTCTCTGGCCAACGAGGAGCTAGGTCTCTTCTGCGTGACTGTCTCCAGGTGGCCAAGCATCAGATATGCTCCCCAGGCTGCTGGTACATCAGGCCAATGGCTTTGGAGGCTGTGTGTTGTCTGTGGATGTGTGTTGTACAGGGCTATTCTAGGACTCCTCGAGCTGAAGGTAGATTATCAAAGTGAGTGAAAATAAAACCCCAGCACTTACGACTCTTTTTCATATGAGGAAGACCTGTGTTCTAGAAAATGGCTAATGATGGTGTGACTCGTGTCTGAGTCATTTCTTCCATTACGTTATCTTTTTCTGTTGTTAAAAGGTTGGCGGGCAGTCTTATTTCTGCAGTTTTATTAAAAGCAATTTGGAGAGTCTTTTAAAATGTCTTTGTTTCTCAAAGCTTTTTGCGAGTACAACTGTTTACCACACTGAGTAGAGCTGGCTAATGGTAAGTGTTCACATAAACCTCATATGAGAGATTGCAACAAGAATGAGTATTCGTTAGAATTAAAAACTCGCTTCATGTGGATATTCACAAAACTTGGCTTTCTGCACTGGGCTGTTCCAGTAAGGTTTGACTACTTAATTAAAAGTGGAAAGTGAATAAAATAGGTCTGGGAATGGTGCCAAATTAATTCACTAGAAAATGTGACATGCAGAAATTATCTGCCTTTGCTCATGTCCGGCATTGCCCACTTCTGACATTTGATCACAATTCTTATGTTTGGTGTTTATTGGATGGTCCCAGCTCCTCAAACCCTTGCTGATAATCTCCCTTTCCATTGAAGGGAGGAAATCTTCTCATGTACCTCTATTCCATCTGAGGTGGATATCTGGACTCCCCACATACTAAAGGAAAAAAGAAGCAAATTCTCCTCACCTGTATCAAATGTTTGCCTCTAGAAACTTGAGGTGGCTTGGAAGTGTTTATTTCTCTCTGCTGCGTGGAAAATTAGTCTGGAGTGGGCAACTTGGCAGTAGTGTGATGGGCATATAAGGTTGGGTCAGGTAGATGGTTGCTGAGAGAGGTTTGGAAAATGCAGTCCTCTCCAGCTACTGTCAGGGCTCAAAACCCAGGAGGAAATGAGAACACCATGTGTCTCTTTGATGATGTGTGCTCAGGGGTGATTTGAAGTGGGGAGTGACTCATGATTCTGAAACATGCAAGAATAATGATGATACTGTTGCTATGGTCAGGGAGCAATTCCTATACCACATAGTTCTGTCACAATGTGAGCTGAGAGGAAGTTTTTACTGGAGTACTGAAAGCAGAGCTCATGCAAGTGAAGAGAGGAATGTCAAGGTGATCAGGAGAGCACATCTAAAGCTAAAAGCCCAAATCTGACAGGTCCATATTTAAACAGACATTGTGTCAGATTGACCAATGAGAATATGAAGGCCCTGGAAATGTTGAAGATATAAGTTAAGAGGCTGCATATAGCTTCAAAACAGGCTTTGGATATATGAATATGTACATATTGCTCTGTTTTTCTATAAAACTTGTTCTATTTGTACACAACTGAGATTCTGTTTTGTCATCTTGGAACTGGTGCTTTTGATGCAAGATAAAATGTAAGTGTTGAGCCCATAGTGTTGAAAAGTGACCAAGCTGCCACATCAACAAATGCTTGTACAAGTGATCTTCTGTGACCTTAACAGCACAGAAAAAAATCAGAATGGCAGTGGGCTATGTGTGCTTTAGACAAAAGAGAGGAGACGTGAAGCAGGCATGACCTGAATACTAGAATTATCTCTTCTCTTAAGAATGATGGACAACACATGGAAGAGATCCAATTGCAAATGCATCCTAGACCCAGTGCAGGCAGTTAGTTTCCTCAACCTTAATTCTGGATTACTTCTTGCTGGTAGACCACCATTTACATTTGCTACAATTCCATCTCCTGGATTGTACTAAACTTTCAGCTGCTCTCTGCTTGAGCAGAAGAACATGTTGCATGACCATGGCTAGCCAATATTTTGAGAATGAGAAGAAGCACAACACACCAACATGGTGATTAGTTCCTTTGCAACCTGATATGGTAGCTGTTGTGATTGGCTCTTTTGGAGGAATGCTCCACATATGGCTTTATGCCTTTGTTTATTTGGCAATGGTTCCTCATAGATGATCAAAAGCAAATCATCCTTAATTTCTCTTGCTAGTCTGTGTCTTGCCATTAATTGCATTGAGCAGTTTGGATATTTAATTGGAGAGTAACACATGATTCTATTGGAATGTGGTCAGAATTAATCAATGCTTAGTGTCTGCTTATTCTGAAATTGTTATTTGGTTCATTTGATCCCTGTAAAAAATTCACAGGAGGGGTTGAAATACTTCTTTTGAGCATGTCGCAACTAAATGACATGCTTCCCATCTGGCCTTGATCTACATGGGATTTAGCCTAGAATTCCTGCTAAATAAAACTGGTAAATACTGTTCTGAATGAGATGATGCCAGCAACAAGGGAAAAAGGGTTGTCTTTAAAATCTTTGTTCGCATCAAGTGTCTTTTCAACTTGACTAATATCTCAGATGACATGGAGCAGAGATGGGTACATCACTGAGATACGTAAATAAACCAAAGTGTTCAAATTTAATGCAATGAGCCATTGTAATTGAAGAAATGATCTTGGAGCCAAGGGTATCCCAGTTTTATGCAGTTCCTTCTCCTCTGTTCTTTTTACAGTCTGTGTGGTTTCTCTGAAAGAATGACCTGTTCTAATATTAACAATAAGTTATAAAATCTCATTTCAGACTGATGGTATCTTAGTGCTGCTTTGCAGAGTAAATAGAGTTGCATTGCAGAATTATACTTTAGTGGCATTGTAGCGTTAATAGCAGCAGATGAGAGAAATTGAAAAATTAAGAGGTAGAGGCAAGGGAGAAAGAGAAGCTTTCAGATGAGATTTGAAAATAGATGAAGAATTGATGAGGCAGAGAGGAATACCATATACCAAGGTTGTTCCAGATGGCTGGACAAACATGTTGCGTACAGAAACCCTGGTGCCATCTCTTGGTAGCCTCTGGTATGGCAAGATTAAGGACAGACAGACCTACCTCTGTGGCATAAAAAAATTGGTGAATGATCATTATATAAAGAGAAATCCACTTCTGAGCTTAACTTGATATGTCATGAGAAGGGAGAAACTGGTTTATAAATGGGCCCACTTAGTGTGACTGTTATTTTGAAAGAGATATTTGCTTTTTCTCTTTTAGGTCTAGCTTAAGTTTTATGTCTATTTCAGGTAGAGGTAACAGTTTGAAAAAAGAAGCAATGTTTTCAAGTGAAGGCCTTTTTTTGCTTGTCTGTTACTTCTTCCCCATTGGTGAGCTAGTGGGTTATATTTGGAAAGATGGTATGAGGGCAAGTCACTGCTGTTCTCAAGTTCTTGACTTTTCACGCCCAGTGGCTATGGCAGATGCAATTCATGGCTGACCTCACATGATGGCTTTGGGTATGTCTATACTGCAGGCAACTCTGTGCTCGTTCGGTGGGAGATTCTTTCCGCCCTAGCTTTCATTTAACTCATTCTGCTAACAACTGTTCAGGCTTGCAGCAGGGCCTCCAGTGTAGGCTACCCAAGCTTCTGAAGACATATTATCCAGTCTGGGAGTATTATTCATGATGCCGTATCTGTCTCACTGTTGGTCTTTGTGCTAACTAGACTAAAGCTAACCCTTGGGTGCCTCACTGCAGTGCAATTGCATTGCCTCTTAGAAGCACTCTATGAGATGTATCTCCCACATAGCTGGGGAAACCACTATCCCTCCCATCCAAATGGGACGTAGGACTTGATTTCATACATTAGTTGCATCTGAGTGTTTCCCAGAGTTAAATGAATTGTTAATGTTAACAATGATTCCTTGTAGCCGAGTATGACAGTCCTATAGAAGGATAGGTCAAGACTGGTATGTACTGTTATGTTAAATGTTTTCTAAGTAGCACAGAAGGAACAGAGTGGAATAAATCCAAATTAAAAAAAATGAGAGCAGAGCTCGAAGGATTACAAAATATTTTGCAATCTAGGAAGAAATGAAGGGTTTGGGATAACTTCTGGAAGTTGATGGGTTATCTGTGAGAAGACGGGTGGGCAAGCTGCTCCTGATCTGGAGGTGCAGAGAGAAGGCTTTCACCAGTGGTGGTAGGCTATAAGATTAAAGAAAGCAAAAAGTCTAACAGTAGAAGATGAAAGATCTCTCATGTCTGAAGTGCTAATCTGACACATGGTGTGTTACTGTGGGCAAGTCACCTGAGATCAGACTTTCCACATGCTCAGTGTGTACACTCAAAACCGTACCTTTCTAATACCTTCCTAAGGGTAGTGAGGGTACAGTCATTTGTATCTGGGGCATTCAGTGAGGACAGAGATGGAGAAGGGGGAAATGAGAAAGGGGAGAGAAGAGCAGTAGTGAATTTGTGAAAAGTCTTATGCTCAGCCAGGATGCTATTGAAGTGGACTGTGGAGTGGATGTGAAGCTGGCAGAGCAAGGAGAGGGTTGAGCAACATGGTTGTGTGACCTTGTAAGCATGTTTGAGGTGATGTTAAGTGCCAAAGCTTTCAGAAAGCATCAGCCAGACAGCTCTGGGGGGCTGGAACTGGAGGGAAGGGATTTCTAAGCAAAGCTTATCTGAATTTGCTTGTAGAGGTGATGAACAGGTGCCCACCCTGCCTGTTTTCCTGCATCCATTTTCCTGTGTCAAGGTGACAAAGAAAGAATTCCCCCTCAGAAATCATTGAGTAGGGTAATGATGTGAATCTCTGATAGAGGCCAGAGAGTGAGTAGATAAAGCTGAGGGCACTCACTTGCACATATGAGAGCCCTGGCATCTCATCCCCTTTGCCTTTCACTTGATTTATTGCCATTTCTCCTCCCACCCAGAAGCCTGCTACCCTTATGAAGGGGGTAGAGAGCAGCTGTGAAATCCTCCCAACAAAAGCTTCCAGTCCAAAGGTAGACAGGGGAAATTTGATTGAAACAACAATGAAAGGAATCCTCAATGCAGAACATCTACAGCACAAATTTTGCACAATGCTGGCCCTGAGCAGGTGCTGCTGTCCCCACAAGGAAAACAGCCCTAAGAATTTTCTGGGTTTGCTGTGGCTTTTTTTCCAGCTCCACCAGTGCTGGCAACGCTGGCAGGTGGAGCGTAAGCCAGTCTCTAGAACTATCAGTGGTTTTTAAAGCGCAACAGTGATTAGACCTGCCCTGAGCAGAGTTCTATAACACAGTGTCAAAGCCCTTAGCAACAGCCTTTCTACGCTAGGATTCCCTGTCCTGATAGCACTGTTGGAGCCGCACCAGCTGTAGCAGCAGCAGGGTAGCTGGTTTTAGCAATACAGAGGCAACACAACTGAGTCATTTCCAGTGGGCAGGAGAGAGAGAGCTCCAATGTCTTCGCAGTCTCGTTCAGGCTCTTTTAGGTAGTTATTGAACGCTGATTATAGAGAATAAAAGAGAAATTGTAAATACTGGAATATTTACCAAGTGCAGGTGAAATGAGTTTTGTTAGGGAAAGAAGGTTTGGTAACAGCAGTACTACAGATGTAGCACAGGTCTCTGGCTTGCTAATGCTGGCAGGGCTCTTCTTGGGCTCTTTATCTGCAGGGCAACACTTGGAATGGCAGCAATGCCAGTAAAATCTGTAAATAAACCCAGAGTTGAGCTGCTCTGGGATGTGTTCAGAGACACGGTTTGGAACATGGAGGGGAGAACCTGAAAACTTGAAGTGGCTGATGAGGAAGAACAGGGCTGCCGACTCCTAATATGGCTGCGGCTCTCGGGTTGGCAATGGAAACTCCCCCTGAGGTGTAAACCTTGGAAGGGTCATGCCTCTGAGACTGAGCTTTTACCGTCAGGCTGCAGTAACAGCCAGACTATTCCAGAACAGGAAAGAAAAAATCGCCCCGTAACTTTGGCACGTCTACTCCGTGTGTTTCTTTCCTTTCCTGTGCTAAATGGATATCGTTTGGGTTTTGTGCGGATCACAGGACATGCATTGCAATGGTACAACAGCTCTCACTATCTACTCAAAAGCTTCATTTCCTCCTTGTTTTTAATTGTTGTTTTAAATTGCACTTAGGTATTTGTGGTTATTCCAGCTTTTACCACCTTCCAGATTTTTCTGTGCAGAAAAAAACAAGGGCACGTGGAAGAACCATCCTGATAATGCTCATAAATTTTACTGTGCTTTTTAATTATTTATGTCCGTTGCTTCATTCTCATATTTACAGCTCAAGTTCTACCAGCCTTGGCTTTGATATGGTCTGTTCTCAAATCCCAGAGTTTGGCTTGATTATATCGGATGGAAGCTTTCCAATGAAAGGAGAGGAGAAAAGAAATATACTAACTTTCATTACTTAGGCTTCTGCAAAGTACTGCTTCAAAAAGCCCCTGCAGTTATGCCAGTGTGACATCACAGCTTTCAAACAGCAAATACCAGGAGAATTTGACCTAGTATTTGCTGCATTTTGCCTTGTTACTGATTTTTTTTTTTCCCTTCTAAATCCTCTAGCTAAATGTTGTGAAGAACAGGCACCAGCACTAAGATGTGAGCAGATTATTGCTTAATAAGGAATTATACATGTGTAACTGAAAAAATTCATTAGTCTGTGGTTGGCTGGATCAGCCACAAGAGCCAGATGCTGGCTTTCAACCAGTCCCGCAAACTCCATGATGGTATAGTGACCTACGTTGCACTCAAGGCTAGTGCATACTGCCTGCTCTCAAATCCCCTTACGTGTAGATGTGGGGATGAAACCTGAGGCTGTGCTTTGGCTGCCGCGGTAGTACAGTCTTCCTGCTCATCCTCCCAAAGTCTTAATGCATCCTGCATGTTGTATCTCAGTCACCAGCTGGGCAAAGTGCTATATGGAAAGCAACATGGGTGATCAGAGAATACTATTTCTCTGACTCCTAGGCATACTACTAAACTAAACATACTTCTTTTTCTTTCTCAGGACCCCTACCTATGCCATTGCCATCTTATATAGCACATTGTTGTTCTTTGAAATGCTAAATATTTTGAGGTACTGTGGTTGCAGAGAGCCTCATCTCTGACCTGCAGCTCGTAGGTTGCCTTCCCTGCAGTAAGATGTTCTACTGCTGTCCTGCCTGAGCTGCAGAGAAGAGGACAGGCCAAGGACAAATTCACAGCAGGAGCTGGAGCGGTGGTGCATCTGCTGCTGTCTGAGACTGTGGCTTTTTGTGATGGTGGCTCAGCCTGCTTGCACAGATAGCTTCTGCAGAAGATGTATCCTCATTTGCAACACCTATCCTATTTAGTTTGAACCTGATTGTGTCCTCAGATGACTCTTCTGCCGTTCCTATCACAGCTTGGAGATCTTATCTCCAGAAAGCTGCTGCAGGGCAGTGTGAAAGTTGTTTCCTTTCCACACCTGGGCTCTTTTTCCTGCAAAGATGTTATCTCTGTGTGCGTACTACACAATATAGCAGTATCCCCATTTCCCCCTCCCACCTATCAAGTGAGACAGAAACCACAGAATGGCAGAGGGAGGCGAAGAGCAGGATGGCTTTTTTTCCCTGCTAAACCTTTACTGAAAATCCCAGGTGAGTTAATAAACTTTTCTCCCTGCTCTGCAATTGCAACATCTATTTTCCCAAAGACTTCATGCTTACTGACAAAACTAGTCAGCATTACATGTTTCTAGCACCATTCTACGTGTGTTTTGCAGTCATCTGTCTCGACAACACACAGTAGGTAAAATTGGCATTTCTTTTGTGTACAAGACAGGTTTGAAAAATTTCTTATAAATTGGCTATTGGTGTTGACTGAAGACACTTGGGTCAGTGAGGACTGAGTTTTTTGAATGAATATCTGGATTTCCAGAGATATTTAGATTTGTGAAGATGAAAGGCAATGTAACTGTAACAGAGAGCCTCTTGGCAGGTTAAAGGCCTAACTCATACAGTTAAAAGGTAGTTCTGACCTCAGTATACAAAGGGGCCTTGAAAAATCCTGCTGAGTGCTAGCTGCATGTTTAGACATAGAAATGCCTTTTAAATTCAGGTCAAGATGCCTAATGTGAATTTGTAAGAGAATGTTACTTTTTCTCAAGCATGTTTATGGATTGTTCTCAATTTGAGACTGAATTAATAGTACCAATTAAGCTCAGTATTGTGTACACACATGGCTTACAAACTAATACCCCAGTACTTCCAAGCATGTTCATATTTGGCAGCATCAGTTAGGACGATCAAACTGTAAAGTGCCCAATTCACAGTAAATTCAGTGCTGAAGGGCTAAGCATGTATGTGAGGAACACAATCATCTGAAGAGATGAAAAGTGGTGGTAGCTGGAAAACAGGAGAAAATTGGTGATGGCTTCTGCATATTTTTCTCCTATATATTTTGTTGAAATTCCACTTGCATGTGAGCTTTTCAGGCAGCTCTGACTCTGATGACCATCCTTTGGAATTTAGGTAAGAGCAATATACATAAACTGTCTAACTTGTACACATAACAAGGGAAATAATGCTTACCTACTTGGGAAGCACATGGAGACTGATAAATGGAAAGTGTTGCATACACAAAGATTAATCGGCATCAATGCCTTCTTCCACTTGCTCCCTACTGCAGATATGAATGTAAAGCTGTGTGCTGTCAGTGCTGCAGCTGATGTGTAAACAGGTACTCATACATTCAAACCATGGCCTTAGTACTGCAGGCAGACTGTCACTGGACACTCACCGACAGGCAGAACTAAGTAGGGCTATAGGGTTATGTTATGACATATTGCCAGTTTGCAACCACCTAAGTTGCATCTTGTCACGTGGCACAGGGAGAATGATTCCAGTAGCTATGCTTGCATGAAATGGCTTCTTGCTCTGGCATACTCAAAGAAACTCTGCAAGCTAGCTCTCTTCCCTAGAGGTTTTAAGCTTTAAGTTTCCTTTGGCTGGACTTTATGGATGTGCTTCATCTGAATAGGACCAGAGGGGAAAGTGAAGTGCCATATAAAATCAAACTGATGGATCTATTTCTACAGCCTTGTCATATGGAAACAGTACCATTAGATTAAAAAGAACAAACACAGTTTTTCATCTCGTGTTCAATATCAGTCATTCCTTCTTTTGTTCTGAAGCATCTGACTTTTGCTTAAAGAAAAGGCTGCCACACAAGTCAGCCTTGTTCTTGGTAGAGATCAAGGAAGATGGTGCTTTCTCAGTCCATCAACTTCATATATCATGTTCTTTTCAAGTCTCTTAAATTGGCCATATTTTTAAAATTAGTTTCCTTGAAAAACTTTTTTTTTTTTGTTAAAAAGACCAACCAAACAAAAAACCCAGACAAAATAAATGTCAAAATCCTAAGCAGTGAAACTGCAGGAATGGCTGAAATGAAAACTGAAATTTCCCATCCATTGCAGCAGCCGAGTTACATGCGGTAAAGGTTGCTATTTCAAACACTGTTGTTTTACAGCTCAAGAGCACCTTTCATTTAAAAAGTGCTTTTTAAAGATGTACCCTGAGATTACTGCTGCCTTAGAGATGGTTTGTACTAACCAGTAGTCAGGGAGAACTACAGCTCTTAGCCTTGATTACTTTGAAACCAGCCTCCCTTTCATGCCCTCAAATAGCTCTGGGCACAAGCAGTGACATGTTCCATACCTTGCTACCTGGACTGTTGGCAGCACAAGCTGCCCTTGGATACATCACTGCCAGCAATTGATAGTATCCATAAAGGAAAAACGTTGCAGTTGTTTGCAGGCAATATAGTGTGAGTGCAGGCTCATTTTCTGGCATCATAAAGTCCTGGGTACCCCCAAGCTCTACCTTCTCTTTTATAGTTCACCATCAGAGACTCCTCAATGGCAAAGCACCTGCAATTCAATTTCTCTTAATGAGGACAGAAGTCACAGTTGCCCTGCTGAGATTTGAGCCTAGGGTTCCTGGGTATGTCACCAAGCAGTGCCCTTTGGCTTCATCATGCAGTAAGCGGGGTTTCACCAGGTACGTGGATTGTGTCCCTCTCCCTGCCCTTACTCTGGGTGTACACAGCATTCAGAAAAGTTTGAGGCAGAATGATCCAGAAGGAAGCAGAATGGGGCTGGCTCTCTCCCCTGTACACTGAGCACCTACCTTGCTGTGAGCACAATGTGCATGTCAGTCCCTGGGGTCTCTGGAGCAAAAGCTGCTGGGCATGGTGAACTGATCAGCTATGAATAAATTGACAGCTAAGGAGTGAGCCAACAGACCACTGGGTCCTTTCTCACTACTAACTGCACTGGGATTGGAAGACAGCTATCTGGGGAAAGGAGGGGGATTTAACCCCACTCACTGATATGCTTTAATTGTGCATGAGATGTTTTGTAGGGCAGGGCTGGTGCTTGTTATCAGATGTGGCCTCCATAAGTATCCTCACTACTCCTCTTAATCAATCAAGGATAGCATCAAGACCCTTTCTCAGTCCCCCTCCGTGTGTCCCTTGGGTGGGAGAGCTGGATTCTCACACTGTCAGTGTGAGAATGCTTGGGTGATGAATCTGTTAAGAATCCTATCTGGTTGTGATCCTTCCAGCCCCTTCATCTTGATGTGAATGACAAGTTGTCACAGCCTGCCTCAGCCATATTGGTGACATCTGACCCTAGAGAGGGAGTTGACAGGAATGGGAAATCTTCTGAGGTATGGCTTCTGCCTCAGGAAGCAGTGCCAGCTCTGCACCATCCTGTAAGAAATGCCTGGGCATTTTTTTGGCAAGGATTTAAGTGTGTTTTGTGTACCTTGTTCTTCTTTGTTACCACTTTGAAGCTAATTTAATTTAGAGCTGTAAAGAATAGGTTCAATTTTTAGGATACAGCTGTCTCTCCTTCTGTACTTGTTGTACACAAGAGACAGTAGGATACTTGTAAGGATGCCTGGAGGATAACCCTGGAGTGACTCTTCTTTCTGGGAGGCAGAGATGAAAGAGGCTGGAAGGCTATACCTTTTCACTGATTTTAACTTAACGGGCTCCAGGGCAGGCAGAGATGTTTGGAAGATGCTACAGTGAAGGCTTTGAGCTGAACCTGGGAACTGAGATATGCTTATTGTATCAGCCATGAAAGCAAGAGAGGACCTCACACTGGGGCTTCTGCATCACAACTCTAACTTCTCTACAAGGAGCAGCATGTCTTTCAGAGAACACATTGACTTCAGCTCACCAAAATGCAAGATAGGAGCAAATTTGCTCCTGGGGTTGTTGTAGGGTTTAAAAGCAGGGAATCCTCACTCCTTTTGCTGTTAAGTCTTGGTGGCTATTAGCATTGAATTTGGCACCTGTGTACACTTTTTTCCTCGCAACCCTCCTCTTGGAGTTAATAGACATATAAATCTTTAAAGATGGGGAGGAAATAGTGTTCAGTATGCATTTAATTTCTGTACCTTTTTTGTTTGCTCACTAATTCTGTTCAGCAAAATGAATTGCATCACAGAGAATAGGTTCCGCAGAAGATGTATATTTGTATTAAAGACAGTGTGTGCTTTTCCGGGGGGGGGAAAGCTGGTCACTGGAATTGAAGTAACCATTAGAAAAGGAGTATGTGATTTTTTTTTTTTAATTTTTTTTCCCTTTCCTTCTGCATTACACCAAAAGCACATCTGTGCACAACAGCTGGATCTCCAGACTCCACCTGTCGGCTGCGTGTGGGACTGTGAGCAGGCTTTGCCTTTAGCATAAGTTTTAATGCCTAGCTAACAAGCTGGAATTAAAGTGGACATGATGATGGGTGTTTTGTGTAAGTCCTAGACCAGCAATGCTATGAAAATGCCAGCAGCATAAGCAGCTTTTGCCCACCCATATTTCCAAGACTTGTGAAGCTGCTGGTTTTAAGCCTTTAAAACAAATCACTGTGCAAGTGCCTGCATATTTAAGATCTGTATTTCTGGGCCACAAGGGAAATGACTATTCAAGGCATCTGTCTCAGATGAGATCTACCTTCTGGTAGGATTTATAAAGCACCTATTGCTGTGGTGCCTACATGTTGTTTCTAAATGTCTCTCAGTTGTCAAATGTGAAATTGTCTTTTGAGTGAGTTGCTCTGTGACTGTATAAACTCCTGTAGTTAAGCATGAGTCCCAGGGGTTGGAGGCAAAATGCAGTCACACAATATGTACACTCAAGGGCTCTTAATTTCTCCCAGAGACAGGGGCTATGGAAGTTTAGGGGCTTTAAGCCTGTAAGCTGTAATACCTTGAGCCCTCAGTCAGGGTTCCCATTGTGCTAGATGCTGTACAAATATATATTGCATGGTCCCTGCCCCCCCGCTGCTTGCGATATAAATAAACATGACAGCAACAAGTGATTATACTGCAAAATAGCAGGGTAAAGGGCAAAAGGAGGGAGCATGGGCTTGAAGCAATGTGTGTTGCCAGGCAGGGGCAGAACCTTTTCTTACATTTCTATAAAAATAGTGCTGTACATCTTTATTATCCAGGTGTGATTGCCTTTAGGAATTAGATCAGGCATCAAGTTGAAGAGGTATTTAATGAAGCACCAAGTCATTTGCTTTCATTCAATAATTTGAAGAGGATGTTTTGTGTTTAAGCATGTAAAATGTACAATCTTGCAGGAGAAGGAAGGCTGGTTAAGTTACCTGGGGGCTGATCTGCAGAGCCCTTTTGGATCACTTTGTTCAGTCTTTGGCTTCTCTGCTTTTTCCTGTCCATAGTTCCAAGCTAGTCCTGAACAGGTAGGCACCAATGTCAATGTGTCCTGAGCCTTAAAATCCTTTCATGTAGTCCACCACGCATATCTCTTGTAGTGAGGTTTTTCATTTTCAGGAGTCGTCTTTTTTTTTTTTTTTTTTTTTTTTTTAATACTGGGGTGGAACAGCAATAAATTTTCTATTCAAGGGGCAAAAACAGAGGCACAGCATTGTCTGTCATACTGCCCAGCACTACAACCTGTGAGCTGAGATCAGAGTGGAGAAGAAAACCTAAGAGATCCTGGCTTTCAGTCTCCTCTGTCTGCAGTGATTTCCAGCTAACACTGTCCTGGTAGCTCAGATCTAAAGGGTGACCTAGGCAAAAGACTTCTTTGTCTATGCTTTTTAGCAGCCTGGTTTTACTGGCTAATCCAATTGTGCTTTGGCTTGGGAAGCGGAGTTTTTCTTTGTTGTTGCTCCTGGTTCCTAAGCACAGGATCTGGAAGTTGCATTTGTCTATCTGTCTGCTAGTTGTACTCCTGCCCTGATATCCAAGCTGCTGACTTGGAAACACTTCAGAGATTTCCATTCTTCAGAGTGGCTGTCTCAACTGCTACTACAGGGAGTTTTTAATGTTTTCTGATTACAGAGCAGCATTTATTATTATTATGCCTTTTAAGATAGGGCAACTTTATTTATACATCCTTTTTATGAAATATATAAATGAGCCTCCTTTGAGATAGCTGTTTTGTCAATCCCAGTGTAAGATTTTACTAACATATTGCCACAAAGAATAGAAAATCAGAGGAAGGCATCTGGACAGATTTGGCAGTTTTTTTAATGATTTCTTCCACCCCCCACCCCATTCTGTCTTGAGACAAATGCAGAGTTCTGCACTGGGCAAGCTATCAAATTCTCTGGTCTAGCATATGGCTCATCAAGTCATCTTTCTTGTGCTCTTAAACTTTTCTTCCTGTTCCCATCTCCCTGCCCCCCCCCCCCCACCTTTGCTCTCATGCGCAATTTATTATCTGCTTTCTCTCTGTCTTCCTGTCCCAGGCTTACTCATCTCATTATATCTTCTGATGCCAGAAAAGATGATGTTGGTTTGCCATTCGGTGTTAAGAGGTGCTGATATTATCACAAACACCATTTGCCTGGCTTGCTGTAAGCCTATTGATGCATCCAGCAGCTTGCTGCTGTTTTCAGTGAAAGTCCGTTCTGCATTCTCTTCTATGACTTCTTATTTGTTTCCCATAGGGTGTTTTGTATGTTTGAATTTGTTCAGCATCAAAGATAAGTAATATTCTGGGGGTACTTGCCGACAGCTGACTTAAAGTGTAAATTACAATGCTGATTTAAAGTCCAAACTTAAAACAAATGCAGGTAGGTAACTCTACACAGTGTAGGTGTGAACTCCTTTCCCAGGATAATTGTGGATGCTGAGTTTGCGTAAGTTCAAAAGTGTCCAGGCAAATAGATAGAAAGAAAATCAACTAAGAGCTAAAAAGCCTCCCAAAGGTACCATTGCTAGCTTATGAAATCTCTGGACTGCAAATTGCTGGAGTCTGGTCTGGAAGTTCCAGCACTGTGTTTTTGCTGTGGTCTTATATGCTTCCCTTGGCCACTGTTGGCCACAGGATACTAGACTATTTGGACTTTCAGCTTAAGCTGGTGCAGCTGCTCTTTTTTGCCCTGGCTAATTAACTTTGCACTTAGAATACCTGTTTCTCATTTCACTTCCATTTTGTCTATGATTAAAATGTAGGGGTGTAAGACTACAGTCATTCCTGGATCACCTTTTTCAGACCCTTCCCTCATTGGCAACTGAGCCTAACGGTCCCATTATAAGCAATTCAGGCTCCGTTTTCAAAGTTGTTAGGTTGTTCATCCCATTGCTGCCAAGAGGATGTTTCAGAGCTTCATTTCCCAATGCTTAAAACCTATCCTTTAATTTCCAGTTGAAATTTATTCATGGCCATTTTATATCCATTTGTCCTTGTGCCAGCTTTGTTCTTTAGCTTAAGTAGCTCTCTGCCTTCTTCAGTGTTTACTTCTCCCCCACCTAGTGTGTCTATGGAGAACAATCAAGTCACCTCTTAACCATCATTTTGCTAAGGTGACAAAACTGTGACCTCATGAGATATGTCTCCGTTAGCATAATGATTTCCTTAGCACTTTTCTGCACAGTTCCTTCCGAGTACTGCACACAGCTCTTCAGGTGAAGCCTTGTATGAAAACATTCATGCTTTCCCTTCTCTACTGGCAGTGGCTTTCCTGAGACCTGATCTGTCCTTTTCATGGTTGTCACCCTGCTGGGTCATGCTTGTACTCATCCTCTAATTGGCTCTCATATTCAGGGTGTCCTTCTACTCCTTTCCAAATTATGAACCCCTGCTCATAACAGCAATTCTTGTTAAACCCTAACTGTGTAACCTTGCACTTTGACTATTACATTTCATCACGTTTCTGTTGCTTCAGAACTCAAGAACATCCTGTTACTCCTGAAAGATATTCTTAACTCCCTGCTATTGGCAGCAGCTCCTGACTTCACATGGTCAGCAGATTTTGTTAGTATACTCTGACTTTTTGTGCCAAGGTCATTAATGAAAAGATAAAATAAGATCAGTCTCAAAATATCCTTGAGGATTTCCACACATAACTTCCCTCCAGACTAATAATTCCTCTTTCAGCACAACTCCTGTCATTGCCTCTTTAACCAGTTCCTTGTCCATGTTGCAGTTCTTACACTAATCCCTATGTCTCCAGCTTGGCTGCTAATTTCCAGTGTGGCACCGTATCAAATGCTTTATTGAGGTACACCTAAACTAGGTCTACCACATTTCCCTTGTCTAGAAAAATCAGTTATCAAAGAAAGATATCAAGTTAGGCAGGCTTGATCTACTCTTGGTAAATGTGTTTTATCTGTTTTGCAGTTTACCCTCATGTCTTTAATTATTTTTTCTTTCAAAATTTGTTCTAAAGCAATGCATAGTATTGAGGTCAGTCTACTGGGTCTGCACCTACTTAGGACTAACTGTAAAGTACATGCTGTAGGACGTACAGAACCCTGCATATTGCCTATGCCAAAACCCTTGTGATGAATTGCAGTACTTGAAGAGATGAAATGTACTAATTTGGTTCCACTTTATTTTATTGCAGTACTATGTACAGGCATGGAATGAGATGAGGATGTGTCTAGGCTGTTAGCCTGGAATGTGGGAAATCCAGCTAGCTACAGCTGCAGGTCTGTGATGTTGTTTCAGAAGTAGGTGGTGACTATGAAAGTTTCTGATTCTGCTCAGTGGTGGTCCTGGGATCTGGGTGATACTACGTTTAATTTTTATTTATTTATCATTTTTTTTTAGGACTTGTCTGAATTTTTCCATCCCATAGAACCATCTGGGTGGATTTACTTACATAGTTGTGATAGTCTTGGGTTTCTCAGCTTTACAAGCAAAGAAGTGGCAAACCTGTTCTACCAGGTCACATCTAAAACACAAATAGCTCCTATCCCTTGACTTGGAGCAGAACAGCTCCCTCCAAGCCTGGAGAAGAGAAGTGACTGGGGTGGTTAAGACTATTGAAGGATTAGCTATGGTACGGCTACAAACAGTTTGGGTCTTCTGGGGCAAGTGTGATGAGGAATTAGAGAGAATGGAGACTCAAAGTTAGGAGGAATATGAGTTTACACTATCTGAGAACATGGTTTGGGCGGTCTGAGGTCCTCTGGGGATGAATGAAGTTGTCTGTGTACAATGTGGTTTACATACCATCAAAAAGTATTGGAGAATCCAGACTTGCTGATTGATTGGTTGATGGGAGGTTTGGTGGCAGTGTTGACATTATGATGGTGGTGTAGCTCTACTGAAACTCTTTGAAATGCTCATAAGCATCCCCATAATAAACCAGATGCCTACAGGAAATCCTTAGATCTCTTTTGCTTGGAGCTAGAAACACTTTGGTTCTTCCTTTGTTGCTCTGCTGTTCTGGCATGTAACTGAGACATCACCTTAAGCCTGCAAATGTAGGTATGTAATGTAGTCTCCTTTACAAGATACATACTTGAGTGCGAGCTTTGGGAGATGGTCTGGATGGAATTTTACCTTGCTTAGATCTGCTTACTTTGTCCCAAACTTTAAACTTGGGGAAAGATTGAGTGATCAGTGACCATCACTTGACAAATAAAGTATCCCTTTTCTGAGCACGCTGAATAGCTTGTGGATGACAGTTTTCTCCCACCAGCTGAATGATTATTCTTTAGGTAGAGTTAAAGTGGCAGTGAGGGCATGACTGTGCTTCCACTGGTGAGATTTTTAGCTGCTGATTTCCTGTTCTATCTGTATTTGTGTGTGTTTCTTTTGCAGTTTATTTGTAATGCTGTTGTTGAACTCGGACAGATTCATTATGAAAGAATGACATTAGATAGGGATGTCGACCCAACATCAGCAAGAACCAGCTCTAGAATCTTTCTTAGTCTCAGCTGCTGTTAGGGCACACAATGAACAACAGCTTGATGACAAAAAATATTTTTTTGCTGCAGGATGATAATTGGCTCAGTATGGAAGTTAATATGATTTTATTTGGGGATTGGTTTGTAAAGAGATTACATTTTAGGGAATCCTTAGGCATGGAGGCTTTTGTAGCTTTATTTATTTAATCAGCTGTGGGCACTTGAAACTTCACAGCAGTAAGCCAGGTTAGAACATGGATATTCTTGCTCCAGCAGAATATGACTGGAAAAGAAAGTCTTCTGTGGGGCTAGTGGGATGGAGATTATACCAGACAAGGAAGAAACTTGCCTCCAGATGGTGGGGAGCAAGGATGTCTCAGTTCAGCTTTTCAAGCTGCAAATGTTAGCGACCAGCTCCCATTCAAACCAGTGCGATGCTGACTCAGGCAGTTTGAGTTGCTTACCTGCACATGGAAATGATGCAGAAGGTCAACAGAAATGCCTCTGTGTGTCTCTCCCCTCTAGCTGCTTACTTTCTAAGCTCCATGGGGCAAGCAGTCTTACCACAGAGCTTTAGCATTTTTCTTGTAAATCCTGATCTGAGTGGGGACCTTTACATGCCACTGCAGTGCAAGACATTGTTAAAATTAACCCAAAAGAAAATTTAATTTCTCTTAAAGCTGGTGGGAGAGGATGGGGGTGAAGCTTGTTCTGTGAAAACAGAGAAGGGAGTGGAATTTGCCTGGAAATACTGACATGGATGTTCCGGCTTGATGCAGAAGTTATCATCTACTGATGTAGATAGAAGCACTGGTGTCTGGAGTGGGCATGTGCTGAGTCTTCGATACAAAGAAATAGCTCTGGGGCAGCAGTTTAAAGACTTGCTTCATTACTTTGGATATGTGGGTGTTGCTGTAAATTTAATGGTCACTACAAATCAGTGTAACACTAAAGCTAGAGGGCTAATGGTCTTTTAAGAATAACTGAGTCAGCTGCAGAGACTGGATCCTCTGCTGGTGTAAAACACTGCAGTTCTGTCAAAGCCCATCGTAAGCTGTCAATTTAGACCATCTGGGAAGCCTAGCCCAGAAGACTGTGAAGGTGAAGGTTACAAAAATTATTGAAGAAATTGACGTTATTTCTCCATTTCTCTTCTTTCCCCAGGGCAGCCATTGAGGCTCTGGCAGCTTTGCTGAAATCAAGTAAGCTTTTTTTCTTCATATTCTTTCTGACTTTCCTTTCTGTGCTGTGTTACTGGACAGAATGATACTGTTGAACCTCCTTCTCCCTTGGTATCTCCTCTTCCCTCAGTCCCAAAGAGCACTGCTTAGAAAAGAGAAGCCGTAATGCAGTACTTTCCTGTATGTCTAGCTATGATTCTTGGAGCCCCGTGGCTCTGTGGACACACAGCTCTATGGGAGATGGTGCCATAGGTCCCAGGGAGCAAGCTGCTGAGGGAGCCAGGCTAGACCCTTATTTTGAGTATTTAGGGAACAGTGGTTGTCCTGGGGCTTGGCGCAGTGGAAGAAATGGTGAACCTCTCCAGTCAGTGTCAAATGCTTGTTCTGTTCCAGCATCAGTGGAGAGTGGGGCCAGGACCTGTGTCCTGTGGTGCTGTTGTACTATGTGCTTACCTGGTAACAATGATGCTGTTGGCAAAGGCTTGGAAAACTTCTGTAGCCCAACGGAGATGACCTTATTCTCCTTTGCAAGCTTATCAGGTCTGATAATGTGCAGATAGGGATGAGACCTAGTGATTGCTGGGGTACAGCCCTGCTATGGCAGGCTGTGCTTAACATTTGCACCAGCTGGCTGGTGGTGTTGAAGACCTTAACGTGGGTTCTCAGCCACACACTGCTGGTGTGACTGTTCCTGAAATGAACGTTACCCTTTTTTTACCTTTATCCCATCTGAAAACACTTAGCTTTTTATTACCAGAATTTAATAAAGCTTTGATTAAGAAAGAGAACTCTACTATTGCAGACAATCTACTCTACAATAAATCACAATGGTGTATTGTCCTTCTGTCTCTTCCCATTCCCTTCCCCCCCCTTTTCTTCCCCTCTCCCTTCTCCTTTTCATAGTATTAGGAATAAATGCATTTGTGAAAAATTGTAGCCCTGGAAGCAGTGCTTAAATGAGCATGCTGCAATGGGATCGTGTCTGAGTTGCAGCAGCTCAAGTGATGAGTTCTGAAATAATGTCTCAGTATTAACCTTGCTGCCTAGATTTAAAGGTCACATTATTGCAACAAGGGAGGCCCTTCTGGTTTGGGCACTAAATCTTAACAAGGGGGTTGTGGGGCTATGCCACAGCTGCTTGCAATACAAGAGCAAAATTAGCCTTCAGAGTAGAAAGAAATCTAGAGAGAAGGCTGGAAAAGTGGAGCAAGAGCTGAAAGCTCATCTGGCAGCTTGAGCTTTTCTCTTGCACTCCCGATTTGTGGTAAGTACTAGGAATGGGAAGTGAAATTCTGTTGTCCCATGATATTTATAGGATAAGTTTTCTAGTTGAAGGCTTATTCTGGGTCTAGAGATGAGAACAGTATATAGGAATGGAGGACTAATTACCAAGGGAAGCTGTGAA
Organism: Buteo buteo; assembly: GCF_964188355.1. NCBI lineage: Eukaryota > Metazoa > Chordata > Aves > Accipitriformes > Accipitridae > Buteo > Buteo buteo. Next base: position 23,024,038 of record NC_134183.1, read on the forward strand.
ATGTAGTCTCCTGGGGAGTCATAAACACATGTTGTGAAAGTTGGGAGGCAAGCTGAGAATGATCTAGGGAATCTAAAAGGACTGAATTCAGCTCCAAATTCTCCTAGCCCTTTTCCTCTCAGAGTGAGGTAAGTTTTTAAAGCTATTTAATCTTAGAAATTTTCTGTGTGACTCTTCTCAGCCAATTTGGGTTGTGAAAGCATCCTGGTTCGTTCTTTCTTTTATGCTTTTTGTGCTTTAGGAAGTGCAGAGAGGCTTTCCAGTACAGGAAGAACACACTGATCATTCTGGTTGGTTGCTTCAGGTGCTTTCACAGAAGGTACAAAAAATGAATTCCAACAGGAATTTAGTCTATTGGGCAAAGCAGTCCCTACACTGTCTCTCTGGTTGATCACTGTGATGTACAGATTAGGGTTCTCGTGTTCATTTGTACTGTTGACCACTGCAAACAAAGGCATTGCTTGGGAGAGACATTTCTTCGTTTTGAGACATCCTTCCCAGTTTGCTGGCTTGTGTCCTTCTCTCCTTTATCATTCACAACTGAACAACATTGTTGCAGCAAAACCAGCTACTGCTTCCATGGAAAAATGATTTTTAGGAAAACACATGGTCTATTTTCAGCTGATGTTCTCTTAAGGCGCCGGAACTGGGATTTGGGAAATGGTGCCAATACTGTGCAACCAAACAGAGTGCCACAGTCCACAAGTCAGCCTGAACTGTGTTTTCTGATGTTTTCTGCAGTCTGATGGTGAGCGGTCAAGAATGTCTTTTAGTTTTCTCCTTGTCCTGTGGCTCAGGACATGAGAAGCTCCAGGCTTCTGGAGTAGAGTGCTCTGGTAGCTGCATACAAATGAGCAGGCTGTGTCTTTTGGGAGGTGTAGGTCAGGACATGTGAAAAACAGCTCTGGTTCTTCCAGAAATAAATTCACCATGGCTGGAAAAGAGCTGAGTTCTTTTTCATGATTGCTATAGCACTTGAAAATTGCTTATGAAAACAAGGGGTAAAACTGTACATGGCAAAGCATCCAGAAGCCCATTAGCATGTTTTAGATAGGATAAAAACTAAATGGGAGGCAGGAATCCTGGAATGTGCTACAGTACTGAATTGGTGGACTGATTATTGTGAGTTTTTTGGGAGACACAGTAACCCACTTGCTGGAAAATGGTGGTGAGATTCAGTTTTGCTGGGGGTGAAGGCTATAGAACAGACAGGACAAGAACACACCCATTCTTGAGGGTCTCTCTGTAGGGCTGTTGTATCCTTAAGTGCTTCAGCCCAAAGTGATCAGGAGGCTTATGGTCATACACGGAGTCGTGCTGGAGGGAGAGTGTCCTTCCTCCTTTCGGCAGCGAGCTGCAACGAGAAAACACACGGTAGTTTTAAAGGGAGCAGGCAGATGGCAGTGTGTCTCCCTGATGGAATCAGAAACATCCATCTTCAGCTCCTCGGGCTCCCATAAGCTCTACTCAAGACTTTGTCCACCTGCAGAGCAAGGGGCTGACTAGAAACTTTTTGGCCTCTGTCTCTTTCCTAACAGAAGCTGATGCTAAATGCCCACTTAACAGGTGCATAACAGCAAGAAACAAGATCTGCCAGGAAAGAAGGCATCAGTGTAAGAAAAAATGACTGCTCCAGCTGCACCTGGGAAATTGTTGCTGTTTTTCAGAGGGAAAGTGTAAGATTGTCCAAAGAAATAAGTGATTGGATACTACAAACTTGTGCTTCATCCACAACAGCGAAGAAATGCTTGGAAACCCAGTGAAAAACTAGAGTGACCTTGGTTGTCCTGTTCCTCTGTACATAGTGGAAATCGGTGATAATCATAGAGATTAATGGAGGTAATTAATGGAGGAATAAAAGTTTAGGTCCCTTCTAACGACAGTGCTACATCTTTCTATCAGTGGAAGCTCAGATTACTGATATAGAGAAGATGTGTCTTGCCTGACCATCAGCCAGTCTCTCTCTTCTGACTTATCTCTTTCCAAGCATCCCGGAGTACTTTACCTATCCTTGCATGCTGCTCTCCCAGTTGCTGTTCTACACCTGCCATGCCCACATGCATGCAGCAAACAGCTTGTAGCAAGTTCTTCCTCCATTGCCTTGCTGGTTTTTTTATCTATTGTCTCTCCACCCTGCTGTTAACTCCCTCTGACTGAACTACGTTATTATACAGGCTGAACATGTTGCTTGGTAAATATCTATAATGGTGCTGAAGTGCCATGAGAGCATCAGGAGGTTTTTTATTCTTCTCTGGGATGTTACAGTCAAGCTTTCCAGTGTAACACCTCTCCATCCTTCCTCCTTCAATATCTAGATGCTTACTACAGCCCAAGGTGGGGATGAGTGCGTAGATACTGATAGCTATACATAAACTGGGGTGGGATGAGGTGCAGCATCCTTCCCGGAGTCTCTTCTTTCTGTTCCAGGGTACACCTACTACTTTTTCCAGCCTCCTTTGGCTTTGTTCTACTTCTCATCTATATGTCTGCCTTTGTATCTTGCTTCAGTTCTGTCTTAAGGCCTGGGCAGCTCATCACTAAGCCCTCCTTTGCCTGCAAGAGGCCTAGGTGTGGAGGGGCATACCCCAGCTGAGGCCTGTTTGAGCGGCGGTGGAAGGCGAGGGCTGCCCTCCATGTCACTCTCAGCCATGGGTTCTATTGCTTTTAGTGAACTCACGCCCCCTAAAATAGAACAGGCAAATCATTCCCAGTTTTGGGGGAGTGGAAGAAAACTGGACACCTGCTATATAAGCGCAGCCAAGTGCATACCTAGGGGTTTGCGGGCTGAAGGCGGTGTGATGGACCAAACCGGACACTGCCGCTCGGCACCTCGAGCCACACGATGGCGATGTTATTTTAAGGATCCACGCTCGCGCTGGCGCTTAATCCAATATTTATTTTTGGCGAGTAATTTGTTTATCAGCAGGTTATTTTAATCTAATTTTGGTTGTATTTGTTATTCCTGACTATCTGTACTTCTCAGAATTAGCAGCTTGCACGTCTTCAAGGAAATTAGCTAGAGCCGATCTAGGAGGCATTTGCTCAGTGGATATTGAAGGAAAGGGCTAGGGAAATGGGCAGGGCCCTTGTTGCAATGCTTGCCTAGTAAAATTGTAATAAGCAATTTAAAAAGACAGGTTGTGGTGACCCTTTGATCATGCTTATTTCATCAAGACAATTGCGTATGCTAACAGCAGTTATTGCTGATGGCCTTTCCCCTCTCTTTCTATATCTTTTCCTTCCTCCTTTTGTCTTCTTTATCTTTTTGCCTTCCCTTTTCCTGCCTCCAGCCTTTCATCTCTCATTTCCTGCTCTTTCCTCCCATCTTCCATTAACTAACCTTTATTTAACCTTTCACCTGCTTTTTTTTTTTTTTTTCCATCGAAGCATAAGGATTGTCTTGTGGCTGGCGGGATAAAATAATCAGTGTCATTCTTTTCCATTTATGCTGGCATCAAGGAGGGGCAAGGAACTCTGTGAGAAACGGAAAGTGGTGTTCTAGCGCGTAAGTGGATTATGGTTTCTGAAAGGCCTGCACCCTCTATGTCTGAACTCATAATGCTTTGCAACAGATCTACTGATGCAGGTCTTTGATCTTGTGTCAAAACAGCCGTATGGTTAAACCAGGTCAGTTCCTGTAGCCAACAGCATGAAGTCTGTGATTTGCCTAATATTTTGCCAGGTACCCATTTCTCACAATCAGTTTAAGACTTCGTTACCCACCTCTGGATTCAAACTCCATTATCAGTCTGGCCCCAAATCTATCATCACAACTTGCAGGGTATTGTGATCAGAGTTGAATTTTGCAAATAGTTACTTTCATAATAATTTAAAACAAGTTCTGTGTCTATCTTTTCTTCCTGAATTTCAGAATGCAAATAGTCTTGATTCTATATTTTTAAGCTGTCTCTTTTGAGAAGAGCCACTTTATGGGGGGAAAAAAAAATATTTTTGAATGTCCTTTATATTCCTTTCCCCGAGACTGCTCTTCATTCGTAGACATATCCCAAACTGAAAGTAACTCGGTACTCCAGAGAAAAAGGTTGGTTTCATCTCCTGGGGCATGGCAGCTTCCCACTGTTTTGTTCCTCAGGGTGGGTATAATAGAACCAAAGTGTCAAGGAGCTGCATTATTCTCTGTTGACATCCTTAATAGTGATTGCTTACTGCCTTTTTCTTGGCATGGGAAGTGTTTGTGCCTCCAGTGATGATCTGGTTTCAGAAAATTCAGTGGCTGAATTTGAGGAAGCCTTCCAAATTCTAGCATCCTTATTTGAACTCTTTCAAACTGCTTTGGTCAGAAAAATCAAGCTGGAAATTTTGTGCAAATTTATCTTTTGTGGATTTCCAGCTTTCTTTTGACTTACAACAAGAAGATGCTGTGAAACTGAAAAATAAAGGAGGAAAAGGAAACCTTTTTGAAAAGCAGTTTCCTTCTGGGGTTAGTTCAAAAGTTTTGGAAGGGATTGGCTTGCTCTTTCTTAATCTTTACATGTGAACCATGTAACAAAGGCAAATAAGAGAAGAATCACCATGTCATAATACAGTTTGTATGACTGCCACTGAATTGGCCAACACCTGGAACTAAAACAAATGTTTTGGAGTAGAAGGAATGAGCTGTTCTTGTAGTGAAGCTAAGCTTGTGGCTGATTCCTGGTCTAGGAGCAAAACATGGCACTTGTAGTTGCTAGTACATCCTGCCTGTGTTCTCTACCTTTGTGCCAGTGTTATTCGTCTGTCCTAAATGCTTAAGTAAATGCTTGGATTCTGAAGTTTACAGGGCACAATTACAGTAGTCTTCTGGCTTCCAACAAAAGTTGAGCTAATACCAGCTTCTTGCTGGAGCTGTAGAGCCCACTGGGTCTGAATTCATTCCAGCACTTGATGGGTGACTAGGTTTCTCCATGGAGACAATTCATTTTGCTTCTATAGTGAACCCTCATGCTTATCTCTAGCAAAAATGGCCTCTCAATGACTGAATAAAATAGCTGGTTTCTCTTTGCTTTAGGATATATCTTGCATCTTTTATTCCCAAGAGGCAATCACTAGAGCAGAGTGGGGAAGTTGGAGATTTTCTTATTCCTTTCACTGCTTTAGGGGCCACAGGGTTAATTTAGCAGAGCATTCTTATCTCCAAACTGTAGCAACTGTATGTTCTTGGCATAATGAATCAGCTGAGTGGCATCAACAAAGAGATTTAAGCAGATAGACAGAAAGATAAATATCTCTTTGTTCTGCCTGGTAAGTAGTGCGTTGCTCATCATGTTTCAGGTTGACTGTAATTCAGTTTTGTGATTAAATATGCTGCGTGTTTTCCAGTGGTCCCTGTGTTCCTGGCAAACACTTCAAAGGGGACTGGAATGCGTGGGAGGCTTCAGTAATGTCCACAGAAACACTGGCAGTCATGAGACTTTTATCTACTAGACTGAAACCCTGGCTTTAGAGTCTGTCCTTGTCCCCCAGCACAAAATTAGAATTCTGTCAAAACTGGGGGTTTCTTTGTAGTGTGATGCCCTTGCTAATTTAAATGCATCTTTAACCATTTGATGCTTCTGCACATTGGCCATGCATCCTTGTCAAATGTTTCTGGCTAACTGCACAGATTGTTCAGACCAGATATTCTGCGTTACAGTGCTTAAACTTTCACTGGTTAGCAGCACTGCCCTGGAAGCCAGAAGTGAAGGGTCAGTTCTGGAAGTGTGGGAAACTAAGAAGACATTGAGCATTCCCCTGTCACCCGTCCCAGCCTCAGCAGACAGAACTGAAACTCTTGGCAAAGAAAATAGTATGACAGTGACAGGTTTGGGGAAGGTGGTGAAGATAGTGCTTTCCTGGCAACTCTGACAGAATAAGATTAGGAAGACAGACTATTGCAGGAGAAGAGTCAGAGATCACTCAGGCAGATCTGGTCTAGTAGTTAGTTTACTGAGTTTTAATCAGTAAATTCAGGTGTGTAAAATATTTAATAAGTACAGATGGATTGGTGGTCAATACTCTACTATTTACTACACTTAAAATTAGTATGGGATACAAAGATTATTGTCTAAGCTTAACTGTAAGTATCTTAAATGTTACATGCATGCAAAAAATGTCACTTACAAACCCATCAATGTCTGGTGTCGGGTAAGGGATCTCTCAGCCTCGAGGGGTAACATGGAGAGGCGTCCCTACTCAAGGGGAGATCATTGCCATGCAGCCACCTGCTGTGGAGGGAGAGCTCAATGGATCCTGATGTCTGCAGTTATGTATAGCATAAAGTGGTTGATTTGTAGTCAGATTTTCTGCTGTTAGTGCAGTTTTGGCTGCTTATTAGCCCAGTTTCCAGCCAAACTGTTTTTTGGGGGGGTTTGGTGCTGAGTTCTTACTGATAGCTTCACACAATAGGATTAACTTGAGTTAGGCTTACTTTCTGCCTGGACCAAAGTTCAGTTGGTTCAAACAGGAGTGCATCTGTCACACAGACCAAGGATGAATCAAAATAGGAAGCACCATCCCTGTGTACTTCCGAAAGCTGCATGGAAGGAGAACTTCCATTTCCACTGAACACTGGCCACATCCAGGGAGAAGGAAAGGGACTAATGAAAGAATAACAGAAAAAGGGTCAAAAGACATAGGACATTTTACCACTTACCACACAGGACATGCATGCTAGCTCCAGGAGGCGTGGGTTCTTGCTGCCTACAAATCTGTGCAGTGCTGCTTGTACCTGTGTGATTCATTTCCACCATCTGTATTTGTGCCAAAATATAGATAGATACCCATGCAGGTGCATGCCTAGATGGAGAGACCAACAGACACAGACAGGTGGGGAGGCCTCCTTTTTCCATTCTGCCTTCTGGAGATCTTGGCATACTTCCTCCTTCGTTTATTCACTACTTGATTGACTATACAACTGAAAAAAAAGGAAGAAAAAAATAAGAAAAACACCGACAACACAGGAGAGCAGAGGACAATCAATGAAATCAGACAGGAGAAACAAAACGAATGGGTTTTTTTGTCTGTTCAGCAAGTAATTCTCATTGCTTCCGATCAAAATGCTGAGGAAACTATAGTCCTGCCTCTTCTGTCTCCTCCTTACAGAACAGACTATCTCAGCTTCACTTCTCAAAGCAACTGTTTTAATCATAGAGGTGGTAAGTACTACAAAAAACATGAGGGGAAACATAGCAAAGTTATTTTACTCAGCTTCCTCCATGTTTTTAATCCCGTGATAAAACTGAGGCATGGGACAGTTATGTGTTCTGGTCCCTACAGAGCTGGGATCCCAATATGAAAGTCTGTCTTGAAAGACATGAGGAAAACATCACAAACACATTTTTGAGAATTCTTTTTTTTCTTAAACATAAATTCCCCAAGAAGCTCTACCCACAGTGCTTTCCAATATTTCCGTTGTCCTATCGGCATTGACACAGAAAGCTTAGACTTCAAGCACTGAGTGCTAAGGGCTATAAATCCCCAGATCTAGTCCAATTTCATCTGCCTCTGAACAGTTCAGGGAAGCTCTGAGTCTGATCCAAATTGTCCCTGCCTTACACTCCCTGACTCTCTTCTTCTTGTCATGTTTTATATACTTATTGACTTTTACAGAGCTTCCTGAGTAATTCTTCAAGGAAGATTGACTGATTTAAGGGGTTAGTCATCCTGCAGGTTAGTAAACATGACAGCTGGTTGAGGATTAACAGGAAATCATGAATAAAATCATTGGGATTGATAAGGGATTCTCAAGCAATTAAAGTTTTCTTGCAGAAAGTCAAATAGAAAGAAGAAACAGTGAAGGTCAAAGGAGAAGGATGACCTTCTACATGCTGACAGCCACTGAGCCCTGAAATACAAGATGTACTGGCAGAGTTAGTTAACAACAAGGGGATAAAGTGCTAGAGAGAACTGCAGGCCAAGGTGTAGGAGACTGGGAAAGAGCTGTGTAAGACTGGAAGAGCTGTGGGACCAGCAGGTCAGTGCAGAGGCATGTCAACAGGGTGGTGTGAAGATGCAGAGCAGGATTAAAATGAGTTGGCAGACTGGTCTGGGGGTACTGTTTGTTGCCTGCCCTGTGGTGCCAATGGTAGAGAAAATTGCAGGATGAGACCAGGTAGCAAAACTACCTTCCAATCCCTTCTCCAGGTAAGAGTTTTCTAATGTATTGTAGAGAGCACACTGAGACAACCTCAGGTGATTTCCTTCCCCTTTCCAATACCTCCATCTACTTCATCACTGGGACTGAGGTTTGCTGCCTACCAGCTGCTTCCTGCTTACTCTCTCCATGATTTCCCTTGTTGCTGATTTTCTTCATGCAGCATCTTTCGGTTCTCTCTCTTAACCTCTAGCAGCTTCTCCTGTCCTGTAAATCCCCACTGATGACTTTGACGTTCCAGGTGTGAGAGGCTCTGGCACTTTGTTTAATGAACTGGAAATGAATTGGAGCCTACTAGCTCTGGAGAACCCATACCAAGGGCCATCTGTTGTGAGCTGCAAATGCTGATTGGTATTCAGGGAGCTGAGTTCCAGTCTTACGTATGTTACCTGGCCCCTTGGTTGATTACTGAGCTCCTGACAGCTTCTAATGTGTGTCACTGTGAGGAATGTCAAGACCAGTCAGGAAAATATGTTTAGGCAGGGTTGGTTTGAAGGGAGGGAGCCTAGAGTCTGGTGTGGCTTCATGTTTGTCCTGTGGGGCAGGGCAAGGAACGCAGTGGGTGAAGGGATGTGTTTTAGAATACTCGGCAGAATTGGTATTTTATCACGAATTTTATAATGTCCTTTTATTCTGATATCCTGGAGCTACGTGATTAAGGGAACAATACAGCTTTCCTTTTGTATTTTTATAAAGCTTATTTTTTAAAAATATTTTTTTTATTATCTTGCCCATCCAGTAAAGCCTTTAAACATTACCTGAATGTGACCTTTAAAATCTCAGAGCCAGAAAGCAACAGCAAAAAAGCCCAAACTGCTGTTGCTCATATTGGTATTTTGTTAATTTTTAAATACTGTGGGTTTCCAGAATAATTTGATTCATGGCTTTTGTTACATAGGTATGTGTGGGATTACATTTAGAAGTTAAACATGATTTTGTTGGCTGTGACAGGATTGTGCAGCTACAGGGTTTCTGGATTTGTTGTTCTCAGCAAGGTGTGCTGTACTTCAGTCCTGACAGGACTCTGTGAAGACTAAATGACCTGCTCTTGACTAATCTTGCTGTTCTTTAGCTTTTCTCACTCCTCAGGAGCTTCTTTAGTTTCAGGAACTCTTATGGTGCTGCAATTGGAACTAAGTTTATTTGCACTTGGAAGGAGATACAGGCTCTGCCTTTTCCCCACCCATGGTTTCGTTCATCTGGAGGGTTCTGGAGCAGTCATTTCCACCTAGACAGGAGAGACTCTGCTTCATTTTTTTTCATGTATGATTCCAAGAGCCTAGCTCAGGCTTAGCAAATAACAACATCCTAAATTGTAAAAACAAAAAAAACCAACCAACCAAACAAAACAATTTAACTGATACCATTAAGCAAGAATGAGCAGGTGTTAAAGTCTGAGTTTGACCACTGAGTAGCCACATGGGTATCAAACAGAGAGTAGTGGAAAGAGTTTAATTCAGCCTTTTCTCTTCCTTTTCAGAGTCTAACAGCCGACAGGCAGTGAACAGAGGCTACCTGGGTGGATTGCTGAAACTCTATCAAGACTGGCATCACAATGATGTCTCCAACAACTACATTCATATTCGTAGGGGTCTCCTGCTCTGCCTAAAGCACATCACCAACATCCAGCTGGGCAGGGAGACTTTCCTTGGTTCCCGGGGCATGGAGATTCTCTTCACAAGTGTACAGGTAAATGGTGCTTTTGTGCTTAAGTGAGATGGACTGGTAGTTAGTGCTGGGTTCTGCCTCACAGTGCAGGAAATTCTATAGTTTCATCCTGAATTTATATAATGTATCAATGAAAAAACTGATAATATTAAAATAAAAAGTATTGACTTTTTCACAGTTAGTACTTCAGAAAAGCTGAAATGTTTCTGTTTAAAACTAATTTTAATTCCTACTGAGCCTCATGGGAATTGTAGTTAAGGCTTTTTAATGTTTCTTTTTTTTCCCTCTTTTCCTCCTCCCCTTTGGATCCTGCTGTTTGCTTGGACTTCCACTCCCAAAGAACAGTGCAGTGTCTCCACAGAAAAGTTGCTTAGGTGTTTCACGAGATGTTTCCTTTCAGGTATCCAGATGGATAATTCCACCCAATCAGTCTTTTAAACAAAAAAGTGTTGATTTAGCCAGGCCTTTACTAATGAGAAACATCCATCAACTGTTTTTCAGGAGGCCCAATTTTAATCTTGTGAAACATTAATGTGGGTTCATCAAGAAAGATGACATGGTCCTGAGGACAGTGTTGTGGTTTAAGCCCAGCTGGCAACAAAGCACCATGAGGCTGCTGGCTCACTCCTCACCCCTGGTGGGATGGGGAGGAGAAAATATAAAGAAAAGCTCATGTGTCGACACAAGGACAGGGAGGGATCACTCACCAATGGTCACAGGCAAAAAACAGACTCAACTTGGGGGAAAAAAAGATCAATTTAATTTACTATCAATAAAATAAAAACAGAATAATTAGAAGTAAAACTAAATCTTAAAACACCTTGTCCCCACCCCTCCCTCCTTCCCGGCTCAACTCCACTCCTGATTTTCTCCACCTCCTCCTGCCAGCTGTGCAGGGGGATTGGGAATGGGGGTTGGGGTCAGCTCCCCACACCTTGTCTCTGCCGCTCCTTCCTCCTTGGGGAAGGAGGACTCCTCACTCGTGCCCTGCTCCAGCGTGGGGTCCCTCCCATGGGACACAGTCCTCCACAAACTTCTCTGGCATGGGTCCTTCCCATGGGCTGCAGTCCTTCACGAACTGCTCCAGCGTGGGTGCCTTTTATGGGCTGCAGTCCTTCAGGAACAGACTGCTCCAGCGCAGGCTTTCCTATGGAGTCACGGCCACCTTCGGGCACAGCCACCTGCTCTGGCACAGGCTCCTCCACAGGCTGCAGGTGGACATCTGCTCCCCCCGCTCCCCTCCATGGGCTGCAGGAGGACAGCCTGCCATCTCACCGTGGGCTGCAGGGGCACCAAGCTCCTCCTGTGTCCCTCTTCCCCCTCCTTCTTCACTGACCTTGGTGTCTGCATAGGGGTTTCTCTCACATTCCAATCCCCTCTCTGCTGCAGGTTTCCACTTCTTAAATACGTCCTCCCAGAGGTGCTGCTGCTGTCGCTGATTGGTTTGGCCTTGGCCAGCGGCAGGTCTGACTTGGAGCCAAGGAAGCTTCTAGCAGCTTCTCACAGGAGCCACCCCCCCGCTACCAAAACCCCACCACACAAACCCAAAACAGATGGGATCCCTGGAAGGTATAGAAAGGGCACGTACAGAACAGTAACGGTTTCCTCTGAGTCTCTCAGCCACATGCTTCCTTAGCTGCCTTTGGAGAAATCACTTATAGAGAAACCTTCAGTTCTTGACCCAAGTGATCCCACAAGGAGTGTTTCCATTGTCATTCTCACCAGCCAGTGCAGTATCGCATTCTAGCACCATCGCAGACAGAATGAAAAACATGTCCCCTTCTCCTCCAGAAAATCCACTGCCTTATGATCCAGTGTATTTGCTTCTTCCCCTTTCCCATTGCTGTTGTGAACAATTCTCCTGTGACTGAAAGATATTTCTTACTAGTAGTAGATGGTAGACTGGTAGAGTTTTTTCACTTTGTTTTTCTCCTGAAGAATTGACCACTTCTTCAGGTGTGATGAGCTGGCCAGGACCAGCAGATCTTTCAAGGGAGTATGGCCTCTGTTAATGAGAAGTCCCTGGTCTGCAGAGAGTTGAATAGGGTGGATGGCAACAGCTGCTTGAGGGTAGATGTCAGCTCATTCCCTCTTAAGAGCCTTCTACAGCCCACGTAGTTTTCTGAGCTAACATCTCCTGATAGCTCAGCCTGGGAGCAACCCCACGGAAAATGCAGAGATGGGGTCACCTTGGGTGAACAAACAGGAAATGACATACTAAGGCTCCAGTGAACACTGATAAGGCTAATCCTTCCAAAGGTTAGAAGTGGAGCAGAAATGACAGCTTCAGGGGCCTCCAGTTTCCTTTTCTTCTACTGTGCGCTACTAGGGAGATCTTGGAAGGGGAATTACCAAGGTTAATAAATTCAAAGCTCAACATTCCCTCACCGTTCCTTTGGGATGTTGTCAGTCTTCCGAGGGATGTTGTCAGTTGTCCGGTGTCTCTCTAAGACATGAAGTGTTGGGAGGAGTCTGGCAGCCCTAGGAGGTCTCACTCATGCTCTTCCCTCCTCTGACCTGAGGTAGAGGCTGCTGCTGCTACTAAAATCTTTATAATCTTCATGGTAGACAGAAAATGGGAAATCTATTCTCCTGAGAGGAACTGCAGGCTATAGTAAGAGAGAAAGAGGTGGAGGCAGGGTAAGACAAACAACTCCTGCTTGGGAAAGCAATGGGTCTTCGTATGTGTATGCAGTATTTTAGAGCCTTTAGGAATTTGCTGGTTGTGGTGATTAGCCTTAACCAAACTCTGAGCAGCTAATGAGACTTTAAAGGTGTTAAAAACTGGCTAGAAAAGTTCTGCTGAAACTTTAAATTTTTTTTTTTTTAATCTATTGAAATGGAAACAGTTTTGCTGAGATGGGTTTGTTTTAACAACCTCCAGTGGAGCTCCTATTTACAAGGCCAGTTTTCAAATGAAACCTCTCTAGCTGCTTATTGTATGGGCTGATGGACAGCTGAAATACCTGAGCTTTTAATAGCCCTTAAGCCTATGTCTTTACAGGAAGAGCCAATAGTTCACAGTTTGTATCCTTATACAGATTAGAAGTGACTGCTATTTTATATGAGGAAAATTTAGAGATATTTTAGGAGAGTTTAGAGAGATTTTGAGTTCTGCTTCTACCTGGAATGAAAAATAATTTTAGATAATGAAATCATTTGTGGAAACGAAGCACACTGTGCTCCCATTTCTTTTTCCAAGCTCCACTTAGACTTTCATGGCAGTTAAATGGTATATTCACATCAAGAACTGGCTGGCTTTGTGTGCAGAGACAGGAGCTGCCTACTCTGAGACAAGAAAACAGGTCTGTATCTGCTTTAGGAGAGACTGGTGCATGGAACATTATTTTGCTCTTTTATCATTTATCCATCTGACTTCTTAAGCTTGCCTGGTTTCTCTTCAGGCTTCCTGTACTAGGGTCTACTCTTGGATAATATTGTCCTATACTCCACTCTATATTTCCCAGTAGTAGCATCTGTTAGCATCATTACCTTTTGCTTTACTGTCGTTTTGAAACCTCTGGTTTTGTATACATCACTCACCTACCATAACATCTGGACTATTCCAGGTTCAGTAGAGAAAAGATTGAGTGTGGAGGCTAAAAAGCAGATCCCCTGAATTCAGGTTAGCTTTACATGAGTTTTATGAGCTAAGGACTCATTCTCTTCCCTCATTCACAGTATCCCACTGCAAAATAAATGGGATAGTTTACACATGTACAAAGAGGTCTCCTGTCTATTTCTCGGGTATCAGTAAAAAAGGCTTTTCCAATACAGTGATGGTACACTTTTGTCATCTGTAAACTGTGTTATCTTGGAATCTGAGAGCACTTTCTGAACAGTAATGAAAACAGTCCCTGAAAGATATCTGAAGGCTTGTTTGCACATGTAAGGTAATTTGCTGTAAGGAAAAATATGATTTTGAAACAGCATCATAAAATAACACCACGTGTGGAAGTTCATTGTCTGGATGAACATGCCTTGTTCTCAACTATCTCAATTCACTTGGCAGTGAACTAAGATGGCTGGTCCAAGGCAGGCATATATACAGTCCTGTGTTCACCAGTTCCTGTGTTCTAGTAAAAACAATAGTTTTAGTAAACTATAGTAAGACTGTTCAAGAATGTTACTCTGTTCTCACATGTAGACAAACTTTCCTTATCTTTTCTTTAATAACAAGTAAAGGCAACCAAATACCATGTGAAAGAGTGAATAAATTGAAATACTGGAAATAGAAACCAGTTCTTAGTGTGTGCTCTAACCACAATAAAACTTTCCTTGGAGATGTTTTCAAAATTGTCTTTTCTCTCCCCCTTGTTCCTAACAGCCAGAGATCTAGAAATACATATTAAGATTCTTGTAGTGAGTCTTGTAAGCATGTCAGCTTTAGATGATTTTTCTAGCCTCCCTACAGGAATCCTGGTTAATCCTGCTGAATCTTATAATGCCATTCAATCATACATGAGAAAACAGAATAAAATCCTGTACAACCAAAAAACCCCAATACAGCTATTTTCCTGTTCCTGATTATAATAAAGTACTTTGTTATGTTCTTTGGTCATCTTCCTGGTTCTGCTGAATATTTTTTTTGTCCAGCCCAAATCCTAACTATGGGCTGTCAGACAATGGCACAAAATATCTGTTCTGCCCTCTGGGCTGTTCCATTTTATCTGTGGTGATGGGATGCAAATATATTAAATGGCATTGGAATGCATTGTAATATTTCTCTTTGGCCTTATAGCACATTCATGCTGCTTATTTGACTTGGATCCCTGTTCTGATGAGCTAAATCTTAGTCCCAAGTCACTAAAGATAACATGCTGATAGGCACAGTACAACTTGTGAACTTAAGTAGGATACTACATTGGTTAGTCAATCTCTCTGATGGAGGCTGTGGTATAGATGTGCTGTACTTGGGGAAATCTGAAGGCTTTGTTTTCTGAGCATCGCACCTATTGGTTTTAAACAACTTCACCTTTGTGCAGCAGCTGTAACTTGCTTATCCAAACTCACTGTCTCTATTACATTGAAGACCTACACCTACTGTGATCTCCCAGGGTTTCTTTGCTTTTAGTTCTGTGGGGATTTTTTTGTTTGTTTTTTTTTTGTTGTTAACAAAAGACCAAGGAGTTCACTTGCATAGCATGGTAATAAAAATACTAAAATATTCTACGTTTTCAAAGTATATCTGGGGTCTCATAGCTCCTTACACTTCTATTTCCTACTTTGGATTATAGGAGTAGAAAACATGGGATGCTGCAGGAATTCAGTATTTTATGATTAGGTAATATATAGTGGTCTTTCAGACTAACTATTGGGCCTAATGCTTAACCATATAGAATAGCATACAGTGGGAATGCTCTCTTTGAGTATACATTATGTACACCGAATACAGTGAAATAGTGGCGTTAACTGTGCTAGTTTACCTTTGTTAGTTTTGGCATGAGAGCTCTGGGTATAGTTGTGGTGAGGATGCAGAAGCACAGATTTTGGCATATGTTGGCAGCAAAAACATATATATGGGCTCCCTGCAGGATTTTTTTAATTGATGTTAAAGAACATCTCGCTTCAGTGCTACTGTCACCTGTCTTAGCTAGGATATTTTAGCTTTTGCTACTATCATGCCTTCCTTCAATATACCCTGACTACAATGTCTTAGAGCAGAGCTAGGGGATGCTGTGTCTTCTAAATGACATGCATCAGTGGAAGTCCCCTGAGGTCAATGCTAGCCTGTATTTCTGTAAGAAACGGACTGCAAAACTTGAGGTCTTGCTGTTCCAGGCGTATTTCTTTAATGGTAAGATGGCGGGGGGGAGCAGAAAAAAAAAAAGAAACCATAAATAAGCCATAAATATAAAGATTTCGTATTCTAACCAGAAGAGTGTCTCTGCTCTGGGGGATTGTGTGTTATGGGCAGGATAACTGTAAGAGACAATTCTTAACATCATTCTCCTTTGGTTCCTAGGACTGTTTATCTTGCAAAAATCTGGATCCTATCATAACTACTGTAACTCAGATTCTGCGAAAGTGCTACCCCAAGGAGCCTCTGCCTGTGGCAACAGTAAGAAGTTCCTATTCCTTCCCTCTTCCTGGGAATGCCAAGGCTGAACCTCCGTGTGAGGGATCTGAAGGTAAATGGCTGAAGGGTGAGTTCAGTAGGAGGAAAAGGGGCATGACATGAGAATTAAATGTGGGATCTGGGGAAGGTAGTCTTTGCAGATTAGTCCTGAGGTTTACAGTTAAAATTAATTGGATGGCCTACAGTGTCACTCAGTAGAGATGAGACTACTCCCAGGTGTTCTTGAAGCTTGGAGATTCTATTTGGAGAATGAATGCGAGAAGATTGAAGGGAGCAAGGAAAAGGGGAAAAAAAAATCCTTCTATTATCCAAAAAATAATGGAACAGACTGGGCATGGCAGAGGCTGGAGATGCCACTGCTCCACAACAGCAACAGAGGGAGACATGATTGTGCCTGTGCATTACTGTTTGGGGAGGGAACACTGCCCTGCGTTTTTTTCAGTAAAGAATTGTAGGAAGTATTATCCTTTTTCCTTTCTAAAATAAAAGCAGGTAGCAGTCACACTGCATGAATAAAAGATGTGACACTTGCTGAAAAGCAGAACTTAAGCACAGGCAGGATAGCCACTCCACAGAACAGGAGGAACGGCAGACTCCATGATACACACAAGCAATTTCTCTCTTGCTTTCAGTTTCATATGGAAGATGCTCAAATACTATAATGATGATAGCAGTAAAACACCCTAATCTAGATAATATAGATTAAGAGCATCCTGTAATAGCATTGCAGCCAAGCAGAAAATCTCTGTATTGCTTTGTAATATGAGTTGGATCCATATCATGGTGACATTTGTCATGGTTTTGAAAGGCAGTGTTCAAGTCCAAGAGAACAGAGCTTTAAAAAGTGGGAGATTTAGTGCCATATTCATTTATACTAGATTAACAAATGAAATCTGCTTTAATCAGGGTTGTGTTCGGTTGTAGTTTGAAGGCGTGTGGCACACATAGAAGAGATTGCACAGATTTCTGTGGAGGGCCTGGGAGGAATATCAGGTTGAATGCCTTTGCCTCTACCTCTTTTCTACTTCTTCAGGTGACTATGAAAGTGATGGAGAGGAAGAGGCTGAAAAAGACCTGGATAATGACAATGGGGAGAGTAAGGAGGAAGTAGGTATATGAGCCATACTTTCCTTAATCATCCACATACTGGAAAGTAAAACTTTTCATTGTTCATTTTGACATCCTGATAAGCTGTCTAAGCAGAGAATGTACATGTGCATGTGGTTCTACACAAACACACTACATGAATAATAGAAGGATACTTGAAATAAGAAAAAGAGAAAGCACTGACTTTCATTGAAGAGAGTCCCTTGCATTTATCTTATTAATTGCCATGCTTGTCACCCAGGATGGTGTGAGTTTGGTGACTCCTCTGTTCCTGCAGAGAGACTGACCAGTGATTATTAGAATCACATGCACAGTCAGGGATAAATGATGAATTTTTGATTCCTTTATGTGTAGACCAGAAATGGCACTTGGGGGTGGGGGAATTGAATTATCACCTAGGAAAGACTAACCCTCTCTTCCCATATCAGAACATATTTGGGCCGTGCACCTACCCTAAGAAAAAGGTTAGTTTTCTTAGGCCACAGCTGGGGCATTTGAACCTATATTTCTCCTTTATTTGCTGCTGCACACAGACAAATAATACAATGAATTATTCAATACTTATCTGACTTCTCCCTTTGCACTCTTCCTGTCATGACCTAACTGGCAAAAAAACCAACCCTACCAGCTGAGGATGAATGCAAACTTTTTTTGTGTGAAAATACATACAAGCACATATGCAAATGTGAAGTAGTGAATGCTGCTAATAAGTCTTATCCACATAAAGTGATTTGGGAAGGCAAATTAAAGAAATGAAGTTGCAAATACAGTCTAATTAGATATGATTGAGTCTTCTGTGGAAGGGTGTTTTCATTACTTGCCCTGTGTTTTTCTCCTCAAGTATTAAACTGATGTTAACCAATGAAAAAAGGAAGTTAACCCCCCCCACACATTATCTCGGTGTCCTAACTTGCCCCTGTCTGGCTGTTTTTATCTGAATATAGAGCTCGTCAAGATGCTCATTAGGAATAAGGTTCATAGTGAATTTATCTCCTTCTTTAATTAGTTATTCATTCAGAAGCAGATCCTATATGTCTCTGAACTATTTCATTATTCATAAGGATTTATCAAGTAGATGTGAACAGGGGTTTTTTTTGCCTAAGAACTTGCTCTGAATATGAGTTTTAAGTACTGTTTGTCTGGTGTGCTGGTCATATATCTTCCATGACAAATCTTTCTAAAGGGAAAGCAAGCAGAGAATCAATAATGAACTTTCAGTTTACCTTTTTTGTATAAGAGATCATTTGCACAGTGTTTCCTGGTATTGATGCGATTTACAAATTTTCACAGCTACGTAACACATATCCACGCATACTAGTAATACCAACCAAACTGAAACTTGGCTCTACACTTCCATCGGTAACTGTTCAGACAGTTCTATGAAAATCAAAATCATCACATCAACCATCTATCCTTCTCAACCCAAACCTACAGCGAGTTTGAAACTGCTTATGCATCATTATGCTGTTAGTGGCAAATCCTTTTAAACAGACCTCATACTGCGTGCAGCTCTTCATTGCCTTTTCAACTAGGCCCAAACAGCAGTTCAAACTCTGCTTTGCAGTACAAGTGTGGCTCAGGGTTTGAAATGCCATGATCGCTTTTGCATTCAGGCTTTTTTTTTTCTTTTGATAATAGCTTCAGAAATGATTCTATTTATCAGGAGCAAATCACTTCTTTGCTGGCATTTGGTGGGGCATACTTACCAATGACACGTTGAATTATTTGAATAATGCTGCAGTGTAATGCCCAGTCATCAATGCCATGTCTCCATCCTTTCCTCTTGCCCCACCTTGTCATGGTTTCTTAAGCAATGGCTGAATGCTTGACACAGTTTGGTTTTGGTTCTCATATCTGATATGGAGGAGGTTGCACATCAATGCACAGTTGCCTTCAACTGTGAAAGTTTCAGATACAGTTCTTATCCCTGATTCGTTGATGGCTGAGATCTGAAAAGCTTTTTTTCATGTAAAAATATCAAAGAAGTTGGAGAGTATAGAAGATGGATTGGGGAAGAGTTTCACAGATTTTTATAAGCAGCACTGAGAGGTTAAAAATAAAATATAAGCAATTGGTGCCTGAAAGTTCAATGATACAGACATGGGCCCTTCAGTTTGATTGGTAGGCACTTAGAGAAACCATGTGGTTGTCTAAATCAAAGGCAGAAGTGTCAAGGTTTCTAATTTTGCTGGTGGCCTGTGAAGACAATTTTGGCTTCAATATGCTTTGAAAATTTTCTTGCTAAATTTACATTTATTTGTTTATTGTTTCTTTTGAATCTGAATATTACCAATTACATCCTGAGGATCTGTGCCTACTGGTTTATGCAACATGAGCAAGGAAATAGATGATATGCTCAGAAATAACTAGTAGTTGTTGATGTCTCTTGTTTTGAAACCTCTCAAGCTGAGGTGCTTATAAAAAGGTTCAAGTTTCAGTCTTGATGCTTTTTTTGAAACCATCTTTTCGTGGTATCTCTGCTTAGGTACTCAAATACCCAAACATCAAATTTCCCTCTTTCACAATGTAGTCTTTCCTTTTGTGCCTCTATTTTCCATTCCATAAAATTACTTTTAACAGCCTTCATGAATATGGGAAGAACAGTTATAGGACTCATTAAATGAGTATGATATCATTAGAAATCAAGGGTATTATGCAGAATATTACTTTAAAAGTTATCTTGTGAGGGACTTTTAATACACATTCTTTTCTAATTCTGCTTTTGTAGGATTATGACTTGGAGACAGATGTGAACAAATTGAGGTCAAGGCCAGTGCTTGACCGGCCAGAGGAAGAGCTTGGACAATATGAAGCAATGTGTCCAGAACTTTCCCATAATTTTCAGGTACTATCATAGTGAGGCTTCCTTTATTTGTGAATATTCAAGAGTTTAAGAAATACTTGAAAGGGAGTACTGACAAGAGATAACTGGACAAGACTATTGCAAAAGGAAACCTAGGTGTCTTATGGGACAGGAAGAACAAAGATTAAGACTTTTTGCTATAGTTTATTGGTGTGAATCATGAGTGATAGAAAGGGAGTGATGTTGTTTGGTGCACATTTGGCTGAGTATGGATTAACTAAGCACTGTTGAATCAATTGCCACATGACAAATCTGTCAGATAATAATTTGTATCCTTGCTGGCAATTTCAATGGCAATATCAAGATCAGTATGAGATGTGGAAAATAAGTACTGTCAACTAGTGTTTTGAAGGAACTGATGGAGAAGATTGCAGTGCCGCTGAGTGAAATGCACAGTTCAAATTATTGTTCTATTGCAGTTTGGGACAAGAAATGGAGTATTGCGCTCATTGCAAGTCTTGGAATTTAGGCGAGCTGAAAACTGTGACTCAAATATGAATCTGGAAAGGACCACTGGCTTAATATATCTCCTGTACACACAATGCTGTGACATTTATTACGACCATAAGTAGCCAAAGGGGATTAAATTATACTCTTGCATGAAATCAGGGGTGGAGTTTTGTGTGACAGATTGGCCTCCTTTACCCTGCTGTAACATTTGTATTTTTAAAAAATGCCTTGCAAATTATCTTCTCTAACTTGTTAGAACAATCAGGTTTGGTTGAGGATGACTCACCTAGACAACTCAATCTGATCCTTTTAGTTTCTGAGGGACTAGTGTTGAAACAGCTTTGTGGATAGAGAAATTCTGGCAGGTGGTCCATGGGCTGATTTTACTCTGGCTGTCTTATTGGATGAGTACAGTTTGGGGAGATTTGTAAATATTTTCTTTTTCTTCCTTGAAAGGTTTCTCTGGAAGAAGGCACAATCTGTCTTTAGATTTTTTTTAAAATTTCTTCTGCTTTTTAAATTTAAAGGAGCTTGAATCAGACTCTGAGGAAGAGAAGAGCTTGGAGGACAGGACTGAGAGTCTTCCCTTTATGCCCTCTCATTTCATTCCAAGTGCTACTTCTGTGAAACATCCAAACTACAGATGGAGAAACCAAAGTGTCACAGAGATGGGACCAGATCCAGGGGAAAAGGATTTCAAAGTCCCTCTGCAGAGCTGGACAAAAAGGGACAGATGCAGATGGGATCAGACTGATGAAAAGAGAGACATTGCAGAAGCAGCCCAAGATGCAGACTACTATGAAGAGGAAGATCCAGCCAGGAGTCATGTGCTTGCTTTGCGTCCTCTCCCAAAAGATGCTGCTTGGTACAAAAAAATGGTTTACCCTGAATGTGAAGCCTTGATCAATCCTAGTCCTGGAGGGAGGCTGGAGAGCTCAGGCATAGAGACACATCTTCTGGAGAAACACCAAGGGGATATCCCATTCCACAGCCCTCACTTCTACATAGCTAGGGCCAAACATGTTAAGTCCATACCAGACTACAGAGACTTGTCATTCCCTGATTTCTGGGGTCACCAGCCACCTCCTTACAGCAAGCCCATGTTGGAGCGCAAGTATGGGGTTCAAAGGTGATTATACTTTAATATAATTACCACACTGAGAGCTCTCAGGCTCAAAACTGGTTTTTGTAGGTTCTGACTATAATACCTCTGAATGTCTTAGGAAGTTATAGAACAAATTTTGGGCTATCCAATGATTTGCTGCAAGGCCAAACAGCAGTATGATCTCATTTGGGTTTTCCTCCTGTGGAAAGGAAAATGGTATCTAACTGGGTTACAAACAGGATTAGGAATCAGCAAGCCTATTTCCTGTCTCTGACATGGACTTTCTGTGTGTCAGTGGATGAGTTGTGAACCGTCTGCATGTTGCTTGCTTTGTCTCGTAGATCGAGGTGGTAGTGGTAACCCTGGAGTGAGATTTCTATCGCTTCTGTGAATCCATAAAGACTCCCCTTTCTCATATTCCAAATTGTTATTGATTAAACTAGTTATTCATAAATGTACCTATGTATGTGATGGGACTCTAAGCTGGTCAAAACTTTGACATAGATTTACTGTGGCTTTTCCTTAAAGTAAGCAGACCAAGACCCAGAATGAGCTGTGAATCTGTGACCTTGTTAGAACACAAATGAGAACAAGTTCATTTTAGAGATGGAGAAGACTGTGTCCTTTTAGGATAAGTTTTTGTCTTCAGTCTTGCTCTTAATCCAGCCACCTTTAGTGCTTGCAACATTGGGTCCCATCTGGCTCTGAGGAAAAATCCTTTCTGTCCTCTCAGAGCTGTGTGTCTGTGCCAGGCTGTTCTCAGGAATCTCCCTGCCTACCCTTCTGCTGCTGTGTCCCTTTTTGCTGTTCCTCTTGCTCTCTGCCTGCTCCATGGGGTTCTCCAGAATCATCTTCTCCTTCCCTAGCGTGTGCATCTGCTTCTGGGAAGCCTGTCATGACCCAGAGAGCAGCAGCAGGGACAAAGTAAGCGAGCGGCTTTCCTTCCCTGCTGGCCAGCCTACTAGGAGAAGACAGCATATATGGCATGCAACACGCAGAAGAAAATGAAAACAGATCTCCTCTCTGGCACACTGCTAGAGGCTGCTGTTTTTCTTGTGTTATTTCAGGTGTTCAGATGAGGGGAAAGCTGTGTTTTGAAGCTTGTGCTGGGAGAGGAAGCTCTTCTTATGACTACTGTTTTGTCTATTCCATGTGTGGCTGTGTGCAATGACTTTACATTTCTTTCTAGTGGTATAGAGAATTATTAGCAGATACGGAAGAGGATGGATTTATGCTAAACTTTAAAGTTGATCAATGTTAATCAAATGACATTTGTGAAGACCACTAATTTCTGACCTCTAGAGAGATAATGATTCTTTCTGCAGCAAATATAAAAGCTAAAAATCTTATTTAGAGGCAAAATCACCCTACCATCTTCTCCTTGCACTGTTGCTCTAGAAGCTTTGCTTTTATGACTATAATAACATGTGTAACCATACAGCTAAAATGGGAATAATTATATCATGCTTCAGGGCATAACATGATTGCTGCAAAGGTCAGGAAGAAAATCTGGTATTCCACATTTGGTCATCTTTAGGGATCAGAGAACTTCAGTTTAATAATGAGTAGAAATTAGCTTGATTTAGAGTCAAGATTCACTATGAGACAGACTAGCTTTATAAGTTATGGCAGATATTTCCTCACAGGGCAAGGGTGGCTGTTTGAGAGATTGACATTGACTGGTAAGAACTGGGGATAAAAGAAACTTGACAGAATACTGTAGAGAATAAAGTTTTTACAAAATCAGTCATTTAACCAAAAGGCAACTTGTAATGGGAACAGAGATGGAGCAGGAGCTTTCTCATGGTAAAAAAAGAAGAAACAAACTTCACCTAGAATTAGCACATGGAAGTCCTCTTTCTTACTAGTCCTTCAAAAGAATTTCCTAAGCCTCTTCATATTTCTTCAACAAGATCACCCTATACCAATATTTCTTACAGTGCCATTACAATTTACTTTTCTTTTTTTTTCCTAGGGACAAAGTACTAGATGATGTTCGCCGCTTAATCCAGCCGGGTGATGTGATAGGCAGAACTGTTTTTGATTTAGATGAGCCCAGGTGGGTAACTTAAATTAAGTACTGTAACCAGGGGCACTGTCCGTGCTGGGCTAGGTAGTGAGCTCAGTTTGCTTGTTCAGCTCTGATAAAAGTATAGAAGAAAAAACCTAGGAGGTAAAGGGCAAACAGGAAAAACATACAGGAGGAGTAGATTCCTTGTATGTGGCTCTCGGGAAAGGATTTATTGTGGAAGTCACTGGAGCAAGACAGCCTTAAAGCTTTTTAGACAGAACAAGAAAACCTATACATCAGAGGGGACTGTATGGTGTCCCTGGATATGTCTGCCTTGCATGCAGTGATTTGGACCAGAAGCATGCAGGCTGATGCTGGGAATTGTAGCTATGAGTCCAGGTGCATTTCTCCACACCCTGAAGCAGCATTTCCCAATGAGAGTGCACTACAGTGTCTGTACAGCCAGGGTCACAGGCGGTAAGTGTACCCTGAAAGGTGCGGCACTTAGAAAAGGCTTCTGAAAACAAACATCCACCCTTGTGAACTGTTTTAAGTGCTCAACTATGGCCAGCAATTATGGTCTTTGAGAAGATGTAGCACAGGGCAGTTGAAAGGGTCCCAAATGTGAAGAAATTGCATTCAAAGGAAGGATGAGAGACTCAGAGAACATTCTTTAGAGGAAAAAAAGGTGGAGGACAGTTTGAGGTAGGAGAAAGTTGTGAAGTTGTTCAAGATGAATTTAAGGGTTTCTAAGCTTTAGGAGAAGGAAACTATAGATGAGGGAAGAGTAAACGTATAGTAATTGTATAAAGATGCCTTGTGCAATTAAAAAACTAATGGGAATAATTTAGTGGGGAAAGTAACTGCAATAAAGAAAGTAAATATGAACTGGGACAAAAGGGACTATTGGGAAAGGAAAAGATGTGATTTAGAATCACTAAGCAAGAGTAGAGAAGAATGCTGCATTGGATAGGAAGATTATGGATTTGCTCACTTCTTGCTACATCTCAGGGTCTCGCTTATAAAAAAAATAAAATTATAAAACCTCATTTTAGTGTACAAAATGTGCCGAGGAAGGCTTGTCTTTGAAGCAACCTGCTATAGGTATCCTTGCTTTGATTTACTGCAGTGAGTCAAGCCCAGGTGCTCCAGGCTGTCTGACATTCTTCTCCAAGTTTGAATCGGGAAACCTTCGCAAAGCCATCCAAGTGCGTGAGTAAGTATGCCTGCAGCAGCTGTGTCCCAACCTGCCTTTCCACTCTGACCACGGTGTGAAATGGTGGACTACTCCTGGGTTTGGAGAGGGTTGGCCAGGGAAGCAGGTTATACGATACAGAACTTATCATGCCTTCCAACACCTGGATGTCATGAAAGTAACAGGAGTGAGAAAACATGACTAACATAGTGTGAGTATTTAATGGTGTGTTTGGGCACGACTAGTTTGATGGTGTTCTTTGGCTCTCAAAGGATATTAATGAATTTGATTGTATAGCTTGATTTCCTCAGCAGGCTCAGTGGCAGACTGGTGGGGTGTTCATGGCCACCATTTTTTCTGGTCTTCCTTTACAGGTTTGAGTATGACTTAATTATGAATGCAGATGTGAACAGCAACCAGCATCACCAGTGGTTCTACTTTGAAGTCCGTGACATGAAATTAGCAGTTCCCTATCGCTTCAACATTATCAACTGTGAGAAGTTTAATAGCCAATTTAATTATGGTATGAGTCTTTGGGGAATTGGGGTAGTCTTCTGTTCACAAGAATATCTTTTTAATGCTGTAAAGGCTTCAAACTTTCCATGTCTGTTAGTATAAGGGAGACTGTAAGTTTAATCTTATCTGCCCTGAAATCCACTGAAAGAGTTACTTTAGATTTGTCAAAGGACCTTTCTGTATCCTCAGGAAGACCAAGGAGTAAGCTGAATATTGAGACCTGGGAGAGGATTTGTGGGGGAAAAAAAGTCATTGTTCTGTGTTTAGAGACCAGAACTGAGGAAGAATGGCACTGGGGTTGGGAGAGGGGAAAAAAGATGATCTGTTGGAATTGAATGAGCAGCATAGGAATGGAAAGTGCTTCTAAGATTTAAATAAATGTAGATAATCCTCAAACAAATATTCATGATTCTTTGGGCTTATCCAGAAAGACATCTCTGCCTTCAGACCTGCCGAGACTTCTGCTGATATTAATGATTAAAAAAAATTCTGTTCCTTGCTGTCTTTGAGCTCCTGTCATAGTCTGTGCTTCAGGAGGAAGGTGGCATAGCTCAGAAATAAGCAGGGCAAATCCCAGCTTTCAATGCCCATTTTAGAAGAGAAATTATTTCTTCTGCATGGAGACTGTGGGTTGAATTCTTAGCTGGCATAGGCTGTTTTTTTTTATTTGTTTCCATGGAGCTGTGTTAATTTACACCAGCTTGAGACCTGACTCAGAATGTTTAATAAGCCCCTAATATCAGACTTTGCATTCCTCTGAAGCCCTGTGGATACAGCCTTCGACATAACCAGGAGAACTCTCTCAGGATCAATGTACCTAAAACAAATAGCACTAGGAGCTGGAATGCCTTGTCACTTGTATTTGTGAAACTGGCTGGATGAGTGGCATAATGAATTATACGGCATTCGCTCTTTAACCCAAAGGCTGGAGTTCAAGTATTCATATAGATCCCAAATGAGAATGATTTTTTTTTTTATTTTTTTTTTTTTAATTTTATCTTCATCTTTCATCTTATTCTGCTTCCCTGAATTACCAAACAATTCAGTGTGGTGTGTCTGGTAGCAGCCTGAAAATGAAATACGTTGAGGTCCCACTGTAAACCCCAATACAATCTCTGATACAGCCATCCAGCTTCATAGCTAGAGATTCTGGCTATTTTTGGTGGAAGGTTGCTTGTTATCCTCTAGTCTGGCTGTTGTCAGCATTTATAATCTCATTTTGTGCACCTGAAATTGTACATGACTCACATGCTCAAGCGTGCAATGAAAAATATATTTGGAAGAAAAACATGAAAATACTATCCACTGTAAGGAGGGAGGCTAAGCCATAGCTTGCTTTTGTATGGCTTGTACGTGGGATTGACTGTTAAAGCAATTCTTCAATGGGTTACTTCTGCTGCTCTGAGGACAGTGAAGCTCTAGCTTATCTGGCTTGGCTGTGTGAAGCTCACTACCCCTTCCAGCACATGCATAAAATTTACACAGACTTTGGTAAGAGATGTTGTTTATTCACTACATTCCCTCTGCACTTTTCTGAGCTAATGCTCATGCCATAATACTAAAAGCTTCCAGTTGTGATGTAGTGCCAAAGTGCCATGAGTGGCAATACTCTACAGCTCTTGGTTACTGATCTGTTTTGATTTTTCCCTTCCTTTTTCTCTTGGTTAGATGGCACTGTGTAACTTTCAAATCAGCAAAAAGGTTATTTAATGAACTAGTTGTGACCAGGAGCAGAGCAAGTCAGGAGGTGCAGCCTCCACCTCTCTCCTTCCCCCTTTTCTACTAGCTTACGCTACCATGGGAAATAATGGGATTTTGTCAGAAGCCTGATTTGCATTTGCGTTTTCATAGGGAAAGTGGAAAGGAAAACCTGATTTTTTAATTTTTTTTTATTTTTTAATTAAAATGACATGGCAGATGAGTATCATCCATTGCTCAGAGGCAGTTTGGTGTGTGTGTCCTTCAGACTCACAGAGGAAGGGCAAAAGCTGGCTTTTGGGATGTTGAGAGCACTGCAGACCCTGAGTCTCGCATCCCTCATCTGACGAACTGGGCTTCTAGGCAGGCCTGTGTCTCTCAAAACTCACTGTGGCCCGTGTCCTGGAACCAAACACAGAATTGCTTCTTGTATGTGGC
The DNA here is from genome assembly GCF_964188355.1 of Buteo buteo. Classification (NCBI taxonomy): domain Eukaryota; kingdom Metazoa; phylum Chordata; class Aves; order Accipitriformes; family Accipitridae; genus Buteo; species Buteo buteo. Next base: position 23,051,299 of record NC_134183.1, read on the forward strand.
TCACAGTGCTGGTTCAGGAAACAGCAGTATAGAGGTTACTCCTAGCTGTAGGCTAGTTAGTGCTACCCCACACCACAGCCAAAGGCGAGATTGAAAGGCATTTCTGCCGGTACACTTGCCAGCTCTTAAAGTGCTGGAGAGTTTAACAGGGACACCCAAAGGACACAGGGAAACTGAGTAGCTGCTTATGGAAATATGTCATCAGTATTAATGATTTTCAAGCATCACCTCCTCCCAGCACAAGAACAGCCAAGAGAAAGCTCAGGGGGCAACTTATCTACATGCATAAATACTTGAAAGGGAATTTTTCCCTTGCTTAAATATGCTTTCACAGAAGTACTGCCAGAATCATTGCTGCGCTCAGCTGTGGCTGTGCTGGGTCCACTGGGGCTGGCTGGCGACACCCCGGGGCAGAGGCCACCCCTGCAGCCCGCAGCTGCCAACACCTCGCCAGGGACACCCTGTGCAGAGATCTTCGCTGGTGAGGGCAGGATCCTTACTATACCTGTAAAAGAGCAGGCAGGTGTGTAGAGCAAAGGAATTTGATACAAAACCTGCCTGTAGATGGGCTGGCTTCATGGAGCTGTGAGTAATGGATATGCAGCTCGGATCAGAGAAAAGTTCGTACCTCGGGGCATGAGATGGTAATATTTTGGAGGTCAGGAAGAAGTCATCTTCTGGTATAACACAGTACAAAGATGGATGCTATCATTATCAGCATTTATGACACATAGGTATTATTTAGGTCTAATGGCAAGTTTAAAACCTTCTAGCTTTGCTTGCTGCTTTCTGAAGGTACAGTACTGGATGCACTGCAGATCTCTAGTGCTGTGGTAGGATCCAGGTTTCAATAATGGTGTAGCCAAGCATAAAATATTGGAATAACCAAATTACTGATCTTGTAGATACCTTGATTCCTATTCTTTTCTCTCCCTTCCTCTGTTTGTAAACAGAGCAGCTTGAAGTCCTCCTTTGCAAAGGCCCGTAGGCGCGTATCTTCTGTAGGTGCTTTTCGTACAGACATGGCTATATCTGAACAAAGCATGGGGCTTTGGGAGATGTGTTTACTTTGCATAAACTATCTGCAGAGAGAGCACACACAAAATAATGATGCTTCTTGTTTAGCTTTTTTGTCCCCACCCCTGTCTTTTCCAGCCAGGGAAGTCATGTCACTTGAAACTGTCTTGTTTTATGTAGGCATGCAGCTGGTCATGTATTCAGTAAAGGAAGCTCTCCAGGGCAAGCCTTGCTGGCTTCGGGCAGGCCATGATATCTGCTACTACAAGTAAGTGCATTTTTGGTGAATTATTTGTGGCTTCCTTTCCCCTCTGTTCCCCTCCTGTTAACTGTATTGCTGTTGTTAACCTTTGACCACTGGTGTCACTTGTTTCAAATATCTCTAATTGGTGTTAGTTCAATGTGTTATGTGCTTCCACCTTCAGAAAACAGCTACAAGTGAGGTACCTATATTAGATGCCTGGGGAGAAACAGGGCATGTGCAGAATTCACTTCCCCAGAAGGAAGGAGGAGGAAAGGGAATGGGGAGTGCTTGAACCTTGCCAATGCAGCCAGGAATACAAGGAAACTTAACCCACAAAGGAAGTGTAGTTGGCTTTTTCCCCTGTCCAGGAAGTAATGAGCTGGATGGGATCATTGTTTTTCTTTTGCATACACTGACTTTTGTAAAATACGTAGGAGCTAAGGAGCTAAAGAAAGGGTTAGCATATACATAGGAGTGTTTGGGCGTGTGTGTATATGTATATACACTATATACACCTAAATAAATATATATGTAGAAATAGACAATATACAAGTACACATTTATTTATTTGTTTGTGAATCTCTCTCTATACCTTAGTATTGTCATGAGCTTCCCTTCACTGCAAAGCTGGAACTCAAATCCTAGAAGGCAAACTGCTCTGTGGATCATGCTTATTGGTACCATAGAGACCTTGTCCTCATAGCAGAAACAGTAGTGATTAGCCTTACTCAATGTCCTATGGGAACTTTTGTCTTTCTACTGGGGCCAGGCAACTGGGGTGTAAATGGAGTTCTGACAAGCCTGCTGCTGATATTTATGCAAGTTCCCTGTTTCAGGCTGTTTCTGCAGTGTTAGAGCCTCAGAAGAAAAACACTAGATCAGTCTCATCTTTAACTTGTATCTGAGCTGGAGGTTGACTCATGAGAAACATTCTCACTTGGGTATCTCATTTCCATGCAGAAAACTGATCCCTGATTCATTCTGGTTATTACAGTCAAAGGAGACAACCAGGGAGCTTGGGGTTTCAATAGGTTGAATGAACCCTGTTTTATTTTCTCAAGGCTTCCAAAAAGTTATCCACAACATTTATTAATTTGAAAGATGACGATTGAAAGGGTTTTCAGCACTAGGATAACTGGTATGCTTTGGATTAGAAAATCTGTGCAGAGTTGAAGACTGAGGGACAGAATAGAACAGATAGGAAAATTACAGGTGTGAGTAAATGTATTTGAGTGTCTGTGAGTGGGATGTCTGGGAATGATGTAGCCTGGGGCGGTGCAAGTGGGAAGTGGAGCCCTGCACTGGAAAGAAGAGGTCACATGTTGAGAATGAAGTGGTAGAGCATTATGGGTGAAGTTCACATACTTTGTAATCAAATACTGCAGCATTTGGTGTTAATTAACTATTCTATCCTGGCCTCACCTGTCATGATTTGAAAGCTGGGGCTGAGAATGCCTGAGTGACAAGTTTTCCCTTTTTTTTTTTTTTTTTTTTCTTGTTCTTCTAATTATTTTTTCTGTCATGATTCCTGTTCACCAGTTTGCATTACCAAAATACCTCAGTGTCTCAAGACTCTATGGGTACCGCATTAGGCACTGTATAAACAAAGCAAAAGTCTGGTCCTTGCCCCTAATACCTTGCAGTTGAAGCACAGGGCTTGGGCTACCCAATGACTGCAGACAGGCAGGGAAATACAAGAAAACAGAAAGGTGTTAACACAATTACAAACAATGTTAATCATCTGGCATGGTAAGCAGTGCTCTCAGGACAGAGCTGAACTTTTCTGATGTTCTAAATGGTAGTCCTTCCTCCATGAACTCATGTGATGAGGCTGATTTTAGAAACTGATGTGAAATAATGGGCTTTCTCTTCGTAAGAAATTGTATTTGTGTTGTAGTTCATAATTTTGCTGTTAGGTTCAGAGGTGGCTGTGTTCACAAGTGGATTTGATGAGACAATAAACCCAAACAATGGCAGTGGGCTGCCTTCCAGAAGTAGTAGAGCCTTAAACTTGTGTTGACACAAAAAAATTTCCAAGTCGTTCCAAATCTCGATGTAATCTCTTGTCTTTCATTTTTTTTGGGGGAGTGGGGGGTGGGTGGGAGTTGGGCTGAAGGCTCAGATTATCCTTTCTCAACATGGCATCCTGTCTGTAGCAATTTGAGTAGCTATTTTATTTTGTTCAAAGTACTCTTCACTAACCTTTATTCACCTAACCTTTTCTACCTTAAGAGCTAACGTACCGTGGTGCAGTGGCTTCCCTTTGCATGCCTGTAACCTCCGGCTTCTGTGAGTATGGCCTTCTGGTTGGGCAAACTTTACGTGCTGATTACCACAGCAGTGGCTTCTCATGTCATTAACAAGGCAGTTATTGTGCAGTGATTAAACAGCAGCTGACTTCCGAGATTAAGCCGTGACTGTACAATTAAGCTTGTAATCAGATAGATTCTTGTTCAGAATATGTGAGAGAATGGAGTTTTATTGATTTGGAATATTCTGCGTTTTCTAACTGTACATTGAGTTATATGTCAACATATTCATCTAGGATAACTACTTGTTGTCTGTCTCATTTATGGTTTATTCCAGGTTTTCTCATGTTTTGTATGTACAAGAATGAGCATACGCACACATATACACACTTCCATCTCTACTGAAACTCTGATCTTTTTGTTTCAGTGACTATAAAAGAGATTCCCAGTCATGAGAAGTTGTAGGTGGGAGGGAATATGAAGAAAGTATGTTTGGGGTTGCTCAGACTTTGGCTCGGAATAAGAGGAGGTGGGATTGCTATAGTGATATCATGCTGCCTCTGTTTTGGGGAAAGAGTTTCCATTCATTTCATTCATTCCACTGCATTTCATGGGGAAAGAGATTCCATTCATTCCACTGCATTTCCATTCACCATCATCACAGGTATCCTGGGGTGGGACTGGCACATTTTGAAGGGAACCTCATCTAATTACTTTTACCAGGAGCTAATCATAAATACGGGAAAAGAGTGATATACTTAGAAAAATAAGGAGGAACACAAAGATGCCCATAATTGCTTTTGCAGCAGGGCTCTTATTGAGAGCAACTTCTGAGCTGAAGGACAGTGGGAGGAAAGGCACATTCGCAAGACGTCTGGGTGACGCACGTTGGCTGATCTTTGCTGACATTCATCTTCACTGAAGATGGGATGGTTCACTCATAAAGATAAATGTTGTGGCACAGGTCTGTCATCGTGTACCTTTCCCATATGTCTCACAAGACTTTTTATATTATGGAGAATATTAGCAGTGCTCTTGTCAAAAGGAAGCTGAATGACACTTCTGCTCTATTTTATTGCCTCTCTGTGAAGTGACAGGATACACCCATGATAAACAGAGTTGCAGTTACTATAAGATCATCTAATTCACTTACTGTCTTGGCAGCCTTTATGCGCTGAATAATATTCCTTTCTGGCAAAATATTTAAGGAACAATGGCAGCATGCTGAATTGGGGACAATGCACTTGAGTCTTTGGTTTCATGGCTCATTCTAAGCTTATTCTCTAAACTCCAGCTTTTTCAGACAATAGTCAGTTCACAGGTAGTAATGAGGTATACAGAGTGTTTTGTTCTCACGTCAACACTAAAGACTTGGCTCTTTGGTGATCGTAGCGCTGTCAGAACTAGGTCTTCTCTTTTCAGCATCTGTATAATCACATTAGACGAAATCGTCATCATAGCATTAGCAGGCCACCTCTCAGTTCTAATGATATCTACAAGAGAGGGCTAAGACACCAGTCTTAGTCTGAGGACATCTAAAATTTACAATATGACTGAAGGTCTTAGTAGCAAGATGGCTGTGGGAATATTCTGCTTCAACTGGGATTCTGCCTGCAATTTTGACAATAGAGATGCCTTAACATGGATTTGGCCCTTGAAAAGGAGTTGTGTTCTGCATTTTCCAGTTTCCAGTGTGGCACACCCCAAAATAACAGCCATGCCTTGTAAATTGTTAAATAATGCTTTTTTAATGGTATGAACCAGGGTGTTACTAAAGCATATTGCACTTAGCAGCCACACTTAGAGATGTAAGAATGTTGGGGCATGTATAACGAGGACACCAGACTCCAGGTGGTGAAAGGATTTTGGACAGAGGGAATGCATCAGCAGATTAGAAGTGATAAATAGTTTACTCTTCATTTGGACTCTGTTTTGAAATAGCCTAGAAATTTAGGATATTGGTATTTTCTTCAACCATTTTAGTCTAAGCTGATACAGTGTCATATTCCATCACCTACTGGTGCTTTATATTTACTAAATGCTGCAGACAGGAAGTCTAAAGATGAGATGACCAAGAGACGTTGTTCTTGCATCATTTGGTGCTTTTGAATTTCCTGAATTACAATCCATCTCCTTTACTGACCTGCCTGTATCTTTGGCCAAGAGGCTTCACCTGTCTGTGTCTCAGTTTCCCCATCTATAAAGGATGGAAAATTAGAGTCACTTATCTGCCACCCAAAGAATGGGAATAGATAAATGGGAAGCAAGTTTTAATTAGATAATGCTTGCAAAGGTCTTTTAAGCTCAAAAAATTATCGTGCAGAGTAAGTGATAAGTAGTGTTATAATTATTATTAATTAACTTTCCATCACAGCTATGCTAGATATACACTACCTGTACATTATTTCTGAAGAATAGCAAGCAAAATGATTTCACTATTACAAAGTGACTGAAGGCATAGTAGATACAGCTTGCATGCTGATTAAAAACCCCATACTTTGGTCTCTTATTTTCTTTCCAATACTCAGTTTCTAGAGACCATGTGATACTTTGAACAGTTTTTGAAAGAGAACACAAATAAGGTAGTGAGGAGCAGATGTTGCTAGGGTCTTTTTTTCCTTCCCTCTTCCTTGCTTGTTAATTTGGGCTTCATGCTGGTATGGTAGAGTGTTGTGATGAAAAAGGGGTGAGGAAGAAAAACTATCAGCCTGGTGGAGGAACAAGGAGGTGATAGAGGCATCTTGGGGTGACAGCAGTAGAACGAGAGGGAGGCAAAGAGGAAAAATGCTATTTTTTAGGCTTCTTTTAAAAAGATTCAGAGCTACTGCAATGTATGATGGATTGTGAGAAGACCAGATTATATGCAGTAAGAATACACGATCATTTACACTGCTTACACACAGGTGATTTTTCTTTTTAATACATGAGTGAAGAATATTGAAGCCTCACAAAGCCACCTGTAAACTTCCTGTTACTACCAGATAGTTTGCTATAGATTGAAGCAGGTGTCAAGAAGTGATTCAAAAGTCTGGAAATACCTGTTCTGGGCGGGTAGTTTGCTGGAACAGCAGAAGTGCTCAGAACAAGAATGAAATGTGCTGCTAAGCAGTGCAGTGAGTGCTGTGCATTGGTACACTCAGGATCATGATCTGAGCACTGTCAGGAGTAAGGACCATTGACTACCAGCATAGCGTCAAGGTCAGAGGTGTCTGGTGCTGCTAAACCTCTTGGTTAAGTGGCCATTTTAGACAGGAGACATTTTTGGCTGCAGAATTACAGACTATAGAGGAAGAAGCCTTTACTGGATCATTAGGGACAGGTGGGAATAATGTGTATGTAAGATATTTAAGCAGTATCTGCCTGCAAAGACCAGCTTCATCCCACACCTCTAATTACATATATGAATTTGGAGGGGAGGACTAAGAAGATCTCAGCACCTTGTGACAGTTCTTTTTGAACAAGATCGTCTAACCTTCCAAGTGATGCTGAATATAAGAGAGGCTATGGAGGTGAGTACTTTCCTTATGCACTAGACAAGAAATGGTTCTTAATTATCCTTCACTGTCAAAATTAACAGGAACTGGATTAAATGGTCATCGTTCTGACTTAAACAAACAAACATACAGACTCAAATCCTGGATCCACTGAAAAACATATAATAACTAAGTAGATGTTTCTATATTTGTGGGTTCATTGCATTTTTTTTTTCCTCTGAGTCTCTTTGTCCAATATTAAGGTGGTTTATTTGCAAAAGAAATGTTGGGGTGAAGGGTTCAGCTGAGAATAAAATCATGGGCTTTTTAGTTTGCCACTGTGACTCTGTGTTCCTGTACTATCTATTGATCCAGTCAGTATCACTCACCCCACGTGTTCCTAACTATTAAATTCAGGTGAAAACCCAGCAGCATTGTATTGTGTCTTCCTTATGAAAAAGAGCTGGTTATTTTGGAGAATTTGACAAGAATAATTATTTTTTTCTCTCCACCTCTTTGAATAAAAATGAACAGCAGCAAAATAAACTAGCATTGTAAATTTCAGGAGCTGAAATTGCATCTTTTGGTTGCCTCTTCTATTTTGCATTTTAATGCAACATTGATGATAACATTTGTCAAAGAAACCTCACAGTCCTTCAGAATCAGAAGGTTTGGCAACAGCATAATTGGTGCAATGTGGGAAAAATATTGTTTGAAATGTACTTATGGATGCGATTTGCTGTGAGGCTTCTCCCTAAGGTGCATGAATTGTCTCTTCGTCTCTGCTGAAAGAAAACTTTCTTACTCAGGCTAAAGTAATTTCTTTATCAGAGTAACTCTCCTGCAAGAGATCTGGTCTTGGAACTAGATTGAGAAGCTCACTTAAAGATTTTGTAGTTTTAATGAAGGGAGCGTGAAGGGCCTGTGTGCACTAGTAGATCTTGATGACCCTGAGTAGCCTCACTCAGGGCCTCCACCCGCACCCTCTGCCCATGGGTTCAGGAGCTCTAGTTGAGCTCTGTCCTGGCTGCTCAGTCCCTGTCTGAGCAGCCAGGAGGTTCTGAGCTGAGGTTCCACCTCAGTCACTGCTGTGCCTCTGCTTTGCGGTCAGCTCTGGTGATCTGTATCCTGACTCGTGGACTGGCCTCCTGGCTTGACCCAGACCTGCCTCATCACCACAAACTTGTCTGATGATCCGGTTGTGCGGTTGAACCTGTGGTGGAACCCATCTGCCATCCCTGGGCATGCCCTGCTCAGGTACTGTGGGAGGGGACCCTGGCTGGCGAGGTCCCTGCCCCGCTGGCTTCCGTATCAAGCTCAGCTCCCCATCTTTTAGGGAGCAACTGGTCCTCACTGCTCCCTGACAGGGAGAGGCTCAAGTCTTTGAAAAGGAGGGATCCAAAAGGAGGATTTTTTGGGTAGCTCACAACCTGCAAATCTGTATGAGGTTGCTTTTCCTCTGTGTGCAGTCTCTATGCAAACCTTGTCTCCTCCTCTTCCTACTCAGCAAAGAGCCTTTGATGATATTAGAAATATTGTTATGTATTCCTTTTTTTTTTTTTCTAATTCCTGGAATATTCCTTTTCTTCCTCTGGTGGAACGGAATGGTTGGTTTGGTAGGGTATTCATATTTTCTAAATCTCCAGGGGTTCACAGAATATTTTCACGTGGCATTGTTCAGGGCTGTGAATAGGTACCTGCATCTCTGAGCAAGACAATTTGGATTTTGGAAGCAATACAGTAGTGTTAGCTGAATGCATTAGTTTAAATACCTCTGGATTGTGCTGTATGAACTAGTATTAGCTGGCTGCTTTCTTATTTGCACCTTCACAGAATGAAACAAGCTGTAATTTTCCTGTGAGGGTCCTCCCATCCATCAACAGCATGTGACTGGCTGCACCCAGTACTGCCACGTGCAGCTCTGCCCCTTAACTCTCTGCTGGTCTTTGCATACTGTGTGACTCCCAAGACACCCTTGAATCTGGTGTACCACCTTGGTCAGTGGTACTTACCATCGTGATCCTGTTTGCATCTCTGTCTAGTGGAGCCATGGTTTCTCTAACCTTCCTTCTATCATATAGCCTGCAGGTGCATTGCTGTGTTACTGGGTGTTGTTTAGCACTGCGTTATATTTTTGTATCTGTTCATTGCTGGGATTGGATTGATTGTACTTGCATGGGGCCTTCACAGTCTTGGTACAATGACTGGTTGAGTTTGGAGCCCATCTATATCATAAGATGAAAGCTCATGCAGGGTGGGTGCTTCTCTGAATGCTCAGTTGTCTCATGGCTGCTCCAAATGTGCATCTAGAAGTGAAAACCATCTATTTCCTCTCCCTTTCTCTTCTTCCAGAAACCACTACCGCTGCAGTGCAGCTGCAGGAGAAGGTGTGAGAGGAAAATTCTACTACACGCTCACCTTCAGCATCAAGTTCCCTCATAAAGATGATGTCTGCTACCTGGCCTACCATTACCCCTATACCTACTCTACAATGATGGTAATGCTGTTGTGTCCACCTAGATAAGCTAATAGGCCTGACAGGTTGGAGCTGCTTGGGTATGTGTAGATTTTGAGATAGCATAAAGGACTGTTTTCACAGGTAGTTAGTGGTTATGATGATGTCATTGCCTTGTTTACAACTGCAGCCCCGAAGCCCAGAACGCTGTAGGAGAAAAGAAATTTCTGTATGGGATAAGCTGGGGTACAAACCATTAGTGCTTATACCAGTCATAACTCAAACCAAAGATGTCTCTATTTGTTTAGGGCTGCAGGATCCTCCTCCTGAAGGAGTGGGAAGCGGGGGGCTAAACCTAATGGCAACTCAGAAGTGAAAGCTGCCTGCCCCTTCTGACAGAGGGTAACAGCTCAGCTTTCAGAGCTGCACCCAGCAGTACCACAGTGCTGGACCTCATTTGAATGCTTTGTCAGCCATTTCCTCTGTGCCAGTTGGAGTGTCAGGCATTTGTGACACCCCCACCAGTGCTCTCAGTACAGAAACTGAAAGAATACAAGTCCAAGGTGTAAAATGTATTACTGAGTTGTATGAAGTTTGCTTCCTGGGGAAGGATTTGTTTTCTACAGACTTTTCTGGCCAGGGGTGGATGGTAAGGGAATTTTCTGGGAAATGCATGTCATATGCTTTCTCCATGATTGATGTAGGAGAGCCCAAGGTCTGAAAGGAAGGTAGGATAAAAGAGGGGAAATAAATAGTTCTGGAAGTAGTTTGCTTTGTTGTTAAAGATGAGAAAGATGTTACTGAAAATGAAGACACCCAGTTCCAGTAGATCAGTTCCCCTTCCTTCTTCCCTCAATTTCCATTGTCAACCCTTTTTCTTCTGGACAATAAATGCCGGTGTGGGATGGTGAAGTTTGGGCTCACTCTATTTTTTTATAATGGGATCAGTTTGCCATTATCAGATATGAAAGACTGCATTCAAGGAGACAATGTCCTCTCCCACTTACTAGCCGTGCTGCTCAGCATGTCAGCATAGTTAGGCTTAGATTAATTCCCACTCAGACAACAGTCTCTTGTCAACTGCTTTGCATCCCATTATAGATGTTCAAAGAAACCGCCTCCAATATCTGAGAGAGGGCCAGTCAAGCCCTCACAGTCCAAAATATGCCTGCCAGCTCACTTGTCATTAGGCTTATAGGTACCAGTTATTTCTGAAAATCACTGAGGAAGAGAGTACTCTCCAGTAGCGGGGTTTGACCTATAGCCCTGAAGGCATGTATATACCACAGTCTGCAGGGGAAAAGACAAATACAATACTGAAGAATTAGGTGGACTTATTCACCACTATACTTATTACTGAAATGCAGTGACTGATCATTATTTTACTGTTATTGATTTCTATCTTCTACTGGCACAAAAGCAAGAGAGGCTCGGAGAGTTTGTATGTTCTGGGAATCCCTGAATATCTCACCCGCTCCTGAATGAATACAATAGAGATGAAAAAGATGTTATTCCTAGACTTGCAGGGCCAAGTCTTGAAGAATTTCACTCCCTCTTCAAATAAAATGTTCGTTGAAGTTAAAGGGAATTTTGCCCCAGGAAAAGTTTAAATGAACTCAGACTCAGTAAGGACCATAAAGTTTGGTAAATGGGAATTATGGATGGAAAAGATTGATAGATTGTCACATCCAACTCTTTGCCAAAGCAAAATTGTTGCCTCTAATAATTCTAAAAGGCTTCTTTGCTTGGACTAACTTAAAATGTCGAGTGATGCAATTTACACATTTCCATGTTACTTTAATTTTCACAGTAAATAGACTAAATCAGCTTTGTGCACCAGTAGATTTCATTCTAAAGCATTTTTTCCACTGGTGAAGTATGTTGGTTTTACATTTCAGTAATAAATTAAAAGTGATTACGAACCCAAGGGTTCAATTAAATACATAGTGCTTTGGGGAAGAAGATAAACTTGTGTATGGAGTTACTAATTTGAAAATGTTTTTAAATATCATATATATTTAATGGTAACAGGCATATTTACATCAAATACACATTGTAGAATCCTATTTGAACTGGATGCACTCTGCAGTTCATTACTTTTTGTCCATCAGCAATTACATTTATTTTATGAAGAGTAATTTATCTATTTTTATACCACAGTGTTAATTGTTTGGATATCTAGCTGAAATCTCTGTGGCAGCTATACCCAATTAAGTTTCACTGGGTACCAGGAACATAAGTAAATGATTATATTATATTGAATTCTCTATATCTATGTGAGATTGTTAGATGCATCTAATAATTGAATTTACTTTATAGAGCAGTATGTTAATTGTTTTATGACATAGATTACTGTAAATTTCAGTCCTATGTTTGCATTCAAATACAATATTGGGATACTGGATACTGGGAAAGCAGTTTGAAAGACTCCAAGGTTTGAGGAACAGGAACGTCATGTCCCATAAACATTCATTAAAATTTAGCCCTGACTTGTAAAGACAAAAAGTTGCCATGTAAATGTTTTTGAGTTAATTGGTGTGTTTTAGTTAAGTTACTGTTAGGACAAGTGTGCATACTGTACTATACCTATTTCTACGAGTCCAGAGGCAACTGGTGTTCCACAACACTTGGCAACACCCTGTGATAGGATTACTTACACTAATCTTGCCACTTGCAATTAGAATGTAAACAGAGAGAACTACACGTCATCTGGTGTGTGGGTGACAAGTGGCTATGTGTCTAATAAGACGATAAGAATTTGTTCCAAAAAGTCATTTTTTTTAAGCTGCCAATTCTTTTTCTCAAATTTCTCAAAAAGCTGTTGGACTTAAGAATTGTTTAAAACTGACATAAACTTTGCAGGAGGGGGGGGAAAATCTCCTTTTTAAACAAATTCTTGGAAAGATGCTCTTAAAATTTCCCACTACCGATTGTACAAAATGTTGTTTTGATGTAAACTACTTGACTGCCTCTGGTGTGGAGTCGGTCCTGAGTTTCACTGGCATGTGCTTGACAGCTAACCAGTCAGTTCTATAAACGCCCCAAAACTATGAGATTTCTCATGTTTCTACACAGTGCCTATTAAAATATAGGGAGTAGGCAGTTCTCTTCTGGACTTCATGTACGCATAGAAATTCCTTTACACTAATAAGAACAGCACCTAGGAACTGTTCAGGTAAAATCATAGAATCAGGATAGTTTGGGTTGGAAGGGACCTTTAAAGGTCATCTAGTCCAAAGCCCTTGCAATGAGCAGGGACATCTTCAACTAGATCATGAAATAAGAGTAGATAGTCCTGTGCAGCTTCAGTGAACTGGGATGTATTCTGAATAGCTTGTGCATATTTGTGGGATGTAAAAGGTGATGGTATTAACTGGCAGAAGAGAAGTTAGCAAGAAGTGAAATTAGTACCAATAATAACACACAGCTAGTGGAATAAAATCAGATTTTATAGACCGTGAACTTATTTATGAATCTGCTTCCTTGCTTCTTTCTCAGTGCCATCTTGATATCTTGGAACAAAATAGGAACCCCAAGAAGGTTTACTGGAGGCAGCAGACACTCTGCCAGACGCTAGGAGGAAATCTATGCCCATTGCTCACAATCACCGCCATGCCAGAATCTAAAAAAAGAGACGACTTGGAGCAATTCTGTAAGTAGCCAAATGAAGCGTTAAAAAAGATGCTAGTGAGTTGCAGGCATGTCAGCGGTGGCAATGACAACCTGTTTTGTGAATATGTTGATTTCCTTGCCTTTCTCATTTTGGAAAAGAAATCTAAACATGGGGAATAGACAATTACAATGCTTTTTTAAAATTACAGATTTACACGGAGGACAGACACCATTTTTTACTTCAAACTTTTCTTTAATGATCTGAAACAATTACAAAGTTCAATACTGAATATCTCCATCAGCAAGAAATTGTGTTCAAGTAACCAATTCAACAAGAAGTTCAATTTTTTTGGTGTTTATGTTCCATATTGAAATGATTTATGTATTTCGAGGTCTAAAAAAAAAAAAAAAAAAATCACTCTTTCCCAGCTGTGGACAGCAATTGAAGTGTTCTGGTGAAATCCCAGCTCCTCCAATGTGCCCGGTACATCCATCTGGACACAATATAGCTCCTTGCATTCTGTCTGAGTCCTAACTGATGGTGTACTACCTAATGATAAATATTGTAACTGCCATGTTATATCTAGAGGTGGTTATTTTTCAGTGTGAAAGTCAAAGATTTAGACCTGTAGTGGCCTTGATTAACAAGGTTAAGATATGCAAGTTTCTGTAATCAACAGCAAGTGATAAGACTCTGGTTAGCATCACGTGGGGTTAACTTTGATTTGAAAGCCTAAATGACTAACTACTTATATGTAGGCTGACTTTTTTTCTTGAGTCAGCAACAAGGCATAAACTGATTTTTTAACCTCTGCTTTTCACACATCTATAACACAGGTTGAGAACTTTGAGGGAGTGTGGAAATTTAAATTGTCTTAAGATCTTTTTGGTTGTTAAGCAAATATATATCATTATCTCACTGAGTTATTAGACTAGAAGTATCCAAAGGGATTCTGTAATATGACCCGCATTTCTCATTGCAGAATTCTCCTTTCAGGGGTATGTGGTGATACGTGAGGAGGGCTCCTTATAGTGTCCATGCTACATGCATAAACTGAAAGGAAGCTTAAATGTCAGAGTTGGTGAAAATTATTGCTATCTTTCCTGGTTCAGGTTTAAAACACAGTGACTGCAGTTATGCTGACGTACAGTGTAATCATCCTGAGTGCATACCTTTTTATTATAATAATTTTATTATAAACTGAGCATTTACCCTGAATTAGCAAATTTCTGAACATGAACATGCTTTTGTAGGTTGAAATCTTAAAGCAAAATTGCTGAGTACAGGCTACATAGGAATTCATAAGGTGTGTGCCCGTACAGCTTTAATGGTGGAAACTGGAGGCAGTGTCAGAGAGAAAATTGGATTGTTGGTGTTGCTATTATTAGTATTATTTACCCTACAGTAGCACATACAACACATGATTAGGGAGTTTGGCTGTGGTGGGGGCTGTCCATGCCTGACATGAAGAGATAATTCCTGCCCTTAAGCACTTTTGTCCCATGATAATAATGATATAGAACAGAAAACCAGTGGGTGGGAGTTGGGGGGGGGGGCGGGGGGAGGTTGGTTATATAAAGAAGCCTTTGGCACACTGCAGACGATCACCTGGTTAGATGTTAGCTGTTGAGAGCAATATTTGAACCTCATGGCAGAAGGTCCTAATAGGGCAACTGAAAGAAAGAAAGTTGGAATATTTTATTTGAGGATTGGATCCATTCAAAAGAGATATGTAATGAACAAGTTTTTCTGCGCAAGTAAGTATGCCCTTCCAATGAAGGTACAAAGCAAAAGCTAAGCTAACGTCTGGATTTATCAAAGCAAGGACTCGGAGTAGGTCAGTCACATGATGAGGGAATGTGCTAAACACTGAATTTAAGTGCCCTTGGCTTTGAAAGAACTTTCTGAAAGGTGTGTTTTGTTATAGGAAAGCAAAAAAAAAAAAAAAAAATCTCCAGCATTTTTGTAAAACAGCATTCTTCCTTTCTGACCAACCCTACCACATGCCCAGGTCTGCAGTCATGCAGATACAGTGATCAGGATTTAAAAATCTGGAAGAAAATCATAGGCCTGTACCAATGGAACTAAAGCAGAAATAGTTAAGAATATTTTCACCTTTGGCACCAGAGACAAGAGGGAAACGTAATTGCATATGCTAATATGCTAGACTTTATACCATCTACAGTCCCTGGGGCTAGCCCTGAACTGAAACCTTATTGTGCCAGGTGTGGTACAGCATGGAGACGGATGGCCTCTGTGTATGCAGGACTTAAAGCCTATATTCAAGATAACTGAGAGGCACAGATGCTGAAATGAGGATCATGAGGAAACAAGACAGTACTGACCAGCACAATGATCCCCCAAGAGTTGCACTGCTTTTAGGAAGTATCATGATATAAATGTGACAATATTAGGAGGCATTGTCATTTTCTGGAGCACTGTGTTCTCAGAGCGTATCAGAATGCATCTTGCAGTGTTGAAAGACAGTCTGGCAGGCTTTCAAAGGTCATTAACCTGTCTGTGAAGACAAGGCTTGGCTTACTTATTAAGCACAGATTTGCTGAAAGATTCATAAAGGATCTATGAACAGTTTGAACAGATACTTGTTTCGAATGCTTCAGGCTGTTGTAATATTCAGCATCTGGGTTCAAATCCCAGTTATGTGGCTGACGTCGTCTTTATTTTAGAGAGAAAGAAATATCCCCTAGTTTGTGATATTATGTGAATTCAGTGGGAGCTTGTAGTTCTGACCAAAATGCCATTAAATTATGTGCCACTAAACAACTCTTCCTCTGAAGATTTGCAATGCAATGAAATTGAGGACTTTCTAGATCTATCCATGAACCAACTGAACTCAATCAAAACAGAATATGTAGAAAACCCAGTTGTCTGAACTGAAATAGAAATTGTTTGGGGGAAAGACAGTGTCAAGGCAAGGCAACACAGTTTCTCTCAAGTTTCCAAGACTACAAAAGTAAACACCAATACTCTTAGGTGATGAAAATATTTGTTGTTTGATCAAGTGAAAGAACAGCAAGGCAGCACACCATGTTTTACGCTGTGAGGATGCCTCTAGGCAAATCTGAATAACCATGTATGTGCTTATTTTGTTTAAGCAGCTTGAATAATTACAGCTTTTGGGGACACAGCCTAATTTGTGCTGCTTTGTGTGGCTTTGATCAGCAGCTACTTTTCAGTTTCCTCATCTTGTATGGTATGCCCTTCTCTCTGTGGTTTGGTTGATGGAAGGACCTATTGTCAATATTTTCCATGCTAAACACATAGCTCAAAAACAACAACTTAAAGCTAAATATGAAGGGACCAAAGGGTGAAGGTTTTCTGAGTAAGAACTCCCATTGTTTTGTACAGCCTCCATGCATATGTATTTCAACTTGAGAAGTGATGTGAAGCTCCAGCACTGGGGAACTTGGCACATGGGTAATGAAGAAGAATTGATAGCCCTTGTTCTTTCCTTCTGGTTCTGGCCAATTCAGTTTTCATGAGCTATAGAAATTTTGCTTTCCTATCAAATTTGTTATTTCTCCTTTGTACATCTGTTAATCTGTACCTGGAGAGATTCTTTTCAATAATGCCAGTGGCACAGGTAAAAGACAAAGCTTGCCAGGACTTCATAGTTGTTGCACATGATCATACTTAAATACTCTAAATCCTTCTCTAGTGCAGACACATGGGGAGTAGGAAACATCTCTGATGAAGCAGCATTGGGTGGGTGAGGAGTGTTGGGAGAACAGCGTGATCAGCCCAGTAGGAGTGTGGTGGGAAGGAGTTATTGCCGTACTGGAGGTGCTGATAGAGTGGGAGCGGCCCAGGGACAATAAGGGCATGGCATCCTCTGTGTCAGCTGTGCTTTATTTTCCTTGCTCAACTCTTTCAGATTGGTCTTGTCAGGCTTTTGATTAATGTGGCCCTAGGATGGTTAAATTTGTCTGAGTTAAATTTATTAATGTGCGCCTTGTTAATAGGAAGCACAAGCCATGCATGCTCGCAGGCACTGCACATTCACTGCATGCTGAAGGGAAGAAAAATGGGCTGCTGTTTTCCTTCATTATGCCTTGTTTATGTGAGGCTTTGATATTCACTTTAGGCTCCTTTCTCCTTCCTCTCTTTCTATCTCCCCTTTATATGATGCCGGTGTACTGAATAATTTTTATTAAATGCTCAGCTCTGAAACTGATATGAAGAAAGGAAGAAGTGAGCCAGGAGCTCTTTGGCTCCCTATGCTTTGCTTCTCAGTCATGCAACAGCTCAGTTACAAACTTCCATTCACACTTGATGAATGTCCGTGGGTGCCTGAAGACTGCAACAAAGTCCGAGGCTGGTCAGTCCCCGCTGAGCTTTGCAGCTCCATAGACTACTACAAATAAACTGGTAGGGTCTCTCTTGGTTATTTTGTTGTTGTTGTTTTATTTTAAACTTGCCTTTCCCACCATAATATGAAGACTGAGCATCCAGCAAGTACTCATTCTAACTGCAATAACCCCCGTAGTCTTGTGATAAAGCCATTCATTTCCCATTCTGACTGTGTGTGGGAGGCACCAATGATGAGACAAAGGGACTGGTTTTTATCTCCTCTGTTATCTCTTTACCATGTTCCTCTTTCCCTCCTTATTCCTTCTTACAAACAGTTAGACCCTGCAGATTTGACCTTCTATATTATGTACAAAGCTTTTCCTCAGAAGACTGTAGCTCTTCTCAGAATTATTTAACTCCTCCCCCATCCAAAAAAAAAAAACCCCAAACAAAAAACCAAGACAGTTTTCTGCAAGCTTGCATGTGTGGTGAGCCTGCACATTACACCTGCCTTGAATATTGAATCATCACATGTGAGCCTTTGAAAAGGAAAGAAGTTGGGGAGTGGAGAAGAAAGAATGGTTGGGCAGGCATTTACTCTTTGCTGACCTTGTTCCCAGCTATGTTAGGTCTAGCCTTAGACATTGCCTGATGAGAGTTAAAGGAACTTTTGAAGGAGAGCAATTCCCAACATCTTTCAGGGCATTCTCAAATGAACACAGAAGCAGTGAGAATGATAAAGCTTCCGATCTTGGTGCCAACTCCTTACTCAATGAAACTAATAGGTGCTTGCAGAGCTCTGATTTTCTTGGGTTTGCCACACACAGCCCAGCAAAGGCAGTGTTAACAGCATGCATGTGCACTCAGTAATAGTTTGCAAACCCTTAATTCACGGTGTTATGCATGCAAACGTGCAGTATGTAACTGTGTTCTTCTAAAGTCCCTGGCAGACAGCTGACTAGACCCTGCAAGCCGTAGGATACTGTTGTAAGCGGCAGAGCAAATGGACAGATAAACTCTTCAAAGAAGTGTAAGTAAAAGATCTAAACACTCATACACACGCGATGATAAATTTGTCTTCTAGTTAAGGAAGTAGAGGACACCACTATGCCACTAATGTTAACAGAGTGATGGAATTAAAACCACCAAATGCAAAATGACTGATCAGAGGAGGAGAGTTTGCACTGTGCTGTTTCGAACATGCCATACGAGCGTTCCCCAGGAGGCGTTTCCTGGCTGTGCACTGAGTTGGGGTGGGTTAGCTCTCACCTTTAGTTAGAGAAGGGAAGGGGGAGCACATCTCTGAAGCGATGTAGAGTAGGTGCCATTCTGGTCAGCACTTGCAGAGAGAAATAATGGAAAGAGTCCCAAAGGAATTCCTTACATGAATGAAGATTTTAATGGGTCTAGGGTGGTACAGCAGTGCACTGCTTCAGCTGATGACCACCAGCATTGCTGCGTTCTCAGCTGAAGGACATGAGCATCATATATTGCTGTGGGGGTTAATCCTGCATCCATTGAGAACAGTGTCACTCTGCTGAGTGGGGTGGGACAGTCATTGTTTATGGTTTCACAAAGAAAGTAATTGCAAAGCTTTCTTCGTGGCTGGTTGTACTGTTGTGATTCCCATTAACGATACTGATTATGAGAATTTCCCCCAGTTGACACCCCCTTGTGAGTGTCCTTTTAGCAGTGTGTAGCATTACAGAGCTGAATCGTGCCATTTAAAGTTAAACCTAAATGTCCCAGTGAATTAGCAGCAGTGGTGAGGGAAATTAAACAAAATCTTACACTAGCAAATGGATTTACATCTGTAATAGCTGTCACTTTGAGTTGCTCTTCTGTTATCATGTCCTCTTTATGCAAGGCTGGGGAAACCATCGTGAACATAAAGAGATAATGACACCTGCTTATCTTAAATGTAGTTTTTTGGGGAGTTGAAAAGTTTTCTGTCTGAGTCTAAGCATACTTCTAAAGATGGAAACAGTAACATTTTGGGGATAGGTATGGCATGATGCTTGTACCCTTTGAATCTGCAGATGCTCCTAGAACTAGAATGAGGGATAAAGTGAGACTAATGAGGCGTGTTTACTTGGTCTCATCTTAAGCCTACAGAATCAAAAAGACATAGCTGCTGGGAGAAATATTCTAACATTTCTCAATTTGCTTGTATAAGCTATTTAGACGGTTGTTTTGCAACTTTGATATTTTCTGGGAAAGAAACAAGCCCTTTACCTTTAAATATAATTTGCAGCAAAGAGCAATTCCTGAGCAAAGAGCAGCAGAGGATGTGAATTGCAGAGGCCGCTTATACAGGATACTGGGAAATAATGATCATGTGGAAAATGTACACAGTTTAATTAAGCACATTGATTAAATCAATATGATTCAAACAGCTTAGTGCTCCAATCAGCTTAATCTCATTAAATGTAATTCAGGCCTCGATAATTGATTAATAATGCATTATAGTTTATGAATTATTGACTCCAAGTTATTATAACTGTGCCTGCTGCCTGCGTGGCAACCAGTGTTGCATGTTAATTATGAAAGGCTCAAGCTCTCTTCTCTTGAATAACTTTTTCAAAGCTGGAGATGACATATCTCCTAGTGAAACAAGGATCAAATTAGATCAACGCCTTATTGGACTTAGTCTGCCTCAAAGGAAAATGCACTCTTTAAAAGAAGCTCTCATCTAATAATGTTGAAATAGGGAGGTAGAATGACCTGCTTTGATTGGTAATGATCTTTCAAGCAGGCAGAACTGCCTGTAGCAACTCAGCTGGAGTGCTAATCTGGCATTTTGCTGGTTGGAAACAGTTCACAACAGCAAGCGCATCTGTTGTTCTAGTGTCACTGCATGCTATACCTCCTCCAGCACACATGCACACAGTATAGCCAATGCTGCTGAACCCTTAGGTCACATTTGTATGCCAAATATAGAGCAAGCCGGTTCCCCATGTTTGTCTGGATGCTGAGTGGTTTCTGTGAAAGGACTGATAGGCTTTTCTAATGGCATTTCTACACCGCAAGTGTCATACAAGAAGAAAGAACTGTTGCTGCTATTGATGAAAGTCTCAGGAGAGAAACCGAGAACTGAAGAAAGCCTCTGCTCCTCATGTGGCCCCCCTATTAGACTGCATTTCCACTGAATGTGAACAGAGGCTGTTGTCTCAGATTGTTTTTCTAGCTATCCAGGTACTTCACGTGGTCCAAATTGCAATCTTATGCAGAAAAAGTCCACTAGCATTACATTTCCTTAAAATACTCCATTTACAGAACGTGTCCTGCTTTTTCCTTTCATCTCTTCTCTAGCTCTACTCCTTTTTTGTGATTATAGTTAAAAGTGAACAGGTTTTAGTGTGTATAGAAATTGAATGAGATGATGATTATAGCAAACTGTGGAGAAAAAAATGTTTTGCTTTATTCTTGCATCTGCAGTAGTGAGTTTTGTATCTGTTTATTGCCCTGAATTGAAGATTTGCTCCTAATCTGCAGGGGTGCCAGGCAGAGGTGCCAGTTCCTCTCTTGCTTTGTACCAAACACTTTGTTTCTGGTGACAGGAAGAGTCAGCTGTTGTGAAAACTGTGATCCTGTTTTAATGCAGTAGTGAAGAAAGGCTGAATAATATTATCACGTATTCTATGGTGCTAAATAATTACAGAATTGAGAATACAATTATTTTTTTCCACTTGAATTGGCAGTTTATCGAGCATCTGAAGCCGAAGCAATGATCTCCAGATATGCAACGCTGATGGTGTGTACTCTAAATTTCTCAAGATTGTCTTTCAATTTCAAAGATCTCTTCTCTCTTTTCTTTCTGATATCCCAGTCACAAGCATGTGGCAGCCCATTGCAGACAAGAGCAGACAAATTCCTGCAAAACTATATTCCTGTTTGAGTATCCAGTCTGCTGCCATAAAGGTGGGAGCTGGTTGAATGGAACATGAAATTTGTGAGACAGACACAAGGCTGTCTGCAGACCGAGGCCAGTATTTTTCATGATATATCAACTGCTCTTTGAATCCTAGCATTTGGTGGAACTGACTCAGCCAGCACAGGTTTGACACTATGGTCAGCCTTCTGTCAGTTTGGCAAAATGAGTATTAATATATTGAATCTAATTAGTCAAGGCAGCAAGCAATGCACAGAAAACACTGAACAATGATGTTACAAATGGGCCTTGAAGCATAGGCAACCACAATGTTTTTTGCAAAGGGAGAAAGTAAATGTTAGGGTAATCTCTCTTTCTCTCCCACCCTTTGCCCTGTGCAGCATGCTGGCAGAACAGCCATCTGAAGCGAGATAATTTGTATTGCAGTGGCTGCTCTTCATTCATTTGTAGTTTTCTGCATTTTTTTGTTAAATAATCTTCATTCTGAAATTTGGAGATTTGTTCTAAGCCCTCCTCTTAGGGGATAGTGCTACAGAGTTTTATGCTGTTTCTTCGGCATTTGTTCTGTTACTTTTCCTTCTTCGAACTATAACAGTCTTATCTTTGTCTTGAGAGACTTGTAATTTTTGCATGTCCTTTCCAGAGAAGTATTCTGATTAACAACAGCATTTTCCGGAATGTAAGTAAGCAATGTCGTCTTGGTTGGTATGGACTTGGGCTAGAACATGAGCAGTGCTTAGCACTGGCTATGCTCCAGTCTTTCAGAATATTAGAGCCTGTTCCGATACGCTAACAAATTAAACGTCTTGAAAATCTGAACCAGCACATATCTTAGTCATAATTATTTTCATTTGTGATTGGTTTGTCAAGTGCCTCAGAAGCGCCTTCTCACAGGAGCATGGTACTACTTGTATTTTTGTTATAAGGCATTGAAAATTATGAATGAAACTGAAAATGGTTTGGTCATATGTATTTCTTATATGGCTTTGGAAATTTATAGCCAGCTGTTTGGAACACGCCTGTCTCACAACACCCCAGTGTCCTGACCTCATTGTAGTAGAGCTGCAAGCTTCTGTAGGAGTCATAGGTTGCCCAAATTCTTGCCTTAACAGAAAGGGGAAAAAATTTGTCTTCTCTCTCTTAGGTGGAAACAATTTGGGAAAAACCTGCAGATACTGTGCTTCCAATGGCCAATCTGTGTATCTGGTAGAGGTATTGAAATACAGCCCGGCAGAGCCCCCAGGCAGCTTTTACTCCCTCAAATGGTGAACAAGCATTGAACTGCTACTAGTTTTCTGTTATCAACTTCAAATCATGGCACGAAAAAAATCCCTGTATTTCAGTGAGCTGCACATTTCTCATGCCTGGCCATAAATTCCAGTCACACATGGTCCCATGGGGCATACGTTAAAAGGTCAATGTGGTACTGTATAAATTAGCCAGAGGAGCATTTGAATTGAGTTAAATCTGTTCTCAATGTGACAGAGATGGGCTTTGTGAGGGAGGACATAATTTTAGGGTCAGATCGACTGCGCAGACTGAATATCGTTATGAGCAATATGCTTACTAAGGGGTGAAGAGTTAATGCTTGTGCCTCAAGGTAAAAGCAGAGGTCAGGAAGGGGTTTCTTCCAGCTGGTCACAATATTGCCCAATTGGTCATGTGTCTTAACTGCACAGGTTACTGTTTTTCACAAATTACAAGGTCTGGAGGACCTGCTGATGCAGGGTATAAAGTGGGTTGGCCTGAAGTTAGTTGGGTTTGCCCCTCAACACCTGTGTTAAATCAGTTGCTTCTGGTTGGTAGAGCTAAAGTTGTGGATGGTGTGGCAGTCTTGGATCAGCCTTGCTCCTTGAATAAAAGACCATTAAGAAGGACCCCATGGCCCCTGGGTTAGAAACCTGCTGTAAGGTAAGAAATTGGAGTATTGTAACAATAGGGGTGTTGTTTGTTTGCGTGTTTTTTGTTTTTTTTTTAATTTTACCTGTCTTCTCTGCCCTGTTTGCTCTCTGTAAGGCAGTTAAGAAGTCCTCTAAGAAGAGGAGATGAGCTGTTGGGCTGTCCCAGTGACCAGTTGCTCTCTTTTCTGTTTGGTTGTACCTCCTCATTGATAACTACTAGGCAAGCTGCGGTCAGGGAGTCGGGACAGGACAGATGGCAGGTTGGCCTTGTGAAAGAGTAATCCGTAGCTGGAAAGCTCACCGAGCATAGCATGTGTACCAGCTGCTGTCAGACCCAAACAATTGCACTTGCTGTCATAGAGAGCAGTTTTTGTTGCCAGTTCAGTATCTTTTCTTTTCTGGAACAGAAAGGCGGTGCTGATACACAGATTAAGCTAGATACACATTGTTTTCTGATGCTTGACGATCTCATGGCGACTAACTATTTTTTGACTTGTACTGGATAGCAAGATTGGGCAGAGCGGGCTGAAAGTGGGCTCTGCCGCTCTTCTAGCAAACCACCGCTTTTAGTTTGGGAACTCAACTTGGGGACAGTTTAGGGGAAGATGGTCAAGTCTTGCACGGGTTCTGTTAAAGAATTGCTAGGCTGTGACAGAAACCAGAGTGCATCCTGCTAACAGGGAAGCCTGCTCCTCTTAGGTGTTTTTTTCATGGTCCTGTGAATCTTGCATTTCTTACTCTAACAATAGGCTTCTGCTCTGCATAAGCAAGCCCTTCCTTAATACACAGAGCTAACAGGCTGTTGGGAAACAGTGTGGGTGGCATTATAACTTTCACATTGTTTTCACCTTTATCCTTCTAAATTGGGAAGTTTCTTGGTGCTTTTAAATCTTGGCTGACTGGTTTGGAGAGATTGTCTATTGTGGCTCACTTTAAAATAGAAAAAGTCATTCGCCTGATAACTCAAGGCTTTGAAAACTTTCTGGAAAACAATGATCCAATTTCTGGATTTAATGTTCCAAGCCACGCATTTTTGTCTGATAAAGGCTGACCTCTAGCTAGTCATGCATTACAAATGATCAGAGTTGTTTGGATTGTATGGAACAGGTTTACTGCATGTTTGCCAGAGCTGCAAGCAGATAGTTTGTTCAGCTACTCTGCCTGCATCTATGTGAGGGGGTCTACACTCATGTGAAACATAGCAAATGTTATTTCCATGTGCTGATCCTAATATTAATCTATGTGAGTGAGGAGGCATTCTCACAATATGCTCTTTTTCTCCTGGTTTTGTGTCTGTAATTCTGAACACCTGCTATTTCTAATTCCCACCTGTAAGTTGATTGTGCTGGGAGGGTCTATGCAGATTTCTGCCTGACCTGTTTAACTGACTTTAATTTCTCTAATCAGAGAACAGGATCCATTGCTGCGTGACTGATGCAGCCAATCTTATACCAGTAAAATAAGTACAGCAATATATTGAAACGAGTAGTTTGCAGACACCACAGGCTGGCGCTTCTTGTTGCTTATAACTGACAGATTCTAGAAACAAGTATTTGTGATTAATTGGCTGCAATTATACAGCAATGCTAAAATGAAATAAGACTAAAAATACCCCATAATGATTTTTAAAATGCTGTTCTGTTAATGAGAGGATTTGTCCATCTCTACATCAAAGAGGAACTTGTTAGTGCTCTGAGCTTGCCCACCTGTTTCTAATGCAGAAATAGAAATTGCTAATAAACAAGTGGAGACAGCTGTTATGTTCAGACTGCAAATGTGCTGATAAGATCAACTAGTTGACGAGTGACATGGTAGATGCTGCAAAGTGCACCAGTGTTCATAGAGCTAAACTTGGACTTCTGTATTATTTCAGGGCATTTATTATGTAGCTGTTGGGTATTGGTTTCTAGCTGACAGAAAAATAGGTGCATTGAGTCCCTTTCATTCTAGGTCGCTTGGGGTTTTCTCTGATTTCCCCTGCTTCATTTTGATGTGTGATTTTTCAGATACTAGTCAGTGTACCTCTTCTGTCTTCTGGGGTGGGGGGCAAAGTTGCATTTTGAAGTCACCAGCTACCCATTATACCTGTAAACAGGCCTCCTAATGAACTGCTTTTCTAGTTTTGTCAGGATGTTTTTTCTTAAGGCATATGGCATCTTAGAGAACTTCCATGCCTTTTCTCCCTGCTCCATCTTAACTTAATGTTAATGAGCTTTGCATAATCAAATCAGGCCCCAGAACCAACAGGGCTTGTTCCAGATCTTAACGCTGTTTCCCAAAGAAGGCATTTTTTCAGTAACACTCAGAAAATGATATCTATCAAATCACCAGCGCATTTAGAATTTAATTTGCTCTATCAATTGCAATTGTCGTGCTACTTAGCTGTGGGGAAAAAAAATGTAATTTTCCTTGCCACTTTGTAATTTTTGTTACAAGCTTTTTCTCTTCTTTCTTCATTGAATTTGTTTAATGAACTGTTTTGAAGATTTTCTTTCTTAGCCTGGGTGCTGCTGCTTTGTCTTTGAAATAGATGAGGTTAAATAAAATAGGCTGAAAATTTTATTAAAACATGATGGGGGCAGAGGTGATAATTATGAGTGAATATAGAAGTCAGAATGGGATTGGAGGTATGTCTTGACCCACAGCTAAGGAAGGACTTGTAAATGACTCTGGGAAAACATTAAACGGCATTAGGGAGTTTTCTTCTGAGTCTCCCAAATGTTCTAGGTGTCTCTATTTTTTTTTTTATTGTTATTTTTCAGAAAAACCCAAGAGACCTACTAAAACATCCCATTTCCTTTCCTCATTCTTCTCTTACTGCTTTCATATCATCTTTCACTTTCTCCCCAAGTCTGAAAGCATGACCTAATAGTGATGGATGCAGGAAAATCATAGCACTCTGCAAATGTGTGTGTTTCTGCTAATTTTAGGAAGAGTGGGTGGGTTTCAGAAGGAAAATGACAGCTGTTGTAGCATCATGGTATAGGACAATTAACATAACTGAGAGGGGACTCTACTGGTGATGTTTAAGTGCAGGATTAAATTAATTTTCATGGCTAATGAAAAGAGAAGGAGGTGCTTTGAAGTAATGGATTATGTAGAAACTCACTTCTCGGGTGAATGTGGATGGCACAGGACGCTTCATGACTGGGGCTTGGAAAACAGATGTTGAGCTTCCAACTCCGACTGATTTGTATTTTATCCTTGGGCAACTTACTTGATTTTCCTGTAAATCCCTGCTTTCTTGGAACACACTTGAAACATGTAATCTTCAGTCTGTGAAGTGTTTCAGGAGAAGATGAGTGAGAGGGAATTTATTATTGTTGGCATCAGAGTGACTTTCACAGGTCTCCCAAAGGATGTTTAAGTGCCATGGTGAGCACCTAACAGAAGACTGTAAGTAGTGATTGAAGTGGAGATGAAGAAAAGAGGTAGATGGATAGGAGGGCAGGAAGTTTTTAAATACGTTGTGGGTCAAGCTGCATCTGCCAGAAATACAAATGCAGAGAGGTTTTTATGGTAAAAATGAGGCTGTAGTGGATAACACAGCAGAAACTATCTGTGACTGGATTTTTCCTTTGTGCTTTCTGTGCTGGAGGAATTTCTGAAAAATGATGTTGTCTTAGTTTTTGTAGTGCTCCCTGCCCCTATAGCCTGGTGTAAAAGCTGCAGCCAGAGCCGAGGTCATTCCTTCCCCTTCCTGACCAGCAGTGGACAGGGTAGGCTTTAACAAGATTAGTGTCTCAGCTGCTTTGTCACTTCATAGTGTTGCAGGTCACCCTAACACAGCTTGGGAATTTGTCTTGTGGCAGAGTAGGAAAGTGCATTTAGTAGAACAGGCGTTGAAGGCCGTTCTTGAAACACAGTCCTGTAAATCCTGGCCTCTGGCAGCCCAAGCTGTTTAGTTATGTTTTATGAATCGGGTCATATCGTGTCTGTCACAGCTTCCAGATGCCAACTCCTTCTGTGACAGTTTTGTCAAGCATTTTGAAAGGGCACAAAAACAACAGCTAGAGGGTCACCATGAGGCACAACTCAACACAGAGGAATTGTTCTTCCCAAAGAGCAACTGGCCAGAGGCAAAAGAATAAGCAAGAGACAGATGAAGGACTCTGGGGTCTCAGTGGCTGTGGTGCCCCCGCTATCCCTATTCTTCCCGTGTTTAGCACTAACCGTGAATGAGCAATAAAAATGTAGTGACATGCTTACAGTCTCTGTGCTGACACAGGTGATGGGCCTGCAAGCTATGCAGAATGTCTGTGGATAGACTTGAAACAATGCTCCTGCTCATAAGCAATGACTTGCTGCTTAATTTCATACCCTTTTAATCAGAACACTCCCAGGACCCACTTTCTAGCTTGTCAAAGGTCTTTCCCACTAGTTGGGATATCACTTGCAATGCAGATACCATGACCTTATTTGTCAGCCTATCAAGATGTAACTTGAAATTAGGCTCAGCCCACATAAAATAATTGCTGTTCGCGCGACGGGTAGTGCTGGTGAGATGCTCCCCGTGAGGCCATCTAACCTGCCTCAAATCTAATTTAATAGACAGAAATCAAATAAAATAAATCAAATTAAAGTATGCAGCTAATGCGTGCAAACTCTAAAATGAATTTGGATTACAAACAGGCAGTGAGACTGAATAGTTGGTTTCTTCATCCATGAAGGAAGCATACTAAATAATAAGGAAAACAAAAATAATTTAAGGAGATCTTTTGATTTTGAGAGCTGATGGGGATGTTAGATGGCAGGTGAAGGTTATTTTTTTTGATGTGTTTTCCATCACCTGTATATTCTTGCAGTTAGAAAACATCAGTCAGAAGTCTCTTCATATTTTGAAAACAAGGTATTAGCATAAGAAGCTTTGTTAGAGCAGGAAGATAAATCATCTTTGCAATGCTAGCCATTAGTCTGTCACAACCATGATTTACAGGGATTTTCTTTTATTTAAATAAAAGTGTTTCTTTTAAAAGCATTCTGATGGTTTACAGAGCAGAAGATGAAGTGGTAGTGAATGCTCTGAAATAGAATGCTTTCGATATGAGAGCTGCTTATAGCAAGTAAGAGAGGAACTCATGCTGTGGATTGCACAGGCTGTAAAGAGTGGCTGAGCTACAATGGAAGGATTCTGTGGCAGCATCAATTAGAAAGGTTCAAAGTTCTGCTGGGGAAATGTTGGGGTGAAAATGCAGGAAGGCACTGGGGTTGAGGAAATGTTGCAGTATCAGCTTCATAAAGCTAGTCTGTGTACTACGCATCAGAAATTGAAACTGATTAGCAGCCAGCACTCATGCTGTTAAATTATTTGCCTAAAAGAACCTTTTGGAGAAGATTTTTTTTTTAAATAAATGGAATATCACTTAGGAAACTATGAAATAAACAACAAATACTTCTCGTGTGAAAACTCCCACTTTTGCAATGATGCATGGAGTGATGAGGAAGGACATCACATGTTCCACTTCTGTTCCTTCTGGGACTGCCAAGGCTGTTTTGCAGCCTGACTCCTTTACTTACGAGTACTTTTTTCTGTGCTTTGTAGCAACTTGTGAGGAAAAAAAAAAGAACATTTTTCCTTTCCATAGCCTTCCTACCATCTTATTCCTAAGAAGAAACAATTTTCCTCAAACAGACTAGTAGTCTTCCTAGCCTGACATTCTGCTCCCTGTAGTGATTGATGTAGGAAGACATCGTTCATTAGAAATCATTTTGCTAGCATCTGAAGGGAAAAACTTCTTACTGACTTTAGACAGTGACTGCTTAGAGTCTTACCATGTACTGTTTGAAATTTCTGCATGTTATGTATTTTATGAAGTGGCAAATTTTGTTCCACCTAGTTTTCTGTCAAGTATTCTGGGATTCTGGTTGTGCTATATGATCCCGATTCTTTCTTGATCCTTAGGGTATTTCAATAGTAGAACTGCCTGAAAATAATATGGTATGAACTTGCTTATGAACTTCAAGGTTCATCTCTGTTATCTTCCTTGGAAAACTTACATTCTACTTATGACCTAAACAACTAATGTGAGCTCTTGATCTGAGGTTTGAACACAAGATATTAAAACACTGTGTTATTTCTAGGGTGCTGGAGGGGAGTAGGGGAATAGAGATTAGGACTGGCCACTAATACTAGATCTGCTACTGGTATGAGTTCTCCTAAACATTTCAGGGGAGAAGAAAAAAAAAAAGTTGTTCCATTTATCATGTTTTAGACATAAAGTGCTAGTGTTTCCCATTTATCATGTTTTAGATATAAAGTGCTAGTGCCTCCCACTTTGGTCTTTATCAGGATAAAACTTCATACATAGAAGCAGGCTTCTTGTCAAGGCTAAAGTAGGCAGGAAGCTGTACCATTCAGGGGTGAACAATAAGATAGTCTTCTAGTTTAAAGACATTTCTGCATCATTCTGCTGCTAAATATTTTCAGTTTAGTCAAACTCTGCTTTGTGTCTGTTACACATGTCATGTAGTCTAGAAGATGAGAAATGGTGCTGCTTATGTGATGATACAAGATCATTGGGCCAACACCAGTTTTGCTGTCATGATGATCTGATTGAAAGACCTTTTATGTTGCTCCCTTATTTGCATTCTCTTGCTTGGTTGTTCGGGGAGTTAATCTCAGAACTTGCCGTCAAGACATGATTCACTATTCAAAATTGGGAGACAATTTCACCTTAACAACCTCTTGTCTGTGGAAAGCGAGAATTTCCTTTGGGATCAGCAATGCAGTTCTAAAATTTAGGATAGATTTGGTCAGCAATGATGTAAGAGTCAAGTTAGTGATGCCATAAATGAGGTAAACCTGCAGAAGGTCCTTTACTGTGAAGTTGTTGACATAGTGAAGTGTTAGATGATGTCTTTTGTAGACTTGTCTGTTTTCTTTCCTTTTCCTCTGAGTTTTTCATATGTAACAAAACACACAAGTTAAAACTCTCAAAACTTGCTTACTGTAGGAGAAATACAGGGTCATATTTTTAAGAAACGTTCCCTGCCAGGATATTTCTGGAGCAATGGAGTGATAAATATCAAATCAAGTGAAGACCAAGAATTTAATTTTTCCCATCAGAGCCAATCTGTGATGCTTTTTATCTTAACAAAAATTGATATTTTATCCCTTTGATAATGAGAGGCTCTGATTGCACTTCTTACAAGTAATTCCCTGAGGAAGACCTCAAGTCAGAGGCAGAGATGGATCTGTGCCTCTTAAAGGCACAAGACATTTAAGAATAAACATTGCTTTATGCTGTAGGTGCCATTAGGTGGGTTTTAAATCTCTGTTCTGTATAGACAGTTTATGGGCAAAAAGCTCTTTACTATAGAATTTGTCTTTTGTAGAGCAGAACTGCTTGAAGGACTACACAACAGATAACTTATTTTCTTGTTAAATTTGGCTATTATTCCCAGTGGTGAAAGAAACACTGACAGGTGCTCCATTTTCCATGCCCATTTTAGGGCTAACAGGCCCCAGAGCAGATCCTAAGTTGATCTTAGCCTGCTGCCGTCACAGAAAGACTGGACAAAATATTGAAATTTTCACACAGCTTTTAACCATTCCTCTCCTGCCTAGATTCCCAGAAAGAGATTCTTCCAGAAAAATAAGGGGTTCGGAACTGGATCCGTTGAAATTAGTAAAGGAAACAAATGCCTGTTGGGTTATTTCTGTCCCCAGCTACTGCAAGATTGTTGTGTACAGAATGGCTTCTTGTGCTCTGGGCAATGTGGTTTTAATGTTAACTTCTACCTCTCCACAGGGGAGACTTTTCAATACAACTCACTGATATTCAGACTAAATGTTCCTTTGTGAAGTTTCATCCCATTAACCCTGGCTTCACCCTAGTTTACTACTCTAAGCAATTCCTCTAGCTGCTATGCCTGCTCTCAAAGCGATGGCAGTGAAGGGCATGGGATATTACACTGGGGTAAAGGCTTTGTCTCTCATAAGCAGGAGACATGAGTTGAGGCATTACTCACAGCTTGAAAGCCATTTACTCCTGGAGTGTGCTCTGAGGGCGTCCCCTCTGCAAGTGACTCCTGCTGCAGACCGTCCATCTGCTGCCCTTCATTTCTGCAGAGAACCTATTAATGCAGTCCACAGAGCTGGGGACATGGCTGGAGGGCAGCTCATGCCTCAGAATTCACAGCTCAGTGATGCTCTGCCCTCTAGGTGCAAAGTCAGCTTGATCCCGTTAGCGATCAGACACTCAAAGGTCTCTCTGGCTAGGGATGTAGCTAGGAAGTGCAGAGTTGTTTCTCTTGCAATGCTGAAATGTGCCTTGCAAATGAGATAGATGGGCTGTGAGTGAGTAGTGGATATATAGAATGAAATGTAAAAGTAAGGGGTGAAAATATTGCTGTTTTGGAGCTGAAGCCTTATTAAAGTCCTGTCTGTCCTATTTGGGCAAATTCTTTCTAAAGTATCATGTGTCACCAAAATCCCATTAAACTGTCACATAAATTATCAGAGTTTCTTTTTTCCATCACTGTGGATTACCTAGGGAGATATTTTTATGACAATGGAAGTTTTTTCAGT
Source organism: Buteo buteo (assembly GCF_964188355.1). Taxonomy (NCBI): domain Eukaryota; kingdom Metazoa; phylum Chordata; class Aves; order Accipitriformes; family Accipitridae; genus Buteo; species Buteo buteo. The sequence continues at coordinate 23,082,984 of NC_134183.1, forward strand.
CTGCTCCTCCTGCCTGATTTCATTTCAAATGAAATCCTTCTCTCGGAAAAGAGCCCATGGATTTCATAGCTCTATGGATCTCTGTGCTCTGCCTGCACAGCAGTTATCCTGTAGGTCTCTGTTGCACTTATCTCCTGCCTGCACCTTCTTTTAGGCATGGGACAGTTTAGGGCAATGCTGTCACTTCTCTAATCATACTGAATGAGAACACTGTACAGTCTGTTTTGATAGATCTCTGCTCCAGTGTCTTCCAGTCTTCTGAGCATCCACTGACTGGCTCTTCTCTTAGGCCAGTGTTGTTATCTTCACACAAAAAACACAGAAAGTGAGAGTCACATACATACTTAACTTGAAAATACTGCTTTTTTTTTTTTTTTCTTATACTTGTCGTGTCTCAGAGGTCTTGCATCTCTGCAAGGCAATCTATGTTTTTCCCATACTGGCTGAAAAACATATGGATTGATGGTCAGACCATGGCAGTACAAAATACTTGAGTATCTGAAATTGCCTGCTGCTGTAGAACAAATTAAGGCTGCAATGTGAGTGTTATAGAAGCAGGGGATGATAGATCCTTGCCTGCCTTTGACAGATAATCTAGAACTCCTGACATCAGCTAACTAGATAATCTGTTGGGCGGACCCTTGGAGCTGATCTTAGTGTTTGCTTCTCACCCCTTTCAAAGGGTGCATACACAGAAGCTGAGAACCAATAGACTTAAGAATAGTGGAGGGGCTTTGGAAGATAATTACTAATGACAGGAATCCCAGTAACTGTATTACTACAATCTTAAAGTGGTAGGACTGTCACTAACAGAGCAGACGAGAGAAGTTTCCAGTTACAAATCTCTGATCTGTATAAGGGAAGAAGCCCAAATTATGTCAAAATATCCTGATGATGAAATATTTCTGATTAGTGATTAGTTATTAGTTAGTGTCTAATGTTTAACATAAAGTGGTCAACATTAAGTAGTAACCAGACACCTTGCATCAGAGAGATCAAGGGAGATGGCTGAGGTGCCCTGTGAACTGGAACAACGATTCCAGCAGCTCTCAGAACACAGAGGTAATTCCAGAGGACTAGAGGGGAATCTTGGACCAAATTTCTAAAGGGTTAGCTAGAATGACCTCTGTGGCTATAGGTCTTGTACTGACACTGTTCTGGACACTGTAGTGGAGTGGCTTGATGCAGGACTTTATGAATAAGGACCTAGCAGAAGGTAGTGTAAATACGCAGGCACACCAGTGAAGGCAGTCGAGTCACTACAGATTGGCTTAGCTGATAGACAACAACTTGCATTTCTTCTTATGCAACCTAGTCCCAGTGAACAGTGAGAACAACTGATTGCTATCTCTTTTTATACCAGCCTTTTGCAATTTAAAGATTACCTCCTTCTCTGTTCGTCTGAGTTTAAAACCCATTTTCTCCAGCTTTTCTTTGTAAGTTATGGCTTCTGGACCTTTTGTCATTCTTAATGACCTCTTCAGTTTTCATTGCATTAATTTTTAAACTATGGTGGCCAGCAGTGGGCATAGCACTGCAGCTATTTGGTTTTGTTCCCTGGGTTGAGCAGAGCGAAATAATGATGTTCCTTGTCTTAGCTGTGATGTTGCCTGTTAGTACATCCCAGGAGACCTGCCATTTTTGGAACTGCTTTGCATCACTAACTTATCTGTTTTAATCCCCTGATCCTTCTTGGCAGTACTTCTTCCTAACCAGCTGTCCCCCATCTTGATTTTATTCCCCTGGAATTTGGCTGAGGGGAGCGGAGAGATCCGCCAGCAGCTCACAGCTTGCACGAAAGCAGCTGATGAGACCTTGGCAGGGCCAGGAGCAATGGTGGGAGCTTTAAAGGCGGTGTAGCCGACGCTAGCCCTCAGTCACCGAGGCAAGCAGCTCCGGTGCTGGCACGATCGGCGGCGGAGTGCTCCAGCACAGCACACGAGGTGCGTGTGGGGTCCTGGACTGGGGAACCTCAGGGGAGCGGAGAGACCCCCTGGGAGCTGGCAGCGAGAGTGGCTGAGGAGACCAGAGTGGGGCCAGGAGCAACGGCGGCCAAGTCCTCCCAATGCTATAAAAGAAACCCCTGGGGGCTCTAGGGACCAGGGCATGGCACGGCAGTTGCTGCAGGAAGGGCGCTGAAGCTCTGCCGGCTCAACCAGGGCACGATGGTATCCACCCAGCAGAAGGCCGTGTCCTCTCTAAAGTCTGGACCCACTGTGACTGGCGCAGCTCTGCAGACAGAGCTCGGTGGGAACAGGCTGCCACCCCGGTGCCAGGCTGCCGGCTGTGCCCTGCTCTCAGGCCACCGATACGGGACGGCAGCAGTGAGCGCGCTGGTGGGAGGTGCGCCCAGGTAGAGGAATTCCTCTGCTCAGTGACAGAGCTCTGGGAGGAGGTAAATGCCAGGCAGCTTGCTTGTCATCACTCTAATAAGGTAGCTGCACTGTAACAGCTATGTGGTTTCAGTTTTGAAGCTTGGTGTTATCCGAGCAGCTCAGAGGGTGTGCGGAGTGAGATAGGATATGCCAGTGAATGTTGAGTTGGCATATCCAAAACCGGATTGTAATGCAGTGGCTGGAAATTTCAGCTAGACTAATTCGGGTGCGCACGCTTAAGATGGGGATGTTAGATTATAAACTGAAACAATTTGTAAAGGGTTATAGTAGGGTTTTTGTCGGTGCAAGTTCTGAAAATAAGATTCAGCTCTTCCCCAATCTTCTGGAAGAGGTACACTTTGATTTCAACAGGAATTAGTTCGTGGGGTTTTCCTTTGGCTTCAGTCATACTGAAGGTCATGCTACATAACGGTAGTGGTTCCTGCTGCCTTCAGAGCTTGTCATTTTGGAGTCTGCCCCAAAACGGACTTGACAACTTGCTTACCAATTTCCTGGAGTTAAAAAACGGTGGTAGTAGGATGTCAAGCTGCACCAAGGCTGGGCGGTCTGTACCTGTGTTCAGCTCCCTGATAATCTCTGATTCAGAGGTGAATGAATTCATAAAACACATGCACAAAAGGAGGTTGCCAAGCAACTTGGAGCCTGAAACTCCCCCACCAAGCTATGAGGATAGAGAAAAGGCAGCCAAGGCAATTTGTAATGCTTGCTTCTTTGCCATAGGTAACAGTAATAATACATATAATATAGACCAATTTAAGAAAGGAATAGCTCGTTGTTGATTCTGGAAAACAACAGCTGGTCCTGCCAGACTGTGTATTTTGCCTCTGTCTTAAGACGTGTCTGCTTTTGGAGCATTTAGCCAAAAGCAGGGTCAGCAAGGAGATGGCCATGTTGGGGAGGAGGGAGATGGGGAGGAAAGTATTATTCTATCTTAAGGCAACTAAAAGACTGACAACTACTGGAAAAGTTTTAGGAGGGGAGTAAAGCATCTGACACAGATTCTGCCTCAGATCAGTCTCATGTTTTCTGTGATCTCAGTATTTGATGCTTTTTACAAACATACTTTAATATATTCATTGTACATCACACCATATCCTGTCTCCTCTCTGGCTTTGCGTAACTGTGCAGCCTTGGGCATATCAGATGTATCCAGGACAGGATGCAGCTGTGACATGCATGGAAGAGCTATGTGATGGTGCTGCTGCTTACCCATTGTTTGACTCACAGAATACCCTGTAGTGGCCACAGATAATTGAATTGGAAGGGAGACTTTAGCTTTCTTGGTTTCTGTCTACTCTGGCCTGGGGTAAACTTGACCCTTTGATTTGTGTAATGCTCATGATAAAGTCATGCTGTATTTAGGCATAAGGGAAAAAAATAATTCTGTGTCTTAATGGCCCTGGGCTTTTGGGGTAAAGAGAAGAGAGGTATGCAGAAGCACAGCCAGAAAAATTCCAGTCAAGACCTGGATCTAGGTTGAATTTCTCACATGCTGTGTATATAATTCCCTTTGAGTCCTTATAAAATCCTAGCCCTATGTTTTTTCAATGCCCTGTCCCTTTGCAAATGGCATGGCTCAAATCTCAGCTTGAAATAATTTAGAACATCAGCCCAGGTCAAGGCATCTGAAACTGCATTTAATTTCCTTTCTGTGCTCCTCTTGATGAAGGACACTGCTGTGTTAATGGGGTTTTGTTCATTCAGGCTGCTCTTTCCCCAACTGATGTCATGGTTAGTGACATCAAAGTCACCTCTTACTGAACCTTGGTGATGACATGACTAGAGGAGGATCCTTATAACAGGCAGGAGATTAAGCAGCAAGTTAGCAGTACTTGGAAGAACAAAGCTCTTATTTTCATGCATATATCCACAGTCAAAATGAGTGAAGAGAAAGGGAGATGGGAAGTAGGTGATACATTAGTAGAATTATATACTCAAAGGGGTTTTGCTCAATGTTTTGCAAGAGGAATCGGTGATGTTTGCATCTCTCACCTTGGGTATTGTTGGTGCCATCTTATATTCTGGGCATGTTGAAACATAACAGTGTAATGAGACATGATCCGCTGAATAAGGCTTTACGTAGCATTAAAAGGTTCCTCTGCTTTCTCTTTTTATTATTTACATTCCCAGAGAAGGTTATGTGTCATGTGGGCTTTGCAGAGATAAATGGCTAACCTGAGCTTTCTGGCAGCTTCCCCAGAACTTGTGGAGGATCTGCCTAAGTGTTGGCCTGAGTATTTTGAAGACTTAAGCTCAGTTCTGGGCCTGGAAGGATGTATATGAGAAAACCTGTGGTTGCGTGTGCTAAAGATAGGTTTAGTGGAGCACAGGAGGGTAGTACAAGAGGCTCTGAAGTAGCACAGAAAAGGGCAGCTGGGCACCAGTGTAAACTAGTAAGCTGTGCTGGGTAGTACTGAGGTGGTCTGGTCAGGACTGCAGTCATGGGGGTGTTGGAAGCCAGGAATGAACTGAAGCAGCTGAACCGAGTGCAGATATCTTGACTGGTGCCTGTCAGGTGGAGTGCCGAGTGTGGCTGGCCAGTGTTGCTGTCCACTACTTTCATGAGCTCTAATGTTTATCACAGTTATCACAATAATTTCAAGGCAGATAAGTAACTGGATAGGCTGTAAAGCATAGGATTGAGTGACTCCTGCCTGCCACAGAGTTAAATCTTTGTTTCTCAGGTGTTTCAAGGGTAGCAAATTTTATGGCCGTGTCGTCAGCTCTTTGCTCTGTTTGCTGCTTCATTAGTCTTCATGCTGGGTGCAGTCTGTGGGAGCACAGCATTTGGATACGGGATTTGGCTGTGATGAGTTCCGTGAAGGGAACGGGCAGTTAAGAAGCTCTGCGGTTTCCTTGCTGGTACCTTTGTTATGACTCTCTTGTGGATGGGATGTCAGAGCGGCGGATGTGCTTGTTGGGAGGGGAACTTTTAAAGGAAGCTTTAACTGGAATAGAGAGACTTTCTTGGCTGGACATACAGCCTATGGGCCCCTCTGTCATCACCCACAGGGAAACAATGTGGATGATCTCTGTCTGGTCTCTTCCCCCGCCCTCCATTTCCTGGGTTTTAAGATCTGGAAACTCCAGAAGCTTTGCTGACATTGAATCTAGCAAGACAAGCTTGGCTTTGATCAGCCTTGAGAGGAAGAACAGAATGCAGGTCTCTGCCAGTCCCATGCTATTTGCAATTAGCAGAACTATGACAAACTTTCCTGGGTTTCCGAGATGAGAAAGCCCTTGCTTAGAGTTTCTTTTTTCTAATTTTGACTGAGGAAAGAACCTCTCAATTAAGATGCTGTGCTGTCTCCCAATATACAGAAGAGATAAGAGTTGTTAAAGCTGTATTCATCAATTGCAAAAGAGAACTTGTTTTATTTTGCTTTGTGCTATTTACAGTTGTTGTCCATTAGGAGTCCTCAAGAGCCTCATTCTCAGCTACAACCCCACAGTCCCATAAGTTTAGCTCAGCAATGAGCCTGCAAAACAGCATTAAATCATGGTGATGGGAGAAAGAAGAAAATGTTTGGAAATGGCAAAATGCAGCTGATATCTTTGTGAAAGCTAGTTTTTGCTTGTTGCTGTTTTAAAGCATTACTAAGGTAGACTGTAATGCACGACTAACTGGAGCAGAATAGAAATTGTGTACTCTGATTTGGGGGAAAAAAAACCCCAGAATGGCTAGTAGTTCTGTAGGAGCTAAAGGGAGCTTTTACAATCCATAAGTGCCATAGGCACTTATGTATACACATTGATCAAAATATACTAACCTCACAGTAAGGTAAGGCATAAGAATGATGAAAGATTATGGCTATTGAGGAACAGAGTTCCAGTTGCTTTACTGGACCAGAATATGATTGCTCTGTATGAGCTCTTTGAGCTGAGAGTGCAGTTCACTCTTCTAGTGCCCACCAACTGCCTGCATGGAAGTGGGGAGGTGTGGAGGGGGGATTGTTTCCAAATCTGAGTCTGCATCCCTGAAAGACGTAACCAAATTGTACTGTAATGAACATATTGAGCAGAACTGTACAGAATGTACATTTAAGGAGAAGAATTAGTGTTTATTCCTTCTTTGACTGTGAAAGGAGAACTTTCACGTGTATTCTCAGCTCAGATACATCCTTTGCTTTGTCAGACAAATCACTAAACAGCTCTTTAATAACATCTGTATTTTTCAGCATAGTGTTCTACCTTTCTGTTTCATGTTAATTGATTAAGGATTTGTAAAGCATTTGGAAACTGAAGGACAGCTTTGGGAGCTAAAGGCAAAGGTGTTCAACTTTACTAATTCAGCATTTGCTTACAAGGGCACTCAGCTGGTACCTTTAGTTTTGTTTTCTGTCCTGTTACCGCTCCCAAGCCTGTCAATTGGGGTGCCTCAATTCACGCAAGGGAACAGAGCCTGAGCTCTGACGTTGCCTGATAGAGCAGGACAAACATATCCTGGCATCGCTGCGATGCCCTGACAGATAATGGTTTCCACTAAAGTAAATCTGTCAGGTTGACTTGTGACAACGGCCTGAGACTGTGAATGCTCACAAAAGGATCATTTTAAGACAGATAATTGCTTTGTCCTTTCCCTTTATTTTCTGCACCTGGCAGATGTCTCCTTCTGCCTTCTCCTGCTTCCTTGGCCCATCCGTGGAGTATGCTCAGCACAGATGGGATCTTCAAAGAATTTGCTGTCAAACTTGGTCTTTCCTAAGCATATGTATACCGAGAGTTTTTTGAGACTTACAATGTGGGTGCTTTTTCACAGGAACAGTAAATAACATACCTGATAACAAGGAAACTTTCTCTGTCAAGTTGCAAGTCTACCTTGAAACAGGTTCAGTAGAGCTTATCAATGAACTGTTTAGCAAGATTTTGATTATTTTTATTCTTTTTTTAAAAAGCAACTGCCCGAACCCTGTCCCAAATTCCTACAGCTTATGTCTCCCATGCCAAATGTATTGCTAGAAACAGCTGAATTCTTCTAGTTGTAACTTCTGAAAATCAGTTTTGTAAACCTGAGTGTGTGTCTATATTATCTGAAATGGAAAACTGTCTTTCTGTCAAAAGTAACAGCCCGGCTTAGCTATGCACATTGTTATTTCTACCTTTTGTTGGATGGATATGAAATGATGGTTAGTTTTAAGTACTCTACCTCTGGAGCTTATCTGGGTAACATATTCATGTATTTTCCTTAATTATATCAGTTTAACTTGAGTAGTTATGATTCTAACCCTACAACACAGGTTACTGCCAGAGATCAGACAGCTTGCATGTCCTTGGAGGCCTGATGGGTGGACAGATCTGCTTAGAGATTTGGGAAGTTCTCAACTGTTAATGGTGAAATACTGAAAGTGGAGCACGGCCTTAGAAAAATAAATTATTTCTAGTTACCTTTTAAACCTTAGTGAAGTTTGATAGGGTCAAACTTTCAAGAATTGCCAGGAATTATGCTGGTGCCATTTTGAGAGGCAGTAATCTGCACATGCAAAATGCCCTCTAATAGTACCCATAAATATCTGTAAGCTATCATAGAATAAACAAGCAAAATGATAGGGATGAAACTAGCACATTCTGGTTCTGAGGACCAAACCTGGGACCAATTGGCAAACAGCACCTTCAGGAAATATCTGGAGTATTTAGGGACGTATTTTTCTTCAAATATGTCTTGGGTTGTTATCTCAATTAAAAAGGAGTAAAACCTACTTGCAAAGAGACTATTCAAAGAGAAGTCCTGTCTAGGTTTTTTTTTTTGCTTTGTTTTACAGACAGTCGTCCTTATGTGTTTCTAGTGGCCCGTGTCCACCCTGGTGAAAGCAATGCCAGTTGGGTAATGAAGGGGACCCTGGAGTTCCTCGTGAGCAGTGATCCTATTGCTGATCTCCTGCGGAAATGTTTCATTTTCAAGATTGTCCCCATGCTTAATCCTGATGGAGTCATCAATGGCAAGTGAGTTGTGACATGTACTTAGTCTGGTTTTTTTTCTGGGTTTGTCCACAGGTTTTACCCCTGTGCACCTAGCAGGTCTTGCCTTCAATATTTTGGGTCAGGGGAATTGCCTTTGCCTGGTGTTTTATTCATCCTGTTATCAATCCTGTATGGAAAATGTGAATCTGAGATACTAGCACCGTGTGCTGTCTTGCATTTGTCAGGTGTATGTGATTCTGTACTGTATGTGACCATAAGATCTCTCAGTTGCCTGGATGGAATATTAGTGGTGCCAGAGAAACTGGATCTTTCCTGCTAAATGGAGTTCTATCTATTCTCTGAAATCAGCAGGGCAGACTTCACCTGCAAGACAGATATGCTTGGGAATAACTGGCTTTAATTAATGCTTTGTATAGCCTGATGGGGGGGAAGATGAGTAAGGATCTATTAAATTTTCACATTTGCATGGAAATATTTCCATATAGCGAAGCTCCCTCCTTCTCCCACCTCCTTTTCAATCTTCCCTCCCACATGTTTCCTAAGAGATACTGAATCTATGTTTGGAAAATACTGATTCCTTTTTGCATTCTTTGCTTTTACACTATCCCTGCCCACCCACACTAACTTGCCTTCCCTCTCCCAGTACATGTGTGGAAAAAAGTACAACTCTGCTCCTAATAAGTTAACATGAAATAAATATTGCTATGCAGCCAGCAAAAGAGGAATTGCCTTTGAAGGCTTGAAGAGTGCACTGAGATAAAGTAGGCTTGTCCTTTGCTGGAAAAAGGTCTCTGGTGTCTCTGTGGATGGTGGAATTTGGTCATTTCATTGGGTGTTTGTGGAGTGGCTGTAGGTTAATAACTGTCAGTCCTGTCTCTGATGCAGGACATTATGATCACATTTCACAGGTAGCTGGTGAGTTGTGCGTTTTGGTGAGAAGGGCTTGCAGGTTTTTAGGCAACATCTGTGTCCCCTGGCTTGTTGCAATGGAACATGTGACAAATCTTGAAGAGGAAAGATGGGTTTAGGCAAGCCCTGAAACACATAGCGGAGTATGGAGGAACAACTTATCTCAAGCTACGTTCTCCTATCTGCTTTTGTGTCAGGTTGTGCTGATCGAGAGCTGCAGAAACAGAAACCCAATCCTGCGTAACAACTGAGTTGAGTTTGTTTTGGTTCTAAACTGATTAATTTCAGTTTGGGGTGAGGGGTTCAGCAGAGAGCAGCTTGGGCTTTTCTGACGGTTTCCGGTCTGTGACTATGAACAGTCACAGTTTTTGTGCTGCTACGCTCCCCAGGACTTGAGCATATCAGTAGTCTGGGAGGACTGTTCAGAGTAGCTGGATACTGCCCCAGAGTATTCGAATCCTCTGCTGGCACCAAATGCATCCCTGATTCTTCCAGACAACAGAAACAAAAAAGAAAGGTTGAAGCTTCCCCCCCCCCCCTTTCTTTTTTTTATCTTTCACTACATTTAATTAAAGTTTCCAGCAGATGGAGCACTGGAGGGAATGTTTGACCTTTTTTCTCCAGCTGTCAGGAGTGAGTGTAGCAGAGAAGGAACCCTCAGGAGGGAGGACGTGGCTCTTGGTGACACCTGTATGAAGTGTACTGCCTGAGCTTGTATCACTCAGGAAGGTGTTTTGCCTTCCCTAGTGCGGATGAGCTTAAACTGTAGCTAAATCTAGTGATGAGCTTAAAAGTTTGGTAAGCCTTGCACGTGGGATAGGAGCAGGGGAACAGGGACTTTGCCGTGCCTCTGGTTGTGAGGCCTGGGGAAGGGAGAGAACCATTCCTTTATGCTTTAATTTAAATATTTTTATCCTGCGAAGCCTTCTGTGGCCCAGATATTCTTCTTGTTTCTTCCCATGTGCTTTTTTAAGCAGACTTGGGTCCTCCTACACTGAAAGAAATACTTCTGTTCTGGGCCTTAGGTTTACTGGTGGTCTACTGGAGAAGGCAAATCTCTTTCAGGCCCTTAACGTCTCGATGTCCACATGCAGATTTATTTGGCTACTTAATGTTCCACCTTGTCCAGGATTAAATGCTCTAGTAAACTGTTGTCTTTCAAGTCAATGTTAAGAGGGAAAGTGTTTTCTGAGGAAGCTGGTCTATAGCCCGTTATCAAACATAGTACTTGTAAGAAGATACTTGCTAAATATTTTTTACATCTCTAAAACCCAATTTACAACCCATTTCATGAAGCGACTTGTTTGGCTTGGGATTCACAATCCCTGTTGTGGAAGTCGCACCAGGCATCCCTGAACAGACTGCTAGAGTGCCTGGGATTCCCTCTGCCAACACACCAACCTGCTCTTCTTTTCTAGTTTTATACAAGTTGCTGTGCTCTCACACCTTCCCCCCCCCAATGAGGGCTGGACATACTGAATGCATCAAATCCACTATCCAGGCCAACAAATATCTTGGCTCTGTGCTGGACGCCGGGGATACCTACATGTGGTAACCAGTGATGATCTCTCTTATTGTGAAACAAGGATTTCTTCTGTTTTAGTGCCTCTGTTGCTCTTGTCTTGGCATCTCGGTGCCTTTCTTTAAGAAAGAATTGGGTTCTTTTCCGTTGGCAGTTCTTTGAATCTCCTCACTCTCCCTCTTCCCCAGTCGTGCGTGCTGGGGGTGTGCATAACGCTTTGCTGCCCATCGCAGAGCCAAATGCCAGTGCGTGGTTACAAAGGATTTTTTCCAGCAGCCCAGCTGTGCCCCTTCCCCAGCTGGCTCCCTGCCGCAGGCGCAGCTCAGCAGAAGAGCGCTCATCCCAGCAGTGTACCGCACGATCCCGCTTTGGGAGCCTCATGCAGCAACAAGATGATCAGGCCCTTGGTGTTTGCTTTGGTTAATGTGATCTGAAAGTTACATGCGGAGAATGTTCCTCTAACACTGATAGGACTGCGGTAATGCGATTACGCTCTGGCTGTGTGTGGCTGAGCTGGGAAGCAGCTCTCCACCCTCCCTTTCGCTTCAGCCAGCGCTCTGAGAATCTGTTCCTGTCTGTCAGCGATGGAGAGACTTGCAGCCCTGTCACTGATGCTAAATGAAGGTAGTGGTGATGCAAGCGTGCATGTACAAGTGGGGTTGTCATCACATAAAAATATAGAACACTACCACATATTGCAGCTAATTTGACTTTGTTCAATCCAGAGAAAATCGGTAAGCAATTGTGTTGCGGTGTGTGGCTGAGTGTTTTGCTCCATCCTGAACAGCACTCAGGTGTAGGATTTGTCAAATAATGTTCAGCTGATCTGATAATGGCTATATATTTAGATTAAATAATAAAGACTGCTTTTCATAAAGATCATCTTACACTTTCTGCCAGATGCTGGCTTTTGACCACTGCTGGCAACAGGATGCTGCCTTATATAGACCTGTGGTCTGACCTGATATGGTTATTTGTGTGTTTTAATTTTGTTTCTTTTGATATAAATTACAAGGAAAAAACAGTCTTAATCTCCAAGACTGGTAGTGTAAGGCAGTCTGAAGTGACAGCTGTGTACTTAAGAGAAAGTGTCCTTGCAGCCTGACTTTATTTTGTACAAGTTGTTGTGTGAGAATCCAAAGTGTTGTTTGGTCTTATGGCTCACTACCTTCACCCATACCTCTAACCCCTTTTTAAACCAAATCATAGCAAAATAGGAAACCTTTAAAAGGAATTAATCTCTGTTAAGTGTTGGAGAATCCATGAAGAAGAATATCACTTTCATTAGGAAAGTGATATAAAATGCAGTGGGTGAACAAGAGACCTGTGCTTTGTTCCTGGCTCTGCTACCGGTGGACTATGAGACCTTGGTCATTACCCCCTCCTTTTTGCTGAGTTTTCTTCCTTAGAGAGTGAGATGACGTACCATAACCTTTGAGCAGTTTGAAATGAAGACTGAAGTATGCATAGTGGGAGCATTTTCTCTTCAATTTAGATCTGCTACTGTTTTAACTATTATGCTTGTTTTTAACTTGTAGAATGTGGAAAATACTGTTTTCAGAAAATACCATTTTCAGAAAATCCCAGATTTATGAGGAATGGTGCAGAGTAGCCTTTGGTGAAACTTTCTGGATTGCTTTAAAAAAAGTTCATCTGTTCAAGTGAAATCTTTGTACCCTGAAACTAGATCAGTTATAGTCACAGTTGTATAAAATCCAGAAAGCAGGGTTCAGTAAAGGAACTTGTAAAAAGCCTAACTATAGCAGCGCAAGAAGAGGTTTTTATAAAGAAACAGAATACCGCTGTCCATGCTGTTCCACATAAACTCGTTATCACACATTTGAGCATCAAGTTGTGCGTGTGCTCACGCATGCCTGTGCAGTTGCATGCTAACTTGTGATGTGCTCGTGTGCTGCCTTCAGCGTGCACCCGCTGTGCATCCTCCTGTCAGCAGCCTGTTCAGGCAGCTGTTTCCCAGCATCTGCTCAGACCTGCAAGCCCTCTACACACCACACACACCTGGCTCTCCCACGCGTGTGCTCAGTCACAACATGGTAGCCAACATTTTGTGGTTTTGGCCGGACTTCTCCATGCAGAGCAGTTCTAGATAAATATTACTATTTATTACACTTAAATTTATGGTTATTAATTATATCAGTATAACCTAATTTATATCACCATAAACAGCAGTAATAAATGATGCCAAATGCTAACACTCGATGCTTGCCAACTGTGCCTGGTTGATGAGGGTTTTTTCCTCCCAGTTCCCAGAAGTATTAAATTAAAAATGATTGGCCTTGCAAGATCATTGATCAAGCACAAAGTGTGGAAGCTCTTGGGGAAGTGATTTTGTTTTAAAAAATACTTCACGTGCGGACTGCTCATGGAATGTCTATGTATTTTGTGTATTCAGAAATTCTCTTCCCACTGACAAATCCCTAACTGGCCAATATCACTGTTCTCTGAGTTCATGTCTCACTCCTATGTTGCCACCTTCTTCCTCTTCCTTTACTTCCTTTTAACATTTCCTCTTTTCTTCTGTTTGCCCTTTTCTCACTCTCCCCTCCCTCCTATTGAATCAAAGAAGCTTTTCATTGAAAAGAACTTGGTGCATTTTATAAATGAATTGAACCAATCAGTGGAGATGGGAGCTGGCGAGTCTTTTTTTGGTAAAGGAAGATGAATTTTTTGGAAGCTGCATGATTTCTTCAAAGCCATGGGGTAACCATAGTAGCAGTTAGGAAGAGGAAATCCTGATTTGCATTTTGGATTATAGCCATGGACTATTCTTTATTTGGTTTAAAAACACCCTGTTCTCTCCTGCACCTGCCCTCATACAACACAGGCTGAGTAAGCTTTTCTGCTGCTCAAAGGTAAGGCAGGTGAGGTGCTGGGTTTCTTGTCTCTCCACTGATATTCGCTCACACTTTATTTAGGCTGTTTATTCCATCCTGTTTTACTTATGAGGTTTTGTTCATTACCTCCTCAAATCCAGCAGAGAAAAGCTTTACTTTGACAGTTACTGAAATGGAGAGATAGAAATGTCCACTAAAATTCTTTCTAGAACAGGTTTCCTCTGCTCACTCTCAGAAGTTACAAAGGGAAAAACAAGTGTGCTCCCACTTATTCTTTGGAACCTGGTCCTTTGTCTTTTTCGAAGGACACTCTTAAGAGGAGGAACGGAAGCGCATTTGTCTCTATACCCAAAATGCACTATTTGTATATATGGCTTTTTTTCTCTCCTATATTAATGCTTACTCTCCTACATTGAGACATTGTATTCTCCAGACAATGAGAGGCAGAACTGATCAGGAACAGGAAGAAAAGGTGATGGCCAGTCTAAGGAGTCAGTTTATGATCCAGAACTGCATCCTCAAGGATTAAATCTTGAGGTGATGTCAGACAAAGCTGTACAACTGCAGACATCCCTCCTTTTCTCCCCCTCCTTCTCTTTATTGCTTCTCTGTGGTCAGAGGATTGAAGAGGAGTTTAATTCTCAGAATCTGGCCTTGCATAACTAAATTGGTGCCATGCACTCTGCAAACACACTCCAAAGGCTCTCTCCAGTCTAGCTAATCTACGATGTGTGTGTTTCTCTAAGGACAGTGCTGAAATGTGGGAAGGCTGGGAAAGGAGTGTTTTCGAATTAATGCAGTGAGAGAGTTTGTCTCTAGGAGAGAGAGGTACTGCAGGATTAGTGTGCTGCATCTAAATTGGCACTACTGTGACAAAAGTAGTTGGGCAGACATATGTGTAAGCCAAGGTATACTTGGATAAAAGAGCATTTTGTTAAAAATTCAACCCTTACGCGTTTATAATGGCTGTGCCTTGAGTTGCACGTTGTAAGGTGACGTATCTGCATGCACTGACACTTTCCTTCAGGCCTCAGAGGGGATGAAAATGCCAGTTCTGGGAGCATCTGTACTGGCTTGGTATGTGGCTCTGGGAAGTGCATATGAAGTGTGGGCTAACTTTCCCCAAGTGGAGTAGAAGTTTTCTCAGTTATTTGCTGCTTTAGTGCCTCAAGTGTTGCTTCTGTTGCTCTCCACCGAGAGGGCAGTGATGGATTTGGGAGCATAGGGTAGCAAATGTAGCTAGTGCATACACAGCATGAGATGAAATATGAGCTGCAGCATTCCTCGCCTCTCACCTCTGCAAGCTCTTCCTTGGTGGAGCCAAAAGTGGGGTCTGGCCCTGCACCATGCACTTCTGCGAGTACCTCTCTGTGCTGCGGGAGATGCCCCAATTTCAACCAAAGCCCTTTGCGCTGTGCTGATGTGACAGCCCATCCTTGGTTCTCCTTCTGTGATAAACATCCGTCTGCAGACGGCTGCACCCCAGGACTCTCCCTTCTGACAGCGCTTCCAATGCAGTATTGTTTATTCCTTCCTTTATCAGCTGGAGCTGCTGGGCCCCCTGAGTTATTAGCTCTATTCATTCATTGTCAGTGTTTCCTCCTTCGTAAATATGCCCCCATACGTCTCTGCTCCTGAGGAATATGCTTTCTCTTCTATTTACTGCTTTTCCCAGGCCCCCACCTCCTCATCGCTCTCTCTACCCAGTGGCCCAATAACAGCCAAGGAGATAAATAAGCTACATAACTCTTCCCAGCTATTATTTTTTGTTGTTGTTGTTGCCCTGCATGGTAATATATATAATAACAAGGAAACAAATCTTATTACTAAAGTAATTACAATAAATAAAAAGCCGAGAGGGGAGATGAAGGAAGGGTCTGTCGGGGGAGTGATTGCAGTAGGATTTTTTAAAATTTAATTTACTCGAGATGTTCTCTGCCACTTTGTTGATACCCTGCTGAGGGGGGCTGTGACTAATTAGCAGCCAGCTGTTGTTCTAACACCCTCACCTAATTTATTGTGTGGCTGACTCTCTAAAACAGGAGCCTGTGTGATATCATTGTCTGTAGGACTTGGCACCAGCCTTGTGTCAGTGGTTGGCTTGCTTGGTGCTTTTGTTTCCCAGAAGCTGAACAGCTGAAATTTTGGGTGCTTTACTGTCATTTCTTTTATATTCTAGCATATCCCATGTGCTTCCAGGAGTTTGGGCAAGAGAGTACACTCAATCTATTGCATTATAAGTGCTTGTCCCAGTGTCCAGCCTAATAATGGACCAACACAACTGCCAGTTTTTGACAAATTGGCCAGAGAACTGTACCACTGTTTGTGTGCCTTGGTAGAGAGCAAAAGAAGACCTAGCAGCAGAAAGTCTGATATGGTCTAGGGTTTGTTAAACTCTAAAGTTTGGGATCTCTTTCTACTGCTTGCAGGTTTCTTATGGAAGTACCATATTGTTGCTTGCCAATAGAATGATTACAGTATTGTCTGTCTTCTAAATGGCCATGAAAACTAATTAGTTAATGGCCATATTAAGAACTGGAAGTATCTAATGCATTGTCCCTTGTTTCATTAGTCTTCCATCTGCCAATTGCAAAAGCACGTGCTGTCTTTGTAAAGCTCTTAAACAGAAAAGGTACCCCATGAGTTGAGTGCATCTCCCTTGGCTCATTCATACCTAATTTATGCCGGTGATGCAAGGTCACCTGGGTATTTCACTACAAAAATCACTTGATGTGGGCTCAGTAATATTACTGTCTTGGACTACTAAACACTTCAGCTTTTAGCCTTGGAAATTACTTCATTTTAGATAGGTACTACCTTGTATTTTCAAGTTGGCATGAATACTAGATATGAACGTGATGTTCCATGGACTCAGAAAGGAATTATTGTGTTCTGCATTTGTGTCTACTTTCCTGACTGATGATTGGAGTTCATAATCAGATGTGTGCACTCCTTTGAAGACATTTTCAGGAGCCAGGAGACTGGTGTACAAAGCTAGCTTTTAGTAAAGTTAATGAGATGATTGAATTATATTATTATTCTTGTTAGCTTGATTGTGTATCATTATCCCTTCTGTTTGTTATTATGCTTATTTGAGTCTCTTTTGTGGTATATTATTCCCATAACAATTGTGCCTGTGCTGGGCTCTGTATAGAGACAGGCAAGGAGCAGCTGGCCCCTTGTTAGGAACTGATGCATTAGTGACACAGCTTACGCAATAGGATTGGTGAGCCTGAAAGGGATATTGGGCTGTTGGCTCTCATGCAGCCTGATCCATCTTCTCAGCCCTGGCTACATGATGCACTTCATGGAGGTGCGAGCTTTGTAGTTACAGCTCTCCTTCAGTATTACATCCTGGGATAGGAAAAGCATCCTGCTGCAATGACTTCTGCAAACACCTGATGAAGGTTGGTGAAGGATACCTCAGTATCATTAATGCAGGAGTTGGAGAATTGCATTAAAAATCAGGAGTCTCTTTATACCTTCTTGGAATTTGCAGGAGGTATCTGCAAACCTTGACCCACATGGCTGCATAGGTAAATCTACACTGAGAAATATTATAATTACTGCTGAACTTGGATTTTACTTTTTACCTGATTGTGGTAGGCATCAAATACTGATATCAAAGTTCAATATTTCAGAGATGAGCTAATGTCATGAGTAAAGGGGCTGTTTTGGTCACCCATCTCAAGATCAAATCTGCTTATCCAAGTTAATGCCTATTGGAAGCTACAGATTCAGGGATGGAGTTGTTATTCATAGGATGGGAAAAGAGAAGTCCACAAAATGAAATTGTAAAAACTTCACTTTTATAGTTGCAGTGAAGAATGTCCAATACTTTACTGCAATATCCACACTACCTGGAAAGCTGAAATTGCCTGGGAATGAAGGTTATTGTCTCTTGTAACATACCTTCGTATATTATACTGTGTAATAAATCAGGCAGTATTTCTTTTGCCCTGAAAACTGGACATCCCTGGAGTTCCAAGTGACATTTCACATTTTATATGACCATTCAGTCCCTTTAAGTATTAAAACACATCACTTTTTGTGAAATATGCACAGAAATTCTTTTTGAAAGCCTATGAATAAAAAAATCTGGAGCTTAGTTAAGCAAGTGTAACGCTGCTTTTCCATGAGTTTGCTGTAAAAAATTTTGTGTTGGATTAGCTCTGTGTTTTGGCTAATGTTGTTCTTTAACATTTGTATTTATTTCTGTATTTCTCTCTGACTTTTCCTTCCCCTCTCATTGGAATCTGTTATTCAAATGTAACAATAAAAGCTGGCAAAGTACTATGATAGGAGAGGAGATATATAATGGCCTTGGGTTGGAGAAATGGACTGGCCACAGAAAATAGCATTTGTAGAAATGGGACAAAGAAGCTTATGCACAAAAATAAGCTTCATTTGAAAGCTTATGTTTTCAAAATTGCTTGTGCAAAAATGTGCCTACAGAGGACCAGCTGAAGTTGAATTGTTCACCTGTGCACATGGTTCAATATGATTGCACATGCATTTGGGGTAATTACATGGGCAAATTTTGCTCCAGTGATTTTATCAAATTGCCACCCTAATTTATAAATCCAGCTGAATATCCCATAGAAGCATCAAGAAAATGAAAACCAGAAAATTGAGTCAGTGTTGGAATGACAGAGTGAGAAATCAAAACCTCTTCCGCAGCCTAACAGGCAGCGCTGCTGGAGTCGGGGGGGGGGGGGGAAGGCAGCACAGTTTCAATACTGCAAAGCAGCTCTGAGTCTTGAAGGGGTAGAAAAACTGAAAAGCTTTTGAAGTCATATAGGCCAGGTTTGAGCTGGAGTGGGGGGGAAAGCAGAGGGTAAGACTGGCAGGGAAGAAAGCTCCAGTAATAGTGCACCTTGAGTCTATGCTTACTGCAAAACTCTGAAGTTAGTATTTGAACACACCCTAGCTTAATGATACCGTAATCCTATTAGGGACTCTCAGGTAACTGATATTTTACTGCATGGGAATAGTGATGATATATGCTCTAAGATTCTACAGAAATTATGTCCAGAACTGTGTAGAGCTGAACAACTTTTCCATGGCCTTTTAGAATTGGCTTCTTGAATTTCACAAGTGGATGTTTCCTTATATAAAATGGTTATATGTTCCAATATATCCCATAGGACTCTTCCATGTCTGGGGAAGCAGAACACAGAGAAGAAGTGTTAGTGAACAATATAGTCTAGATCCTAATTCACCTTTTGGGTTGTTTTCATTTGTCTGCCACAAATGACAAGGACTTAAGGCATAATTATTATAACAGTTGGAGAAAAGCTGCTATATTCTACTGTGTATATATATTATACAATGCAAAAAGGGAAAATGATTTATTTCTAAATATGTACACATAATCCATATTCAGGTCAGTATCTTCATGTAATGTTGTTTTTGTTGTTTTGCGTTTTTTTCTAAAGTTAGCAGGGAATAACAAGGTGTGAGTGCAGGGATTCTTTCCATGTACATCTCATGACAGCATCTCTAGTAGTAGGGTTTCTTTCTCTGTCCTCTATGTTCCCCCATTTTTCTCCCAAAATGTTCATAAGCTCAGCTTTTGAGGGAGAGGGAAGTACCAGTTTTCCCAGGGACACTTGCTCCCACTGAGCACTGCCTAAAATTTGGTTCCCAGTTCTAGCTCTGGTCCATGGTGTCTTCTACCAGCAGTAACAGTAATGACACTAATGAAAACTTACTTCTTGAGGAATGTTTCCTGTATTCATTGTCTGTTAGCTAACAAAAGGTCATTAACATAAAAACAAAAGGCAAAGATTAAAAAAGTGATGATTTTTCGGTCTTCCCTGTAACGGTTATGGCACATAAGAGAATGTAAAGTGCAGAGCAGCTGAACACTCATAAACTATTTTAATACCATTTAGAAATGAGAAGAAGCAGGGGAAGAGGCTTATGTAGCAATGTAGTTTATTGCACTAATCAGTCACTTCTACAGAGCACTATCATGGTTTTAAATCCTTGCTCCAATGATGTGAAAAAAATTGGTGGTCTCTCATCCAAGTCTCTAATAGATCTTGGTCTATGTCATAGAAATCTCTAGTACTGCGCTTGAGCTAGCAGTGTATTCTGTGCTTAGATGGATATAATATTAGGCAAAGCAGATCTGGATTATACCCGTGATAACAGCAGTAACGCAAGGTCTGAAAGTGAAGAACCTATGAAGAGAAGAAGTTATGAGAGATTAACACTAAGCTATGTTTTTACTTGGATATTTTTAGGTGACAAGAATAACACCATTGGGTTAGGCTGTGATCTCTGGAAAGGCAGCTCACACTGTGTGGGTTGAATCATCTGCATGGAATAGCCAAACGTTCTGCTGATGTACCTGTCTAATGTCTCGCTGTAAACACGCGTAAAGGTTTAACGTGGGTATCCCAAGAGTGAGGGTAGTGGGAGTATAGTTGTTTTCCCCGCTCCAGAACATGCATGTTACACGGAGTTAGCTTTGGAATAACATTATGTTTGGGCAATACCTTGCCTGGTCTTGTGCACATGCTAGTTTTCAAGTGGAGGAGAGCTAAGTGTTTTAAGTCACAGTAATTTCTGTCTCTTTCCCTGACATGCAGGTGAGGGCACCCTTGAACTGTGCAACTTCTCTATCTATCTTTAGACAAATTTGAATGGTATGTAATCCCATCCAGCGCACAGTCTGTTCAAAATCAAATAGTATCCATATCGATAGCTTTGAGCTTTCAGACTCCTAACACTAATGCAGCTGGGAATGTAAATAAAAAGGAGAATATTAAGAAAAAGCCTCTGTTGCTGTAAACAGCAGAAATAATCTGAATCAAGTATATCTTTCCATTACACAGTTTCTTACCAAAACAAAAGCCCAGCTCAGGGCTGTTATTTACAATAAACTGGCTTTGCTAGTGTTCATGCCTCTCCTTTTTTTAACTGGTATGTATCAGTTCTGATTGTGTGTATGGATGACAGCAATTTATTTGTTTTATCTTTTGCCCCAAAGGGTCTCAAAGTGCCATAACAAACTACTGTCAGGCATTGCTTACAGTACCACTTCTGGACTGGTGCAGAGTAGCTCTTTTGTAACCTGTGAACCCGTTGCCTCTGAATGCTGGGTGTTGCTGGTTTTAAGCCATTGGGCAGAAGTTGTGGCAACTAGGTCTATAGCAGATGTTGCAAACTACAGAGTGACTTGAAAAGAAATTACTTAGGTGCAGTCAAACCCCTTCTGTTTTGTGTTTTTTCCCTAAGCATTTTATTAATCTTTGAGAAACACACATGGCAGTTCTGAAACCATAATTTTACTTGTACAGTCTTAGATGGGATGGTTGGTCCCTAAAGAGCATATATCTAGCAAGCACTAACTAGCTAACAAACTAGCTGCGGTACATGTATGCTAATTCTTGCTTAAACCTGATGTGAGCCTAAATAAGGAGTTTGCTTTGAGGTTTGCCAAAAACTTTGTGGTGCAAATGATACAGTATTCTATGTGTGTAAATGCTTGTACAATCATGGTAATAAAGCCATTTTGATCCAGATTGTCAGAATAGAAAGGATGCAGTTGTGCTTGAAAAATACATTTGCATGCACAATTACTCAAGTTGGGGTTTAGGCATTTGAGTGGCCATTTGTGCTCTCATTTTTGATTATGTTCATCCTGCAGGAATGGGTTTGTGCAAATCAGCAACAAAACTATACATATGTTTTGTTGCGTGCTGTCCTGAAAACATGGTGCCTTACTTGGACATAAACTTGGATTGATTTATCCCCCCGCCCCCTCTTGAAATTTCAATTCTAATCTGGGGAATGTGAACTGCAGTGGCTGAACAGCAGTTCTTCAGCAGCATGTTTTCCTTTTCCAAATGGTTAACTCTCGTAATTGTTTCTGTAATGTAAGCTGGTATTTCCAGCTAACAGTTATTTAGGGTACTGTCATGGCAAGCTGTAATTCAACCCTGTTGCCTAGTGGTCCAAATAATGACCAAGGCTTGCCCCTAGCTGAATTATTGTTCTTTTGCTTCTAACTTTCCCTTCATACGCATAAACAAGTCTGTCTTTATGCCAAACTCTGAAATACAAAGGAAATCAGAAGCCATGTTGTTGATTCAGAGCTCCATCCTGGCAGCTGCAGGGAGAGAGCTGCTTACAGGGGTATGAAGGCCTTTGAAGGGCTTTGTAGTGACTTGGCCCATAGGCTTTCTGGAGGCTCACCAGGCTCTTATTCTGTCACATCTTTAGTATATCTAGATAGAGCATCTACTGCAAGTACTTAACAGAGAGGATGAAGAGGCCTGATCTGACTTGGGACTGGAAGACTACTTGGGCTGATGCTAAACTGCTTCTCAAAGACCTTGAGTACACTGAAATTCGCACTAAAATTAGGCACCTTTGAGTCAGCTGACTTATGATTCAGCTTATCGAAATAACACTTATAAAGAAGATTCTGTTTAATATACATTCTGTGATTCTCCTTTAAGAAGGAGTAGACATCAGGAAAGGACACTAGCAACGTGAATGCTGCAGAAGTATGAAGTTTTGTCAGTAAAACTTTGTTGAGGAAGAAATTAATTTTTAAGTTCCTTCATGTTAATAATCCTATTAAGGGTTAGCATAATAAAGGTTTATTGATTAATTTTCAAGATGTAATTTGCCTGTGATTCTTTTGAAATAAAATTATATTTTATGAAATGGAAATGTACAAAGACTGCATGACAATGACTTAATGAAGTGGCAAACCATATTTTTTTAATCACTCATTGTGATCCAAACCTGCATCTTAATTCTTGGAATTTAGCACCATTCACGCTGGGGGAGTCTGCAAATTATTTGAAGTAATATGGACATTTGTCTAACCTGGGAAATGCTAACAAGTACAAAATGCATCTTTGAAATGATTCATGTAAGTTTGGGCCAGGAATGATGGTGGGAAGCTTTGTAAATTGCTAAAAGAACATGAAAAGGAAGGTTATAACTTTGACTCTCTAAATGGTGTTTCATAGACACACAGGGTGAATGGTATGATAATTTGCCTGGTTAGATGTGGGAGCTACACTCAATCGTGGGTGCTTCAAGGACAATTTGACTAAAAAGAACCTATTCTGGGCTCATCTGGAGAGTCATGGATGGCCAGATGGTGCTGGGCATGCTCTGTAGAGACTGGGCTCTGAGTGGGGCAGGATGAGGTTTGTAAGAGCAAGTGGAGAAAGGGGGTCTGACCCTGTTGCTTGAATGTTTTGGAGACTAGAAGTGTGGGTGGACAGTCATGGCCTTGGCTATTTCACACCTAAGGGGGGAAGGTAATTCAGCATGTAGTAAGGAAAGAAAGAGGTGTGAGTGCTACAGGCTGCTTCTGTCTGTGCTCAGGCAGCCCAAACATGATCAATTAATCTCAGTCAGTACCATGGTCAGGCTACATTCCTGCAGGCTAATGGCAAAAGAGCCTGGGTGGATCGTGGTTTGATTGCCATCTCTGCTAGCACTCGGGAGACAGCACAGAGGCTTGTGGATTTGTGTTAGTGTAACAGAGCAGCGCTGAGGCCCAAGCAGTGGCTCCAGTCTCCTCTTTGTGTTTTCAGGTGTCACCTGGGAACAGACTTGCTGAAATTTTGCATTAGGGAGTGATTTCTGATTACTTTAGGTAGCACAAAGCAGGACCTGCTGGATAATCTCAAGAGGCTTTCTTGGAAGCCTTAGCTCCATTTTGTATCCTTGAAGGGGCGGAAGAGATGAGATAGGTCTCCATTAGGCAGCCAAGTTCAGGAGCTTATCTGCCTTGCTTTAAACATCAGACCATTAGAGAACCTCTTTCCCAGACTGGGAAGGAGATGGGACTCTTAGTAACTCTCTAATCCCTAGTGCTCATAGGCTGACTTTTCTTTTTCCACTTCAAAATGTCACATTGGATTTCTAATGGAATTAGAGATTTTTATCTTCTTTCTCTCTGCTAGACCTCTGACTTTCTTCTGGTTTTCTTCTACACTGAAGACTTAATTTCTCACTTATGTGAGACAGGGTGAAAATTAAACAAACAAGCTGGCAGATAGACAGAACGGTTCTTCATGTCTGGAAAGCTGCAATGAGCTGTGACTTAGGAATTACAGTGCTTCATATTCAAACTTTTCTTTTTGATGCATTGGGGTGGCGCAGGAGCTGACAGTGACATATGGAGAAGGCCCTCTTAGCAGGATTGAGGCTGTTACATGATAAATGACACAGTATGTCAAAGGACTTCTGTTATCCATCATGCTGGCTTCCTCTGAACACACTCTCACTAAAAAGAGAAGTAGTTACACAAACAGCTGCGGGATGCTGTAGGTAGGGTCAATGGTGTGTTCAAAAGAGAAAATAAGAAAGCTGGAAAGTCCATGTTCACATGGGAATTAATAACCCCTGAGTTTTGAGTTCCGAATTTTAAAGTCAATTTTTGTTTAAACATCTGAGGTATCCCAGTTTTGCTTCTTTGTCAAGAATGAACTTTAGCTTCAACAGTTGTCTCAAAAGTCGTTCAATTAAAAGGTTTCAAAACCCCACCAAGTTCTCAGTGCTGAACAGCTAAGCTTATTCTAAAGAAAGGCCATTTAGCATCAAGTTTTGAACTGAAAGCATGGTTCAGTCCCCTGATGTATCCCCAGACCTTCCCTCTCCCTTCCTTTCACCTCTGGTAGTTTGAGTCTGAAATGCAATGGAGTGAAACTCATGATCTGTACTTTCCTATATACATGAGAGGCATGGGAAAGACAGGCAAACATAGCAGCAGGGTGGTACAGTTGCTGTTATAAATGTAAGGGATAGAAAATAGTTTTGAGGGAAGGAACAGGGCTTTGACTCTCAACAGGCCTGATACAGGGCTGTCCTCTGTAGGACACTTTGTACTATTGTTGACCATTCAAGTTAAGAAGTAATGGGGCAGGCTTTCACAGCTCTGTGCCTTCCACTGTTGGAAAGTTTGTTGGTATTTTATCTCTGATTTCTTCTCTCTCTGTCACCTTTAACCCAATAGTACCTCTTTATTTTTTTCATTCATTTTGGGTTGACACAAGCAGCAGTGCCTGTTCAAGAGGAGCAAGGGATGTGTGGCATAATATAGGCACCCATCCATTTCAACCTCCTTTAGCCCATCTCATTTTTTTCATCAGCTATAATGGCTGGTTTTTTCCCTACTTGATTAACGGACCCTCAATAGCTATGTAGTCTATAAACCTAGACAAGACAAGTAGGCTTGTCTCTTTTGATCCCTGAACTCCTAAAAGCCTGATTCTGACTCCGCTTAAGTGGTGTTTATGTGCCCACGTGCACAGTAGTAACTGGTGCAAAATATCAAATGTCACCACTTGACATTTCATACATAACAGTAGCATTTAAAGTAAAGGCTTTAATTTGATGATTCACCAGTGGCCACTGTCAAATGATCTGGGATGGTCTTCATGTTACAAGTGTCAATCAACAAATGGATTGCTCTGGAGATAATTTAATCAGAGCCCATCAGTGAACTGGTTTAAGAAAATCCCCTTCCTTCCAGATTATTATTGCAGCCTTATTGCACAGGAGATGAGACAAGAGCATGGTCTTGGTAGAAGAGTGGCTGCAACTTCTGTAACAAACCCTCTAATAAAACCATTCCTGGGATGATGGAGTCCCTCAGGTGCATCTGTTCTGTAGTTCAATACAGGACTTCAGGTTCTATGGCTGTTGAGCTGGAAGCTCCTGCCCAGAACAAAATTTGCTAAATACAAACCAACCTAAATATATAGATAACTCGGCCCCCTCCAACTCCCAGTGCTGCTGTGCTCTGCTTTATTTGACAGTACAGCTTTTCCCTTACAAACTCTTCATGTGATGAGACACTTATTTCAGCTGTTGACCCCTATCAATGACCCCTCACTGGGAGATCAGGTGTAGAGAACCAGGCTATTATCTGCCTTCCACTCACACATTTCTAATCAAAGCAGCCAATTTTGCTAACGCCTACAGCTGAAGTCACAGTGTGAGGGAGACCTGGCTGAGTACAGAGAAAAGAAGTGCTTGGAATGGCAGAGCCAGGGGTAAGAAATCCTAAGGGTAAGGCTAAAAAGGAAAAGTCAAGCTGGGAGAAAAGATGAACAAGAAAAGCAAGGAGAAATTCTAAATTCCAGTTTCCTATTTAATATAGGAAGTAATGAGAATCACTCAATACAGTAAAGAAAAGCATCTCTACACTCTCCATGGATCTCTCTATGCTCTTTTAGCGTTCTTACTCCAATGAACATTGGTTAGCATGCTAGCATTGTATTTGGTTTTCAAGGTATATGCTTAAGACAAAATAGGTTAAAAAAAAAAATCCAAAGCAGCTCTGACAGGAAGATATCTCTTCAGATGTTATAAAGGTTAATGTTTACTCCAGTTATGTCATCTGTTGAGTTGTTCTGTTCTGGCTGTGAATTCTCTCTAGATTCGGAGAAAACTCAAAAATTTGAGCCCCCACGCACTGGGTTCAGAAGATGAGCAGGACTGCCATGTGGCACCTTCTGCTTTGGTCTTCAAAAGCTATAGTCCAGGCTACTAGCTATCACTGTTGTCATTACCTATAACCAGAGAAACCTTGTTAAACAGGGCAGTAATCCTTGATGAAATGTCAAACACTTGTGCCGTTCCCTCCCTTGGAGCACTAGTTTCAGTTGATAACTGTGCTGCTTGCTTACTTTCCAACATGATGTAGAGGTGTCGCTTTATCGTATTTGAATGTTTTTACTGCACTTCAGTAACAGGTAAATGATAGCAGTACCTTATAACCTGGTAGAGCAGGTTGTCAATAGTTTACAGTCACAAAGGATGGGCTGGCATCTCCAAGAGGATACTGAGGCACTGCCTTTATCTGCCTTTGTCTTTGATTTTCAGTTTTTTTCTGGTTTAAAGGTCCTGTAGGCTGTAATTGCTTTTTGGGACTGATAATGTTGTATTGTTAGCACTGGATCTGAGAACAGCTGTTGTCTTCAATTCCTGTATGTTTCACTGTCTGGTTTATAATTATAGTCCTTAAATTGTGTTAGGATTCTTGGTAACAAGGAGTGTACTGAAAATGAGATTCTTTTCAGTATTTGTGTCACTTTGCAGAAGACAGGGAAGGAAAAGAAACATTGTCGGATGATGAAAGTGTGCTGTTTTTCTCATCTTTCTGGGGTTTTTTATGCGAGCAAGAGCTTGTCTGGCATTTTTTCCAGGATTGCAATCAGATGTTCACCCAGTGCTACTTGGATTTGCAGCATGAACTTTCAGCCAGAATCACCACACTGCAGAAGCTTCTTAGCCATAGGAGACTGACATTAGCATCTTTTCCAGTGAATGACCCGATTCCTCATTTGTAATTTTCTGCCGTAGAGCTAATGGAAGATGCTCTAAGCAAAGTCCTGGGTTTCTGTATGTAAACAAAACAACACTGAGAACCCCCCTGAGGACTAAGTTGGTTTTTTTCTTATGCTTTATACCTTTTCAGTTATGTGAATAGAAATGTAAATATTTTGGTTGTTTTTCCTTGCTATCCCAGCATACAGTGTTTTTTTCCTCTCTTTACCCCCGTAGGGAGGTAGATCCTAATTTCCTTTCAGTTCAGAATCTGCCTCTGCCATTCACTTTTGCCCTTTCTTCTCTGTCAATATCTTTCTCTCCCCATGCAGTTCTGCTTCTGCCTTTTGTCTGCTACTCTCTCACTCTTCTTTTTTGTTTATTTTTGTTATGGTAATCCACTGGGATCATATAAAGTTCCTGTTTAGCGTGATGTTGACCAAGGTCAATGGAAGCTCCAAAGCACCCTGTGTCATTACTGGAAGGAACCATTCAGAGAGCTCTATTTACTGTTGTTTCCTGTTAGTAGAGAGACTGTTTGAAAATAGTTGATTTTTGTCAGATGGCTTCGAAGGACATCACAGAATACTGTAAGTTAGAGAGGTCAGTTTCCACGCAGCGTATAGAAAAGCTTATAAATTTCTCTAGCTGTTCTCAGATAGACAGATTATTATATAGATTTGGTATCCAAGATCCTAGGAATTATTTAGGGTATTATGACTTTCAGGAGTTGTAGTGCTAGTTGAAAAGGTGTGGTTTTAGTGTCAGCTATCTTCAGCGTACCATGTTCTGATCCGCAATATGTCTTGTTTCTCTTTGTGGCCCCCCTCTCTGTTGCTCTGCCAGTATACCTCAATATCGAACTGCAGACACAGTTGTGTCACTGTGGAATCCATCTGTGCTGTCATCTGAGGAAACTCTGGCCTAG
This sequence comes from Buteo buteo, assembly GCF_964188355.1. Lineage (NCBI taxonomy): Eukaryota > Metazoa > Chordata > Aves > Accipitriformes > Accipitridae > Buteo > Buteo buteo. The sequence continues at coordinate 23,110,827 of NC_134183.1, forward strand.
TAGTTCTCCAGTGTTTGTAAAATAATTCTTCCCTTCCTATTCAACAAAATGGGCTATATCATACTCCTTAAATAGATTTGCTCCCTGTTGGCTTGTGCTATTACAATATTTTTCCCTATTACTTATGTAGAACAGTTTTATATTAAATAATAGAGAGTGTTAAATAGTCTCATTATTAGCATTCAGACATCTTTAGTGTAGCTTAAACTCTCCTCAGATCTGGAGCAAGCTCAAATCCCATTAAAAAGGTTCCTGGATTTATATCTTCCAAACCATAGCTTTCATTTCTGTAGCAATTTTCCTTCATCACCAAGAAATAACAACCAGTGCTTGTAAATTCTCTGGCTAATAATTCAGTGATTATGTTATTAATGACATATTGTGCAAAACAGGCGGTGGTGGTGCGGAAGAGCAACTACCAACCTTGAAAATGGCAGCAGATATCTCTGTTTCTCCTCCTTGAAAATCATTTGGCTAAGTGAAGTGGGATTGGGTTTGATCACGTGTTTTAAAAATCATGTTAGTAATAATCCATTTATCTGCGGGATACATGGAAGGGGCCCTGGATTCCATGACTTACTGTAAACATCTCTGGGGTTTCACTCTCAGTATCTGCATTTGATGCCACTCATCCCAAATAGGTAAAATGTACCTCAGCAGGGTAGGAAAAGAACTCGAAATCATTTAAAAACCACATTGTGGTTTTTATTTACATAAAATTAACTAGTATATGCTTTTTTTAGTTGTGTGATATGAATAAAACATTTGCCTGTGTGGAGCTGATTGTAACGTAATGTTCCTGTTGCTTCCAGCAGGCATTTGGGAAGGGAGTTGCTTTTATATACTGTCATACTTGGAGGTAGAAAAGATAGGGGTCCAGTAGGGAAGAGAAAAGAAGCATTCATATATAACTTCTGGATTATTATTATTTTTTTTTAATATTCTGCCACGGGTTTGCTAGCAGATACATTTGTGAGGACGATCATCTTGTTTACTTAGAATGATCTGTGACATATCTGTGGTGCATCTGAATATATGAACGTCATTGATGGATCAACCCACTAAAGATAAGGGTTCTCTTTTTTCCTGTTGGTTTTTTGTGGGTTTTTTTGAGCAATATTTTTCACCATTTGTAACTATTTTGTCACTGTAACTTTGGAGTGTAATGAAGATGTTTACAGTCGATACAAGGAAAGCATCTTTTCCTTCATACCATACAATGTCATAGAAGTTAAAAGGAAGGCAGAAAAACATAGTAAAGAATTGACAGGTATCACATGGCAATCCTGGTCCAACAGGACAAAACCTGACATTTATCGTCATGATATTCAATAGGTGACACAAGTGTCAATGCTGAGTTCTGAGCATGCCATTATAATGGAGATGGGTGGTAAGGAAAGACTTTCTTTTTGATCTGTTTGCTGAGGTAATCTTATAGCCAGGAACAGAAGGAATAAGAATCCTTATGACTTTGTTCTAAAGAGTTTACTTTCATGTGTTCCTGTTATTAATACAAATTACCTTTTTTTTGTTGTTGTTGTTGTTGTGTAGCATATTGCACTGAATGCTAACAGTGATATCTTTGGCATTAGAATCTGAGCCTATGAATGTCCTGAAAACGTGCATTCTGCCGGCTAGTCATACAAAATAAGAAAACAGTGATTTCATTAATTTTCTTGTTTCCTCTGTTTCAGGAAATGGTAAATAGATGGCTAGATGGCCTTTTGAGTAGCATCGTGTGAAGCAGTTCTGCAGCCTTTAGCTTGAAGGGCAAATTGGTCAACATAGGTACCTTGGTTTATGGTTGGATTCTGTTTTCCTACGCCCCATTGTAGATACACAATTGCTCTGCTGGAGTAAGTGAAGTTATTTTGCTGTCTGACAGTGTAACTAGAAGCATAACCAATTGTACTGTGTAAATTGCTCCTGTTTTCTTTTTTTATTCCTCTGTCTTAAGAATAAACTGTCAACGTTATCTGTCCACCAGTCAGAATCTGGCAGTGAAACATCTGGCTCAAACATATGCTGGCAGAGGAAATGTAATTTGCATGTCTACCAGCAAGTAGCAAACTCTGTATGTTAGGGTTGCGATGGCAAGGAAACCCCATTTCCTTTGGGAACAGCAAAAAGAAGATGTATTCTGATGCTTCCTTGCCATTGCAACTCTTGCCAGGACCCAATGTGTATAGGTACACACACACGCTCTTAGAGAATGTATATTTACTGTGCAGGAAACCTGCATAGGTATTCATTAAAAATGTAACCCACAATCTCAGCCATAAATGCAAGGCACAGCTTCTCCAAACATTGCATAGATATTTCCTATGTGGACATTCTGGGCTGAGTTTGAAACCTAGATAAGTGATCAGGTTAATGGAGCAGTGAAGGCATATTTGCAGTTGCAAGCAGACAGCTAAATAATAATAATAAATCAGTAAGTAAATAAATAAATAAAATTCAAGCAGCTCTCTTTGAATGCGATTAAGGGGCTGTGTCCAATCACTTTGCATTTGATGAAATCCTGAGAAGTGGATGTAAATAATACTTTGAGAATATAGTTGACTCAAACGTCCCTTTGCAATGATGGGAAACATGTTTTGGAATAAACTTCAACTCAGCTCACTGAATCAGGGTACCCAGGGAAGTAGTTCTTTCCTTCAAGGCTTTCAAGCTACTTTACACACATGGAAACAAAAAATATGGCCATCCGTTTGTCCTAAGCTTTATTTTTGGCACTTCCTCTGCTTCAGGAGGATTTACTAACCTGTAAGAAATATGACTTGACTGAATTGATTCCTATTGTTACTTTCTTCAAGTGGCATCTCCCAAACTGCTGCTGCAGCAAGATTCCTTTTGATTCTTAAGGGAGAGCTCATGTCAATAATAAACACTGGGATCTTTGTTGAGCCTCCACTGTCTTTAAAAGTTTTCTATCCTGGAGATTTTTTGTGAGATGCAAGTATAAATTTATAGCAGAATTTGTGATGGATGCAAACTCATTTACCTTGGAATCTGTTCCAAAGCATTGTCATTGCTTCAAATAACATCCCTGCTGAGATGGTAGATGTGAGTGGAAGTTGGCAAAGGGAAGAGCAAGAAAGAGGAGACCCCCTGAGGTGCTCCAGTTGAAACAAGGATGTAACCTGTCACTGAATTATGTGAGAAACTGTTAGGCAACTTGCTATGGACCATGACAAATCATCCCTGGAGGACCCTGTAGGATGAATAGAAGTAGCTGTGAAGGAACACCATGAAAGCCCAAAGCTGTCGCTGTCTGTGAGGTTGAGTGGCTTTGTGCATGTATCTTACTGACCCTGTTAGATGAGTAAGACCTCATGATTATTTGTCCTCTGGAGTAAGGCAATAGCATGAGGATTTATTAGAGTAAACAGGGATCTTAGAATAAATGGTGACAGCAAATCAGTCACCGACTACTGACTCATCCTGTTCAGTTTGTAGGCCAATAGCAGAGATATTTAAATTAGGTTAATTCCTACTTGTACTCTTCTTCTTGCAAAGAGAAAATGTAAACTGTATATTGGAGGATGACCCTAGCATGGAAAGAATGTCACGTTTTTCCTTTCAGTATCCATATTGGTTGTTCTTTGTGATAGAGTGAAAGGCTGTCTGGGGACAGCAGGGCTGAACTCTGATGTCATTCTGCCAATTCAAAATACTGAGCTCTATCCAAAGGGTAGTGCCTGTAGCATAAGTTAGGACAGCCCTGTGGCTTCCTATTACCTTCTCATTACTAGGCCAGACATCCATTTCTGGCAGTGCTGAGCCCAAGTCCTCCCATTCCTGCAGCTCTTTGGTGTCAATGATAAACAGTCTGCTCATAACAATGGGGCTTGGCATTTCCAACCGTTGCAGCAGTAGGCCGTACATCTCGTATCACGTGTGCCAACAGTGTGTGATAACATTAAAACTCTTTCCAAGTGGAACTCTTCCTTGGTACTTTACTGACAGACAAGTAAAGTGGCAGACCTGTAAGAGGCAGGAAGGGAACCTGCAGCTCCTCACATACTCTCATCTTTATCCACAAAAGGCCTCTTGGCCTAGTTAATGTCTTTAAGTTACTTGGACAACACCTTATAGCAAAGCAGGCTATTCTTCTAATGGAGCTTTATGCTTGGAACAGACTGAAAGAAAAGAGGCATACTTGCAGAGGATGGTTGCTAGACTTTTTTGTCTTGTCTTTGATCTTGTGACAGCTTTCAACTTGTTTGTTTGTTTGTTTTTGTTTAAGGCTTGCTCAGTTCTTGAGGTGGTGGAGAGATGGTCTTCTCTATGTAAGAATGAAATGTGAAATTCCTGAGCAGCATTGGAAGCTCAAAAGGAAACACTGCAGTGGGGATATATGCTGTGTTGGTTTGCTGTTGCCTGTGAGATCCATTTTGAGATTCAATACCTTGTTCTTTTCTACAGTGGACTATTTCTATGCTGTTAAAATACTGTTTGCTTTTCTGTACAACTCCTGAACTTGTTGGTCAAGAGAGACTTTGCAGCTGATGGAAGTTAGTGTGAGAGATAAGTAATTGGAGGTTAAATCATGCTCATTGTGAGTTCATGGAACAGATCTATTATTGGTATGAAAGTGTCTAAACACCAAATGGGCTTGACTGGGGGGTCAAAGAGGGGAAAGATGGGCTAGCCAGATGCCACATGTAAAGCAAAACTATCAATTATATGGCGGTTCGAATGTATGTTAAACACTAAGTAAATCCTTTTAACTGCCAATGTCTTCTGATGCAATTATCTTAGACTTGTACCAATTGAACAAGAGCTGTGCTTGTATCCTCCAGAGGGTGTGTTCAGTAGTATTCACCAATGTGGAGCATCTAGGGTGTATCTGTAATATTGGGGAAGACATGAGTTTGTGATTTTGGTTGTAAAACACCATGTTGTTAATTCATCCTTAGCATCTGTGAACCATTTGATGCAGTATTTCTTTTGGACAGCAGCCAGTATTGTATGCTACAGAAGACACGAGAATCCTCCTCACAGACAAATGTGAGGAAAAGGCACCATCCTAATCTTTAATCATTGCAGAATGGCTCACAACTGGAATCGTGAGGGTTTTATATTTCCTCTAAAATGCTTCTACTTTGAAATTCAGCAATTCTTCGGCTGTTTGAAGTCTTAACTGTTAGAAGGTCACCTAATCACCTCTCCATGTCTGATGGTGTAAAACCATGTTCTGTGATTGCTTCTAAGCAAGTCATATTCACCTGACTGAGCTGGGAAGTGCTAGACTGCAACCATGCTAAGCAATTTCAACACCCGCAAAATTTGTATTTTACTTATGTTTACACACAATTGCAGTTACTACCTTTCTGCTAGACAGCAGCTGGGGGCTGATGGCAGGCCAGCTGCAGCCTGCCACAGCCACTGCTGGAGTGCCTGCATGTATAAAAATGATAAAACATCCAGCCCTACAGTTACCTAATTGCAGCTGGGATTTTGCAGCTGTGGAGTCACACCATGAGAAATACATTCAATGCTGCAATTCAGTGAGCGTGCTTTTCAGGCCAACAAATTTGCCTTGTGAGCTGAAGAGAAATGAGGTCTATAGACCTAATTCTTCCCTTTTTTCTCTTCCTGGTTGCAATCCCTTTTTGCTCTCTGTCACTGGTAATTTTCAGTGCTCAGGAATAGAGATAAGCATCCTTCATGGCATCAACCTTTGAGGACTACTAAGTAATTGCTTTCCTGGCTGTGAACAGCTTGAGAAAAAAAAAAAAAGATCATGAACGTTTTGCTCCCTTTGAATCATCATTTTTCCACTTTCCTCAAATGTTTACTGTGCCATCTCAGACAAGTCATTAAACTGTTTTGTAGTAACTTTACCCACCTATCAGTGATGGCAGTAATACCTTTAAGAAGCTCTTTGGGCTTAATTTAATGATAATATAATTGTTTGAAATGTCTGTTTGTTTGAAAAAATATGGTGCTATTGAAATGGAGTTTTCCCAGTAGAACTACATTTGCCATACTCTGAGGGAGGGTGGGATGATTAATTTAAAAAAAAAAAATTAAAAAGGTATCTATTTTGGACATCCAAGTAAGACTGGTTTAGTATAATTTTTTTTGCCCAACTCACTGGCAATTTTTGTTAATCAAGCTTGCCAGCTGGCCAGAAAATCAGAACAAAAACTTTATCAGCTGTCTGGAAAATGCCGTATATTTCTCTCTGACTTTTTCTGGAGTGTGGTTGTAAATATCGTTATATCTTAACAAAAATTACAACTATTAAGCATTTTACAGCACTGTATAGCTTATAAATTAGACAATGTTATTGGAATGAAGCTGGTCAAGAAGGGTAGAAGACTGTTTGGTTGAAGTTTTAGCTAGGTCCTATCCTGTAGGCAGCAAGTGACTTCACTTGTTTATAAATATTCCAAAAAGATAAGGGAAGCCATCAAGCTGAGAAAGCACTGATTTACCTAAATATAAACTGTGAAAAACTTGTTAGCTCTCCTGCCTTTTGTTAGGATTCTAAGCAAGCACCATGCTTGTTTCTCTTTCAAATCCATCTTGGAACAGAGAAAATTTTATTCCTCTGTGCTTTCTTTCCATGTCATTCTACTGAGAGAGGCACTAGACGTGCATCTCCACTGAAAACAGCATCTTGAAGTTGCATCTAGGATTGTTTCTCAGCAGTGACAGAATATTGTTCTTCTCTTCAGAAAACAGTTTTGAAAAACTCTTGGTTCGAAGTTGGAGCTTAGCATAGTTTCTCCTTAGAGGCAAACATCATATTGCCCTATATGATGGGCTTTGCAGTATGTCAGTGCTGTCATTCACCTGTTGAGTCTGAATGTGTATTAACAGTTAAAATTTGTTCAGCTCTTTTATATAGATATGCGAAATCTTCTTTCCCCATGAGAAGGTCAAAAAGAGTTTGCTGTTTAGACAGAGAAAAACTGTAGCCCTCAGTCGCTGATTTCTGTAAAGATAGACAACATGGTCCTATTCTTTGGTTGGTATCTGAATGTGCTGAGTTAGATCAGCCAGTAGATACAAATTGCTTTCAATGGCACTGTGTCAATTTTTACCCATGGGCCTTATAAGAGCTATAGTTGTACATTACCCTTCTATATGTCTTACAACTCCTCAATCACTTATTGTATTAGAGTTCTCTTCTTTTCTCCATGTCTAAATAAGGGACTCTGTCAGCCTAGTACTTTGTCATCTATTTTCCCGTGAAATATTTCAAGTTTTGATCAGGAACTGATATTCCTAACTCACTGAAAAAGGACAGTGCCACTTACCTGAAAGATTTTTAAACATTTTGCTACTAAGACAGGGTGCTGATCATCAGTTTTCTTCATAGGTGTCTTCATGCTTATTCATCAATCCCAAAATATTCACAATTGGTTCCCCTTTAAGAGATTATTCTTCTATTATGCTACTTTAGAAACAAGTGTGTGGAGGGGGTGGCAGGGAACAGCTAAGGGAAAAAAGACCCAATGTTTGGATAAAGCACTGTATCCTTCATTCTGGAATATTGCTGATCTCTTCTGATGCTTCAAGTTTCCTGATTCAATTTAAGACCAGAGTTAAAAATGAACAGTAACAACCATAAATTAGTTGCCCCAATCAATTTTTTTTTATTTTTTTTTTTAGGAAGCTAGTTAAGAATTTCCTGACTTGGGAAGATGCTGAGTGCTTGCAACTCTATTGAATGTCAATAGGCAGTGATGAGTAGCTTCATATTTTGAAAAATCAGGTCATTTATTTCAGTATTCAAGTAACTTCACTTTACAAATTTGTTTCAAGAGGGAATTTTTTGATCGTACTAGTCCCCAATTAAAATTTGTCAATTGCTGTGCAAAAACAGCTTAATTTTTTGCTCACACAAGTATATATGAACCACTTTCATACATTTGTTCCTTCCTAGTGCCCTAGTTTTTCTTTACTAGAAACTTCCAGTAAGACTTCTGCAGTTCATGTGTTCGGTATGGTATGTATTGAAAATCTTTCAGCTCCCCTGAGATTCTGATAGCACCTCTTAGGAATCTTAAATCTCTCTGTGCACCCTGAATGCTCAGTGCCAGCTTTACTTAGTACTTAAATGAACTGTCTTAAACTTTTGTACAAGTCTTGCTAGGGTTTGTGAACTTTCTGGAGAATTTGGTTCATTTTTTTGGTTTTACAGTAATTCTATCTGTTACTGCTTGTTATATGTGTATATTTTTAATTTTTTCTGAATGTTTTGCAGAGCTCTGCAAGCCCATCGGGTTTCTCTAGTGGATACTTTATTTTAATAAGTGTGTATTGAATGCTTCGTTTAACTTCACTGTTGTGAAGTGCCCAGAGACACTGTGCTTGGGTGAGCAGTTATGTAACTGCAATTTGGTTCAGTTTTTTAGTATCAGAATTAGCATTCAGCTGAGGTTTGAAGGCTCATAGTACATGTGCATTGGGGAAAGTAAACAAATAAAAGAGAGCTTAGTGCGTCTACAGACAAAACCCCAAACTGCTTTCCTTCTCCATGACTGCTTGCTCTACTCCCTGGCAGATCAGTCCCCCAAATGCCCTTCTAGCAATGCTACAGTGGCTCTTGCCTGATCTCTGAGGATACACTGAAGGATTAGCTTCCTGCTAGCAAAAGACTGAATTTGTTTTGCTGAGAATTGCAGGATGCAGAACTGTTATCTCTTTGTCATCATCCCCCTTACCACTATTAAATAATTATTATTTGACATGCCCATCCTGGTGAACAGGTGCTTTATTGGTAAAACTTTGTTGACTATAGGCTGGATGTGGCCTTGGTAGTAGTTGCCAGGCTTCATACAGGGACAATTCAAATTCATCATTTGTGTGGCAGTCCTAGGACATACAGTTTCTCTGGCCTGGGCACTGGAATAATTCAATCTTTCTTCTCCTCTTTACCTTGAGACCCTTACAGAAAGGATGTAGTAGGGGAGATGGCACACACGTTTGTGAGCAGGAAGGTCCACAAAAGAGTGAGTGGTGTTTGGGCTTTTTTTTTTTTTTTTTTTTTTTTTTAAGTAACGGGAATGACTTATCAAGCTATTTGCGACACATCGCTTACTAGCTATTGCATGCAGCGATCTCCAGTTACTGGCAGTGACGGTATTTATAACTCATTGCTGAAGTCTTCCAAAGCCTTAATGGTCTCCCTGAATACATGAGGGAATAATGCAATATGTTAGCCAAGAGTTCACGACACTGGAGAGAAGTATTATGTAGAGGTAGAACATCTGATGAAGATACCATGTGCTGGCAAAGAAAGAATGTAGGCATATATGTCTGGTTAAATGGAAAACAGCCACATCCCTTCAAAGTCAGGTGGAATGTATAACAAGAAAACAAGAGAAGGTGATTTTGTTGGGTTTTTGTGGGGGGTTGGTTTTGGTTTTGTTTTTTTGGTGGCGGTGGTGTGTCATTCTGGGTTTTTTTTGTTTCTGTTTTGAGTTGGAACCTGTATTGCAAAGAGGTCTTATCCATAAATATTGTTCATGTCCACAGAAGGGAACATTTATTGCAAAGAAAGCAAACAGCATTTTATAGGAACTCCTGACTCCTCAGTGGAATTCACAGGCAGAGTCAGAAATCCCATGTCAGAAAGGAGAAATATAACAAGCCTGGATTCATATGTATCATTGCTGAGTAACCTGTGAGGAAATATTACTTTATTGCAGAGAGATTATATTTGCCATGCAAGTAGTCTGTGAAGTTAGTAGAGGTCACGTCCCATAATGCTATAGCCCACTATAGTGGGAATTTCCAGTGGTGGTGTAGATATTAGCAGTAATATCTTCATAATCACATTGGTTTTACAACAAGGCTGGAAAAATAGGGGGGCTGAGGGGGGAGATGGGGAAAAAAGAGGAAAGCTGCCTAGCATGAGCAGCTGACACAATCTAGTGTTACTTTCCTTAGCTAGCCCGTGCCTGCCTTGCAAAAGAGAGGAATTGGCAAGCTATGTACTTGGTTTTGTGTTATTTTGTAAGCTACCGCTCAGCATGTTTCGGTTAAAGCTGCTTTGTCAGAACTATAATTTACTAATGGAGGAAGTATAGTGTGTCTTCGTGTATGTCAGCCTGTGCCCAATTCCACTATAAATCACATCACAGCCTCATCTACAGTAGGGTCCCTTTTTGTGCTTCTACATTGAGCTGAGCAACTTGGTGACAAAATAAACCTACCCTATGCCAGTTTTTTTTGAGGGAAGAAAAACAGCATCTTTTTTGAGCAGTGGGAATTAATACTGAAGGATGAATGTGTGAGCCTACTCAGCATTACAGGGGGACTACCAACTCTGCCTAATCTAGAGCAGCCATGTTTTAAATTTATTATTTTTTTAAAAGTTTATTATTAACCTCTCTTCAGAGAACAACAGTGGCAAAACAACTTTCTAGCCTCCTACAGGGCTGAAAATATATGTGATCAAAAGCATCTTATTTTGGAATACCACAACTTCATTGTCATGTGGGTGTGACTTGCAGAGACTTATCCCTGCTGCTTGTTTTTACTGAGGAAGATGGCTGAGGTGTTGGAGACTGGGGACATAATGCACCTCAGCTTGCAAGGAGTGACTTCAATCTTCCTCACCTTCATCTCTTTCTTCTTCTTGGCCTCTTTCTCTCTTTTTGCCTTTTTTTTTCTATCTTCATTGCTAGCTGGCAGGTCACTGTCCTGCTTTGCTGTGAGGTGGTACCTTGCTGAAACAAGTCTAATTCCCATACAAACATTTGCAGAACCCAGACTGGAAAGGGACTCCAGGTTTCCAAGCAGAGTTGTCTTCTGGGATAGGGGGATGATACTTTAATCAATGCCTAGTCCATGAATCCTGGACGTTAGAAACAGGAGAAAACCTTATAGATGATGTTGGACAGGATTAGGCCAGGATGATCTAGTGATGGTCAAGGAAGGAGCTGTATCTTGCAGCATGTTCCTCGTACAGGGCTTGTCTCGTTAAAAAATAAGTACAAGGTTTCTTTACTATTTACTGGCAGTAAAGTTGTCTTAGTCCAATTATTCTGTAATTTATTAGCAAAATATTTGGAGGAATCTGAACTTTCTAATTCACAGCAACTGCTTTGAGAATTTTTCCTTCCATGGTAGCTACCTCTTCGGTTCCACAGGAGAGGAGGACACCAAGAAGGAGTGCTACCTCCTGGGTTACTTCACTAAGTAAAGATTCTAGGAAAAGCTAACAGAGATCTGAAGTAATTTCTGTGCATTCTTTTTTTTTCTTTTTTTTCTTTTTTTTTTTTTTCTGGGCCTCTACACTCCCATCTGCTTGTGATTCTCGCTGTTAATCTATGATGCCACACTTTGCCCTTCTGCATTATTTATTTTGATTTAAGTTTTAGAACAATCATCTGCAAACTGCAATTCTTAGTACTCATTTATATGCAGAGATTGCACTGATTTAACTAACAGATTTTTAAATCAACTCAGCTAATTTGATGCAATCCATATGTGAGCAATTAGCTTAAGTCAGTTAAGAATCCTCTTCAGCTATATGGATATAAGCCACATTTAAAATAAGAAAGTCAGAATGCAGGAATTAGAAACAGGCTAAAGGACATTAATTTAAAAGTAAAGTTTTAGTTAATTTGATGTGCTTTCACCAGATCTCAGGTTCTGTTCCTAGTTTTTCACTGATTTACTGCTTTGTTGCATGAGTAGCTTCACTTCTCAATATCCCTGCCTGCAAAATTAGGATTTGCTGACATCACTTGTAGGAGGATGTAAGTGGGGCTGTTCAGGGAAAATGTATTTCTCTCCCTATGGAAAGCTTAAGCTTCTCTGTGAATAATGGATAGTCAAACCTGGAGCCAAACCTTCCCAATTAAAAACAGTATGTCCATTTGGAAGTGTCATTGTGGTGCCATTTGGGAGTTGTCTGGCTGCCCTGTTGTCCTGGCTACCCCAGCCAAACTACAACTTCCATGTTGTGTCATAATTCTGCACCTTACTGAATTGCTGTCATGGAGTCTTGATATTGCATAAGGGGACATGTGGCCCAGCCAAAGAGACCCTCTGACAGAGAGGAATGGGTGCCTAAAACCTCAAATGCAGGTTTTCTAACATATGCTGAGACATCTCTTAAACAGTTCTGATGTTTTGGATGGTGCAGTTTGGAGTTTTGACTGGCAAGTCAAAGTTTTGAGGGGAATAGGGTGTGTGTTTGGTGGGGAGAAGTCAACATTTCCTGCAGAAAGTAGATACTTGTTATAAGAAACTTCCTGAGCTGAAAATTGACTCTTCCATCCAAAAGCAGTGACTAAAAATCCTGTTTTAAGGCTTTTTAAATCAACGATATATGAAGTATTTGAAGATTCTGAGAAGAGATTCTTGAGATGACTCCATCTCATGGACAATGTCAAGAAACTGATAACCCAGTTTTTATTTGCTCCCTGAATCCTTATTGTCTCCTTTGTTAAATAGTACAAAGCATTATTACTTGCATTTTTCTTATAAATGACAGTGCAAAGCATGGGCAGGTTGAATGAATTATCTGGTGTATAATAGTTACTGTCCTTACAACTAGAAGAAATAGGAACCTGATGGGCATCCTTTGATGTGGAACTGCGAAGGAGGTTAGCTTATCTGTGACAATGCTGTTAACTCACCTTTTCAGTAGATCATGTGAACTTCTTGTCTTATTTGATTATGACATTGATAGCATTAGCTGAGGTGAAGCAGATCTCATTCTGTCTCTTAACTGGTTTGTGATGAAATGTGTCCACAGAGAGAAAAGGAACCCTTATAACAGAGGGAGCTGAGCAATGATAGAGACACAGTTACATGCACCGAACAGCAGGAGCACAGACTGCATCGTTTATCTTGGGAATTGAGGACTGTCCATTGTGACAAAATCAGTCAGATGTAGCAAGTGAAACACTGAAGGCTCATTATGCTAATTAGTATCAGTGCTCAGCTGTAGGGAGGCAAGAAGAAGCTGGCAGAGTGCTACTTCAGGGTAGTGTTTGCCTGAGAGGAAGCGTTATGCATCACAGATTCATTAGTCAGTGCCGGGAGGGAAGTCGTGCAGCAGCCATGGTCCAAAATGAGATGGATCCTTTCAATGGCATCCTTAAATTGGTTGGCATCCAGATAGCACAAGTGTCATTCAGGAGATAAGTTTGGCATTGTGTGTGTTTGTAAGGTGCAATAAAAAAAGAGAAGAAAGTAGTAAAAAGTTTCCTCTTAAAGGCCTAGAGATAAAATAAACTAGGCAGTAAGAGTTCACAGTGCAATTGAAAAATCACCGTTGCTTGGTGTTTTATGGGGAACTCTTAGGAGAAGTTGACTTTCTTTGGTTTTCATCATCTAGTTAAACAGTGCATGCCTGCCTTGGTGCTCTAATACTAACTGTGGCCTTTACTCGTGATGAAAGCAGGTATGATAG